>NC_064641.1:451988040-452303040 GCF_023864345.2 Schistocerca serialis cubense | reverse complement strand
CAAGCAAATCTATTTTGAAATGGAAGGTGAATCCAACTTCAGCGCATAAAGATAATTATTCCTCATTTTTATTTTTGCTTATTTACTGAGGACTGTGACTGGTGTAGTGGCTGTGGGAAACAATTGAAACGTGTAGTACTGTAGATCATATAAACTTCTATATACACTTGTACATGAAGACAAGATAATTTTCATAGCTATCAACATGGATTCTGCAGCAATTCTGTTTCAATACCACGTGTTGCTAAGTGAAAACAAATACAAAATACAGTGTTTTCTGGAATTAACCATACCTTATCTACACAAAGTTTCTGGGACACTGTGGTCTGATTACAGAGTGTGCTTCTAAAATATCAATAGAGGATGCTTAAAAGCATCTTTCCTTCATTATAAAATTGATTTTTTGTTTGTAACTACTATGTTGGGAAAGCTGTAGGAAACGATCACCATTAATGAAATTGATTACTTGATCCACTTATAGAATCTTGTAATTCTGACGAGGTACTTGAGCAACTTGGGTGCAACTGTTCCTCACTGAAAACAAGCTGCATAACTAAGGTAGAAAAATTAGAAAGAAAAATCAACAAGAACCTTGTGTGTTAAGAGATGGATTATTAATTGGATATTGTCATTTAAATCCAGATCATAAAATGATGGCTGCGGGTATGAAAACTGAAAATTATATGATAATTATGTTTACGTTCAAGGAGTAAATAGTGCATGATAATGAAGTACAACTGTGTAAAATATATAGTCCTCCAACACTTTCAACCAATTATTTAATTTTCACTTACACACTGCACAAATTTTGGTTTGCATTTGGTTTCATCTGGAAATGCTTCCCGTGCTGGTATGAGGCTAAGCATCATTATATGCCGTGCATAAGCCCGTGTACTACGAAACACGGTGTCTGTACCATGCAAGCGATCCAGGACTCCCAAAACACCAAAACACTGGTTGAACCTGTGCAAAAAATTTCTATTATGTATATTTACATTATTAATTCAAAATGAAAGTAACAAATTAATATTAATCATCCCGCAAAAGTCATACCATCTGGATGATAATGTAAAGCTGAACACACGAGAGCAATTCAAAATGACCACATCTCATCTCTGTTCCTCAATCCCCTATTATTCTGTCTTTGTGTTGTTTCTCTGTGTCACCTCAAATTTATTATTAGAAAAGTGACATTTAACTTAGGAGTAAAATAAACAGTCTGAAGGCAGTCATGAGTCATGCCTGGATCGCTTAGGAGATTACAACATAGTTCACAAAACACTAGGACCTGGGTTTTAGTTCCTGTCTGACACACAATCTTAACCTGTCAGTAAATTTCAGGGCACATCTGCAATGTAACACATTAATTCATCGATATATCAGCTTTTGTAATGTCAGTTCAAACTTTCTTTGCAGAGATACAACAGCAACACTATAGTAAATGATGATGATAAAGAATAAACTTACTTAAGATGATGAAAATCATGCGCTTCTGGTGATGGGAAGAAAGGCAGATGGTAGCCTGAATGAGCATTCAATGTTGATAGTATAGCAAGTGAAAACCACAGCCAGGCTGTTGCAACATGTGACCCCATAATAAAAACACCTAAGAAAGGTGGTAACAAATTTGAAAAAATATGCTCCACCGGGTGACAATAAATTGCTGTCACAGCAACTGGAGCTGTCCATTCATGATGCCTCTTGTGGATGTGGCGATAAAGCTGACGGCTATGCAACAACCTGTAACATAATATTTCAAGTGAAAATTCATTGAGACAACTGCAAAACAAACAATAAGCAAAAGTTAACTGGTTCAGACATCATAGGTTTCCCAGAAAATGACATATGCAGAAGTTAAACTTTTAAAATAATAATTGTTTAGCAATCTTCAGTGAGTAGGAACTGCAACTAATATAACAAACATACTAAAACTAATGATTGTGTCTGTATCTCATAGCAAATCTTCAGAATAGTATAATTGTTTCACATTTGTGCTGTTCAAGGAACTTTATAGTACCTTTCAGCAGTCACAGTTTCTCTTCTTCTTTGAAAAGAATCACACACAGTGTTAATAATCAGCACCAATTTCTGAGTACAAACAAATAGTTTATATCACAACAAGATTAACATCTTATTTATTTCCTACCTATGAGAATAGTAGAATCCAACTTCTTCCATGAGGATATGAACTGCCATTTCAGCTAGAACCCAATGAAAAGTAGGCAGTTCTCGTAATGACGGAAAGCCTCTCCACTGCATTAGCAAGTAGCTGAGGAACGCTGTCGGCAGACCCACAACAACTTGGTTAAAGACGACCCAGCCTATCACCTGTACATGGATAAGTTTTATGAAAAAAACTGCCAGCAAATTCAATCTTTTTTATGAGAAAGGTGCAGAATTTTCCTTTCTCCAAAGACTTTTTTTTTACTATTAATGATGAGTAAATATTGATGCATTTAAGATCTAAAAACACGCAGGTCATGTCTATCAAAACAAATATTTCCATGTGTTTTCACTGTAAAAGTTTAATACACAATATTGAATTATAGTATTTTTTCTTTTCAGTCTAATCTATCAGATTGTGATTCTATATGGCACTCAGGGCCAACTGCACGTGTGACATCCTATAAACGTTTCCAGTTGCTGTTTGCAGTACCATCAGCCGGCATTCCCACACACCGACCGTTGTGTGAGTCAGCCTATAGTACTGACGGAACGCAGAATCTCGCTACACTGGATACCAGATTTCAGAAAACCAGTGGCTTGCTTATAAAAGATTGTTTTTTTTTTTTTAAAAAAAAAAAAAGGTCACCCTTTCACATAAAGTCCCAAAAAATGCTCGTTTATGGTTATTCATGATTATTTCGAGAAACCTTTTGTGCAGTCGAGCGGCGTGCACGATATTCCTTAAGATCTCACCAGCCACGAAATGCAATGTATGTAACCATCGAACACTCTGTGTTCGGATTACGCCGAGAGAATTTGATAACCAATACAAACGCAACAAGCATTACTCTAGATTCTGATAAGGTATAAGCCATGGGAATAATAACTGACACCACAAATACATTTAAATACCTGTAGTGACCAATTTCTTGTGACTTCATGAATTGGGATGGCGTACACCCATTACAAGAGGTTTTAGGGACTACAGAAGTTATCAGTATGTGAGAGGAACGGGTAGGTAGAACCATACAGAAAATAATTACCAAAGATTATTCTCATGGTTCATAGATTTTCTGGGATGTTGTTGTTTTGGTCTTCAGTCCAGAGACTGGTTTGATGCAGCTCTCCATGCTACTCTATCCTGTGCAAAGTTCTTCATATCCCAGTACCTACTGCAAGCTACATCCTTCTGAATCTGTTTAGTATATTCCTCTCTTGGTCTCCCTCTATGATTTTTACCCTCCATGCTGCCCTCCAATACTAAATTGGTGATCCCTTGATGCCTCACAATATGCCCTAACAACCGATCCCTTCTTCTAGTCAAGTTGTGCCACAAACTCCTCTTCTCCCCAATTCTATTAAATACCTCCTCATTAGTTATGTAATCAACCCATCTTATCTTCAGCATTCTTCTGTAGTACCACATTTCGAAAGCCTCTATTCTCTTCTTGTCTGAACTATTTATCGTCCATCTTTCACTTCCATACATGGCTACACTCCATACAAATACTTTCAGAAACGACTTCCTGACACTTAAATCTATACTCGATGTTAACAAATTTCGCTTCTTCAGAAACGCTTTCCTTGCCATTGCCAGTCTACATTTTATATCCTCTCTACTTCAACCATCATCAGTTATTTTGCTTTCCAAATAGTAAAACTCCTTTACTACTTTAAGCGTCTCATTTCCTAATCTAATTCCCGCAGCATCACCCAATTTAATTTGACTATATTCCATTATTCTTGTATTGCTTTTGTTGATGTTCATCTTATATCCTCCTTTCAAGACACGGTCCATTCCGTTCAGCTGCTCTTCCAGGTCCTTTGCTGTCTCTGACAGAATTACAATGTCATCGGCGAACCTCAAAGTTTTTATTTCTTCTCCATGGATTTTAATTCCAACTCCGAATTTTTCTTTTGTTTCCTTTACTGCTTGCTCAATACACAGATTGAATAACATTGAAGATAGGCTACAACCCTGTCTCACTCCCTTCCCAACCACTGCTTCCCTTTCATGCCCCTCGACTCTTATAACTGCCATCTGGTTTCTGTACAAATTGTAAATAGCCTTTTGCTCCCTGTATTTTACCCCTGCCACCTTCAGAATTTGAAAGAGAGTATTCCAGTCAACATTGTCAAAAGGTTCCTCTAAGTCTACAAATGATAGAAACGTAAGTCTGCCTTTCCTAATCTATTTTCTAAGATAAGTCGTAGGGTCAGTATTGCCTCATGTGTTCCAACATTTCTACGGAATCCAAACTGATCTTCCCCGAGGTCAGCTTCTACCAGTTTTTCCATTCCCCTGTAAAGAATTCGCGTTAGTATTTTGCAACCATGGCTTATTAAACTGATATTTCGGTAATTTTCACATCTGTCTGCACCTGCTTTCTTTGGGATTGGAATTATTATATTCTTCTTGAAGTCTGAGGGTATTTCACCTGTCTCGTACATCTTGCTCACTAGATGGTAGAGTTTTGTTAGGCCTGGCTCTCCCAAGGCTGCCTGTAGTTCTAATGGAATGTTGTCTGCTCCTGCGGCCTTGTTTCGACTTAGGTCTTTCAGTGCCCTGTCAAACTCTTCATGCAGTATCATATCTCCTATTTCATCTTCATCTACTCTCTTCCATTTCTAAATATTGTCCTCAAAAACATCGTCCCTGTATAGACCCTCTATATACTCCTTCCACCTTTCTGCTTTCCCTTCTTTGCTTAGAACTGGGTTTCCACCTGAGCTCTTAATATTCATACAATTGGCTCTCTTTCCTCCAAAGGTCTCTTCAGTTTTCCTGTAGGCAGTATCTATCTTACCCCTATTGATATGTGCCTCTATATCCTTACATTTGTCCTCTAGCCATCCCTTCTTAGCCATTTTGCACTTCCTGTCAATCTCATTTTTGAGACGTTTGTATTCCTTTTTGCCTGCTTCATTTACTGAATTTTTATATTTTCTCCTTTCATCAATTAAATTCAATATGTCTTCTGTTACCCAAGGATTTCTATTAGCCCTCATCTTTTTACCTACTTGATCCTCTGCTACCTTCACTATTTCATTTCTCAAACCTACCCATTCTTCTTCTACTGTATTTCTTTCCCCCATTCTTGTCAATCGTTCCCTAATGCTTTCCCTGAAGCTCTCTACAACCTCTAGTTCTTTCATTTTATCCAGGTCCCATCTCCTCAAATCCCACCTTTTTGCAGTTTCTTCCGTTTTAATCTACAGTTCATAACCAATAGACTGTGGTCAGAGTCCACATCTGCCCCTGGAAATGTCTTACAATTTAAAACCTGGTTCCTGAATCTCTGTCTTACCATTATATAAGCTATCTGATACCTTCTAGTATCTCCAGGTTTCTTCCATGTATACAACCTTCTTTCATGATTCTTGAACCAAGTGTTAGCTATGATTAAGTTACGCTCTGTGCAAAATTCTACCAGGCGGCTTCCTCTTTCATTTCTTAGCCCCAATCCATATTCACCTACTACATTTCCTTCTCTCCCTTTCCCTACTATCGAATTCCAGTCAACCATGACTATTAAATTTTTGACTCCCTTCACTATCTGAATAATTTCTTTTATCTGATCATACACTTCATCAATATCTTTGTCATCTGCGGAGCTAGTTGGCATATAAACTTGTACTACTGTGGTAGGCAGGCGTTGGCTTCGTATCTATCTTGGCCGCAATAATGCGTTCACTATGCTGTTTGTAGTAGCTTACCCGCATTCCTATTTTCCTATTCATTATTAAAGCTACTCCTGCATTACCCCTATTTGATTTTGTATTTATAACCCTGTATTCACCTGACCAGAAGTCTTTTTCCTCCTGCCACCGAACTTCACTAATTCCCACTATATCTAACTTTAACCTGTCCATTTCCCTTTTTAAATTTTCTAACCTACCTGCCCGATTAAGGGATCTGACATTCCATGCTCCGATACATAGAATGCCAGTTTTCTTTCTCCTGATAACAACGTCCTCCTGAGTAGACCCCGCCCAGAGATCCGAATGGGGGACTATTTTACCTCCAGAATATTTTACCCAAGAGGACTCCATCATCATTTAACCATACAGTAAAGCTGCATGCCCTTGGGAAAAATTACGGCTGTAGTTTCCCCTTGCTTTCAGTCGTTCGCAGTACCAGCACAGCAAGGCTGTTTTGGTTAGTGTTACAAGGCCAGATCAGTCAATCATCCAGACTGTTGCCCATGCAACTACTAAAAACGCAGCTGCCCCTCTTCAGGAACCACACGTTTATCTGGCCTTTCAACAGATACCCCTCCATTGTGGTTGCACCTATGGTATGGCTATCTGTATCACTGAGGCATGCAAGCCTCCTCACCAACAGTTTTAAAATACCTGTTAGAGGAAACTGTCTGCTATGATGCAAGTTAAAGGACATGTAGTCTACAGAGATTACCTATTGCTAAACATTTTGAGAAATTCTAGGAGACAAAATGAAGAGAGAAGAGTACACACAATGAAACTTCTACATACTTGATGTAAATGAACTTATAGTAGCCTCAAAAAAATCCATATATTATTCAAATTGTGATTCTCTTTCTCAAGGAATCTCTCAATCAACTGATTCACAGATCATGAAAAAATGTTACTTAAGAATCATTCTTAATTAAAGGTAAAATTGTACGGCTCATGTAAAGTGAGCAAGTAATAAAGTAACTGTAACCAGACAAAAGATTATGAATATAACACAAAATAGATTCTGATTGCCACTAAAGTTAGAATAAATCAAGAATTTATACTAGTGCATACACGGATATGGAGCCAATACATGGGTTTACAGACTGAGAATATTCATATTAGCCAAATACTGCACAATGAAGTATCCTGATAAGACTAATTGCGGCTTGTTGAAGAATGTCACCAGGTGCTCTCCTAGTTAATATTTTGATATGACCCACAGAGTATCGTCTTTGTTACAGATGTGCTGTTTACTGGCTTTAGGAAAGAGTTATGGGAGCTGAAGGGGAGTAAGTTTTAATGTGTCTGTGATGGCAGTGGTGATCGTCTGTACCCATTTATTCATCATCATCATCATCATCATCATCATCTAAGACTGATTACGCCTTTCAGCGTTCAGCCTGGAGCATAGCCCCCTTATTTATTAAAAGAGAGTTAAAAGGAGAGACAGTTATAAGTGTGATGGTGGCCTACTGGGGACCTTAGATATCACATATCTACACTCATTGTGTTTACAGCACAGTTAGGGCTACTGCAGTATACGTAACACTGCACACTCCTGTCCTGCTTGCATACTTGCTTTGTTAATGATGATTTGGTCTTCTGTATTCAGCCTATACACATTTGTCAGTATGCACAGCACACAAAAAGTATTCAGACTTTCCTATCATGTTAACGTGACCAAAGATGCAGGCTCATTAATGAACAGACCCTGGTAACATTTTCTGACCCACCTCACTATGGGACAGTTTTGTATTTCCTTCAGTAACAAATGCTTGAACTTGTCTTATCTTGTTACCCCCTTTTTGTTTATCTGTTTGTGACTGAATTACTGTCATTCCAAACTTCTTCCTAAAAATGGTCAGAAACACAGTGATACTTTGTAGTTTAATGACCTAAATGAGTGAGCAATGTTATAAATACCAGTAATTTCCTTTTCCTATCTCACTAAGATTGGCCAATGTGCAATGTTTGATGAAATTTAACTGTGGCATACAATTACATGTCAAAATTGTTACTTCATATCTTTCTTTGCCACTAATCAAAAACAGTATTAATATTACATTAAATCCCAGCTGATCACCTGCGACTACAGTTACCTGCGAAACACCCACAACCAGTGGGTCATTATGTACAACTGTTGCAGGTCTTCCGCCAGAGACAGTGCACCCGCTGGGCAACTCTAACACCGGGCGGTGCACGCACTGAATGCATCACAACATTATAGCTGACAACATAAGCATGCCTGTTGACATGTTAATCTCCAGCCGACATCACTAGACAAAGGTTGGTGACATGGATCAAGTCAGCATTCCCAGTACAATTATCTGGTATCACAGCAACTGGACTGGGCTGCCACTGTGTCAGATGTACATGCTGCTCTCCTCAGCTGAACACAATCTGCCTCTGCTGCTTTGCATCTTCACCAAGATACAGCCTTGGTCAGTCTTCCTCACAAGTATGACAAAGCATTTCATGCCCTCCTTACATCTGGGTTCCATGCTTCAACTTTTCCTCTCTTCCAGGAGTTCTCCGGCATCCTCAGCACACAATGGAAGGATTTTCTTCCATCATGGTTCCAGCTCGCTGCTACCCTTCCCTGGCCAAGCCCAATTCTGGACCCCCCCCCCCCCCCCTCTGCCGTAGCTTGCCCCAAACATTGCTAATCTTCCTCATGAGGCACAAGGTTGGGGCAGCACTTCATGCCTCCTCTATTCTGGGTGACTTGCACCCATGTGATGGTTTTTTCCTTATTTTCTCGAGTGCTCCAACCTCTCCTAGATTTTCATCCCTTTTCCAAGATGGAGATCCTGGTACCCCCCCCCCCCCCCCCCCCCCCCACAGCATGCCATTCATGACCAATCTCCTTGCGTGCTCTTTTTATGCTCTTACACATACCTCACTTCTGGGATGTCTTCACATCACTTCAGGACTTCCTACCACTCTTTCTACTTGCATGCTCCTTCACATGCCACACATCCTGGACATGAGCTTTTCTCTTCACACATCCTCGGGATTCCCATCAATCCAGGCCCAATCTAAAACGTCCTGGTGTGTCCCTTCCCCTTTTCGGGATCTTTACACATTCCTTCTGGTGACCATTACCCCATGACCATTGTCCCACAGAATTCTCAGCTGTTGCCTAGCATTTTTTGATCAAGTCCTGCCTCCCATCGGTCACTAAACCCTCACCAGTCTACACACCTCACACACTGTCACACTTCCAGCAGCTGCTCTTCATCAAGCCCTGCCTCCCACCGGCTGCCAACGTCCCTCCAGCGTATCAGTGTATCACCCCACCAGCATGTCCTATGGAATCATTTTTCTTCCAGCAGATGCAATCGCTTCTTCTCCAGAGCATGATTCATCTCCTGTGACAACTCAGCTTCTGGATATGAGACCCTCTCCCTGATGCAGCCTCTTAGCCTGTGGTCGGCAGCCTGCGATGCAGAGTTTGGTCTCTTTTGCCTGAGGTGATGCTGTTGCCCATGGGACCTCTCACAACTCGCCAAATGGCTTCAGCTGGTCACTGGGACTGTCAATGTGGGCCATCAGCTGACCTTACCTGGCTCTGCAGTCACTCCTTTGAAGACTGCTCTGTACCATCAGCTGGCCTCCATCAGACCACACCTGCTTTACAACAACTATCCTGCATTCTTTCTCTTTTTTCCAAGCTGTGTTCAACATTACCTTCCTCCAGCGGCTGCACACAGGTCACCCACAACCTTTTTCAGAAACCACTTCACAACCTTGGGTTCTGGATTCAAGGGTCAGAGTTGCAGTTGCCAAGGCTCCCCACACACTTTGACATCTCCTATGACGACACAGGGAAGGTGCCGCTAACTGTAAGGACACCCATCAGCATGTGCTCTCCATCTTTGGATTGGCACTGCGTGTCCCCCCCCCCCCCCCCACCCACTCTCCACCCCCAAGGTGGGTAGGGGAAGGAGGAGGGCAATCCACAATTTTTAAATCAATATCGAGATGATTCCACCAAACATTTTACCTTAAGTGTAAGGAATATTATATCCCTGCCATTACAGCTACTAGTGCAACACCCATGATCAGTGGGTGATCATGCTCCAGTGCCACAGGCATCCACCCCCGGAGACAGCAGACACACCGGGCAATTAAAACACTAGTCAGTGCAAGCACCGCGTGTATGGCAACATTGCATCCAACAATATAAGCATGCCTGCTGATGGGCTATTCTCTAGCAGGTGATACAACCCTCACCCACTGGCAGAGTCCACATCGATGACAATGGCACTGCAATCGTGGTCACTACATTGCATCCACGAGTACATGCTCACCAAGTGCCATGCGAATATCCTCCGTCAGACATATACAAGGGTAGTATGAAAAGGTCTGGCCTAACAAGGTAAAATAAGATATTTTTTCTTCAAATTTATTTTTTAACATGATATATTTGTAAGTTTATACACTTCTCCTAGTTGTTATCCCATCTCTTTAACCTGTCCAAATAATAGTTAGTGTTTTTCACTGCAAAACAGTTGTTTACAAAGGTGATGACCTCTTCATTTGACGATTTCTATGCTCTGAGATCAACTTTTTTTAGCCAAAGGGGGAAGGGGGGGGGGGGGGGGGGAGTGGCGCTTGGGGGGCTAGATCTTGTGAGTAAGGAGGGCAGCCAAGCAGCTGATAATGCAATTCATGGATTTTCCCCATGACAACTGCTGAGTTGTGAGACAGCACAGAGTGAGCAATCATGACACCCAACGTGCCGTCAGCTTTCTCACCCCTAAATTTTCCATCACTATGAGACAAATACATTCTTTAGATATGCCCACAGACTCTGCTATCTCTCTCACCTTAATCTGATAATTCTCTGGCACCATTTGGTGAACTTGAGCAATATTATAACCAGTTGTTGCAGTTTTTGGCTGTCCCAAACATTCATCAGCACCCAAATTGGCACGGCCCCGTTTAAATTCATCTGCCCAAAATTTCACAGTGATAAATGATGGTGCAGTGTCTCTGTAAACAGCCTTCAACTTGTTTTTAATTTATGTAGGTGTAATGAGTTTCAGAAACAAAAATCTAATGACAACTCATATTCGATTTTGTCCGTTTTCTCAAAAACACATGCAATAATTCACTAAAATGATTGTCAAACATCTGCACATCCAAAATACCTCAAATTTTGGTAGCGCTTCTTACTAGGCCTGTGCAAACAAATTCCCAAGCTTTTGTCGACGAGTGCTGTTATCTTCATACTGAGACTGGAAACTTCTCAGACTACCCTAATTTTTAAGACTGTGGCCAAAAATAGCAAATAGCTCACACTGGCCCTACCCAGTGGCTCCATCTCTCCAAACTCACCGCCTTCGTGCAGCATCTGGATCTACATCATACCACGATGCCGCTCCAGCACCCACAAAGTAAGACACTCAATGGTAACCACACTGAGCCGTTAGCCACCACCCCCTGGAGCCTTCACCTACTCTGGCAGGGGGCCCTTCTCAGGACTATGTCCCAGGTCTGGTATTCTATGGAATGTAGACTGTGAACTGGTATTATTCTATGAAACTTGCCTGTGAACCTATGTCTAGTAATACCATCACAACTTATGTTAGAATGGTCTCTGATTTTGTCATATTGTCGCAGACAAAGCTGAGTAACACCGTGGTGTAGTGGTTATGATACTAAACTGTTGCATGAAGGGTCATGAGCTCAAAACTCACCCAAACTGTACAATTTTAATTTCTGTATTCGGTTCGAGTACATACTAGAAGTAGTCACAAATGTCAAGAATCACTGTACTGGAATGTTCTGTAGCTGTATATATACTGTATGTGTTCTGGCCAGAGGCAGTTCGCTCCGCGCTCTTGTATGTGCAAGTCCTGAATAAACCCTCGTTAAGTGAAGTTAGTGTTCGTCATTCATCTAGTTACACCTCCTTCTACGTGACAGTATTCTGGTGGAGGCACTGTGTGGAACTTGTTATAGCGCACAGTATCGATGACACCGTGGCTCCCAGCAGACCACAACAGAGCTGACGTTTACATGGCGAGAAGCCAGAGTTCGAGCCACATTCAACAGATCACAGTCAATCGGAGACACAAAAGAAAGAGGACATTACGATGACAGCAACAGTGTCCACCACCTGAGACATCCTTCTGGGTTCTCTGGTGACAATGGCCAATATTCAAACAAGTGGCTGAAGGTATATAAGTGAATAATCAAATTTAACAAATGGGATGACACAGTGTGTTTGGCTAACATATTTTTCTACTTGGGGGGCACTGCCAAGCAATGGTATCAGAACAATGAAGAGAAGTTCACAAGCTGGGAAGTATTCCAGGCAGAACTGCGCATGTATTTCGGCGACACACAATGACAGAAGTGCAAGGCTAAAGATAAATTAAAGTGCAGGGCACAGCGTCCAGGAAAAACTACAGCATC
Organism: Schistocerca serialis cubense; assembly: GCF_023864345.2. Lineage (NCBI taxonomy): Eukaryota > Metazoa > Arthropoda > Insecta > Orthoptera > Acrididae > Schistocerca > Schistocerca serialis. The sequence goes on along the minus strand of NC_064641.1, from coordinate 452,290,749 downwards.
CTACATTCAAGATGTCTTGGAGCTGTGTAAAATAGTGGATCATAGAATGAAGGAGAAAGATACGCTGAAGGGCGTTGCTGAGGATATGTATCAAGTCCTGCACATGAAGGAAATTTCGACAGTAGACGACTTCATAAAATGGTGCCAGTATATTGAGACAATGCCTCAAAAAAGAATTGCACATAAGAAGTTTTAATGGCTTCCAAACGTCGTATTGATGTCTGTGATGAAGGAAGAAACGGATTTCTCAAGTGTTCTTTGTTGGATAGTGAGAGAGGAAGTTCAGAAGGCACTTGGATTGCACGTCAAGCAAAAAATCAAGACACTCCAAGAGGTCATAAGGGAAGAAGTGGAACAGACATTGAACCCAATCTCTCAGCCTTCATTTCCCTTTAGAACAGTGAAAAAGTCGAGACCAAGGTGGAGTTACGTTCCTACAATGCCGCATGAGGAACCTGTTTGGGCACCAAGGATAATCAACCAGTATGTTTCCACTGTGGACGACCGGGACATGTGGTGCGCTACTGTCGAGAAAGGCGACAGGTATTTGATGACGTCCGCACCAGAAGACAGCAGACCAAAACTCCGGCATGATGAAGATAATCAAGATGTGGGTGCAGGACAACATCGGTCACCATCGCCGCAAGCTAGCCGCTGGAGAGTACGCTCCCCAACATGCCAATCAAGGTCTCCATCGCCGTTTAGAAGCTCCAGCCGATCATCTAGCTGCCGCAACCTGGAAAACTAAAGGGTGCGATCTTCCTTGGAGGTGAGACTGCCGTAGAGAAAAATCCTCCGCCGTCGATCACTACAAAAATGATAGGAAACTACGTTGATATCTTCATGGTTGGCTGACCAACCCAAGCTCTTGAGGACTCTGGAGCATCATATTCAGTCATTTCGGAGAAGTACCATCGCCAGTTGCAGAAAACTGTATTCATTGACAACACAAAAATCTCTGCTGAAGGTGGCTAATGGGAACATTCATGTAGTTATAAGTGGCCATGCACAGCCCTTAGAATTCTTCGCCTTACAAGAGTGTAGTCGTGACGTCATTCTCGGATGGGACTTTTTGAAAGCTTCTCAGGCAATTATAGATTGTGGTCGCTCGAAGGTTATGCTAGACAAGATGAAATACTGTGGACAGGAAGATGTGGATTCGAGTGTGTGGAGACTGTGTGCTGGATGAAGTGATTATTCCTGCAGTCAGTGCTAAAAAGGTAACTGTCATGTGGCACGCCATGCATCACCCCTTGGATCTTGTAGCGGAATGCAAGAGAAGCATACCAATGAAATAACTTGATCATCCCAATCTCTGTCATCTCGTTTGAGAATGGATTCGGTGAATTGTGGATAGTTAACTACCGCCGGGAAACTGCAGATCCTTCCAAGGCGTATGTGCGTAGCAAACGCTGAGCCATTAATTGAAGAAAAGCTGAACATCATAGAAACCGCCCACGCCGAGTCTGTGGGCGAAATTAGCGCTACCACTACGAGACGAGATCTTCTAGCTTGACTATCACCAGATCTCACTAAGGAACAACAGAAGAAGCTACTTGCCATTCTTCAAGAGTTCTATGAATGCTTCAATCCACAGGTGAAGAGCAAATTAGACAAATCGATGGTGAAGCACCGGGTTAGCACTGGAGACCATCAACCAATAAGCCAGAGAGCATACCGTGTGTCAGCAACGGAACATCGAATAATTCGCGACGAGGTAGAGAAAATGGGCTGTCACCAGTGGTCCTCGTCGGGAGGAAGGATGGCAGTTGGTGCTTTTGTGAAGATACACTAGACTGTCTGAAGCACCTAAGGTTTTCTCAACCATGGATGTGTACTCGGGATACTGGCAAATCGAAGTAAATGAGGCTGATAGTGAGAAAACTGCATTCATCACCCCTGAGGGCCTGTATGCGTTTAAGATAATGCCGTTTGGCTTGTGTAATGCACCAGGAACTTTTGAACAGGTGATGGATAATCTTCTACGTCACCTGAAATGGACGATGTGTCTTTGTTATCTACATGACATTATATTATTCTCAGAGACATCTGACAAACATATAAAGAGACTGAGTGTTGTTCTTAAGTGTCTCCAACAAGACGGACTGAAACTTAATCCAAGAAAGTGTCTCTTTGGAGCAAAAGAAATCAAAATACTTGGACACCTTGTGCCAAATGAAGGTGTGCGGCCAGACCCAGAAAAGGTGAGATCTATAACGGAATTTCCTATTCCTAAAAGTATTAGAGATGTGAGAAGCTTCCTATGATTATGTTCTTATTACTGTCATTTTATCAAAGACTTTTCTATCAAAGCCAGGCCACTCCAAGAGTTGTTACAAGCAGATGCTAAATTTATCTGGGGTGGAGCTCAACAAGATTCTTTTGATGTGCTGCGAAAAGCTCTGATGACTGACTCTGTACTTGGTCTGTATGATGAGAGAGCACCTACAGAACTACACACAAATGCCAGTGGTTATGGGATCAGTGCTGTTACAGTGCAAATTTCTGATGGAAAAGAGAAGGTTATAGCCTATGCTTCTAGGACACTTACAAAAGCCAAGAGAAACTAATGTCTTGCTGTGATCTGGGCCACGTGCAAATTTCGGCAGTATCTCCATGGAAGGCCATTCACAGCTGTTACAGGCCATCATTCACTTTGTTGGTTGACAGGTCTTAAGGATCCAACAGGATGACTCGCCAGGTGGGCACTACGTCTTCAAGAGTATCACATTACCACTGTGTACAAAGGTGTAAGAAAACACCAATATGCTGACTGTCTCTCACGAAACCCTGTGCAAAACCATCAAGACTTTGATGAAGATAGTGACTGTCTTGCTGCACTCCAGGATCTCTCTGCTGAGCAGAAGAAGGACACCAAAATATCTCAAATTATGCTTGCCTTAAATCAGTCAGAGGATGTGAAAGGACAATTTAAGGAAGTTAATGGATTACTTTGCAAGAAAAACTTTGATCCATTTGGAAAGAGGTGGCTACCAGTGATTCCTAAACACATGAGCTTAGATGTCCTACAGAATTTCACGACACATCTGAGGCCAGACATTTAGGTTTTATTAAGACATATGATAGAATCCGCAAGAGATTTATCAGGCCAGATTTATTTAGGAGTGTCCGTCACTATGTGTCGCACTATCAAGAGTGCCAGAGGAGAAAGGCAGTACCTCAGAAATCACCTGGCCAACATACAAATACCACCAGCCGAAACGCCTTTCCAGCATGTTGGGACTGACCTCCTCGGACGATTTCCAACGTCTGCTAGTGGCAGTAGATGGATTACATTTTGCACTGATTATCTGACACGCTATGCCATTACAAAAGCCGTGAAAACAGCCGAAGCATCTGAGGTAGCCAAATTCATCGTGGAAGACATCATATTGAAACATGGTGCCCTAAGGTCATTAAACACGGATTGTGGGAAAGTTTTTCAATCGAATCTTGTGATAGAGGTAAACCGGTCCGGCACACAGTTTTAATCTGCTAGGAAGTGTCATATCAGCGCACACTCCGCTGCAGAGTGAAAACCTCATTCTGGAAACATCCCCCAGGCTGTGCTAAGCCATGTCTCCGCAATATGCTTTCTTTTAGGAGTGCTAGTTCTGCAAGGTTCGCAGGAGAGCTTCTGTAAAGTCTGGAAGGTAGGAGACGAGGTACTGGCAGAAGTAAAACTGTGAGGACAGGGCACGAGTCATGCTTGGGTAGCTCAGTTGGTAGAGCACCTGCCCGCGAAAGGCAAAGGTCCCGAGTTCGAGTCTCGGTCTGGCACACAGTTTTAATCTGCCAGGAAGTTTCATATCAGCGCATACTCCGCTGCAGAGTGAAAACCTCATTCTGGAAACATCCCCCAGGCTGTGGCTAAGCCATGTCTCCGCAATATCTTTCTTTCAGGAGTGCTAGTTCTGCAAGGTTCGCAGGAGAGCTTCTGTAAAGTTTGGAAGGTAGGAGACGAGGTACTGGCAGAAGTAAAGCTGTGAGGATGGGGCATGAGTCGTGCTTGGGTAGCTCAGTTGGTAGAGCACTTGCCCCCGAAAGGCAAAGGTCCCGAGTTCGAGTCTCGGTGCGGCACACAGTTTTAATCTGCCAGCAAGTTTCATATCAGCGCACACTCCGCTGCAGAGTGAAAACCTCATTCTGGAGTGATTAACCGTCAGTGCAACATTACTCATCACATGACGACTGCCTACCATCCACAATCTAACGGGCCTACTGAACTCCTTAATAAGACCCTGGCTGACATGCTATCAATGTCCGTCAATGTTGAGCAGAACAACTGGGATGAGATGCTACCTTTCATGCGTTTGCCTACAACACCACCAAATAAGACACCACAGGATTTACACCATTTTTCCTGGTGCATGGGCATGAAGCGACTATGACGATGGACACTGTGTTGCGTTGCATTCTACATTTACATCTACATTTATACTCCGCAAGCCACCCAACGGTGTGTGGCAGAGGGCACTTTACGTGCCACTGTCATTACCTCCCTTTTCTGTTCCAGTCGCGTATGGTTCGCGGCAAGAACGACTGTATGAAAGCCTCCGTGCACGCTCGAATCTCTCTAATTTTACATTCGTGGTCTCCTCGGGAGGTATAAGTAGGGGGAAGCAATATATTCGATACCTCATCCAGAAACGCGCCCTCTCGAAACCTGGACAGCAAGCTACACCGTGATGCAGAGCGCCCCTCTTGCAGAGTCTGCCACTTGAGTTTGCTAAACATCTCCGTAATGCTATCACGCTTACCTAATAACCCTGGGACGAAACACGCCGCTCTTCTTTGGATCTTCTCTATCTCCTGCGTCAACCCGATCTGGTACGGATCCCACACTGATGAGCAATACTCAAGTATAGGTTGAACGAGTGTTTTGTAAGCCACCTCCTTTGTTGATAGACTACATTTTCTAAGGACTCTCCCAACGAATCTCAACCTGGTACCCGCCTTACCAACAATTAATTTTATATGATAATTCCGCTTCAAATCGTTCCGCACGCATACTCCCAGATATTTTACAGAAGTAACTGTTACCAGTGTTTGTTCTGCTATCATATAATCATATTATAAATGATCCTTCTTTCTACGTATTCACAATACATTACATTTGTCTATGTTAAGGGTCAGTTGCCACTCCCTGCACTAAGTGCCTATCTGCTGCAGATCTTCCAACATTTCGCTATAATTTTCTAATGCAGCAACTTCTCTGTATACTACAGCATCATCCGCGAAAAGCCGCATGGAACTTCCGACACTATCTACTAGGTCATTTATATATATTGTGAAAAGCAATGGTCCCATAACACTCCCCTGTGGCACGCCAGAGGTTACTTTAATGTCTGTAGACGTCTCTCCATTGATAACAACATGCTGTGTTTTGTTTGCTAAAAACTCTTCAATCCAGCCACACAGCTGGTCTGATATTCCGTAGGCTCTTACTTTGTTTATCAGGCGACAGTGCGGAACTGTATGGAATGCCTTCCGGAAGTCAAGGAAAATAGCATCTACCTGGGAGCCTGTATCTAATATTTTCTGGGTCTCATGAACAAATACAGCAAGTTGGGTCTCACACGATCGCTGTTTCCGGAATCCATGTTGATTCCTACAGAGTAGATTCTGGGTTTCCAAAAACGACATGTTACGCAAGCAAAAAACATGTTCTAACATTCTACAACAGATCGACGTCAGAGATATAGGTCTATAGTTTTGCGCATCTGCTCGACGACCCTTCTTGAAGACTGGGACTACCTGTGCTCTTTTCCAATCATTTGGAACCTTCCGTTCCTCTAGAGACTTGCGGTACACGGCTGTTAGAAGGCGTGCAAGTTCTTTCGCGTACTCTGTGTAGAATCGAATTGGTATCCCGTCAGGTCCAGTGGACTTTCCTCTGTTGAGTGATTCCAGTTGCTTTTCTATTCCTTGGACACTTATTTCGATGTCAGCCATTTTTCCGTTTGTGCGAGGATTTAGAGAAGGAACTGCAGTGCGGTCTTCCTCTGTGAAACAGCTTTGGAAAAAGGTGTTTAGTATTTCAGCTTTACGTGTGTCATCCTCTGTTTCAATGCCATCATCATCATCCCGGAGTGTCTGGATATGCTGTTTCGAGCCACTTACTGATTTAACGTAAGACCAGAACTTCCTAGGATTTTCTGTCAAGTCGGTACATAGAATTTTACTTTCGAATTCACTGAACGCTTCACGCATAGCCCTCCTTACGCTAACTTTGACATTGTTTAGCTTCTGTTTCCTAACTTTGTAGTTGAACCATGGTGAGTTTTTCCCGTCCCTCACAGTTTTACTCGGCATGTACCTGTCTAAAACGCATTTTATGATTGCCTTAAACTTTTTCCATAAACACTCAACATTGTCAGTGTCGGTAGAAAGAAATCTGCCTTCTATTACTCTTGCTAAATAGATAAACCTTCCTACATTTTTTTATATTCCTATTAACTTCCATATTCAGGGATGCTGCAACGGTCTTATGATCACTCATTCCCTGTTCTGCACTTACAGAGTCGAAAAGTTCGGGTCTGTTTGTTATCAGTAGGTCCAAGATGTTATCTCCACAAGTCAGTTCTCTGTTTAATTGCTCAAGGTAATTTTCGGATAGTGCACTCAGCATAATGTCACTCGATGCTCTGTCCCTACCACCCATCCTAAACATCTGAGTGTCCCAGGCTATATCTGGTAAATTGAAATCTCCACCTAAGACTATAACATGCTGAGAAAATTTATGCGAAATGTATTCCAAATTTTCTCTCAGTTGTTCTGCCACTAATGCTGCTGAGTCGTGAGTTCGGTAAAAGGAGCCAATTATTAACCTAGCTCGGTTGTTGAGTGTAACCTCCACCCATAATAATTCACAGGAACTATCCACTTCTACTTCACTATAGGATAAACTGCTACTAACAGCGACAAACATGCCACCACCTGTTGCATGCAATCTATCCTTTCTAAACACCGTCTGTGCCTTTGTAAAAATTTCGGCAGAATTTATCTCTGGCTTCAGCCAGCTTTCTGTACCTACAACGATTTCAGCTTCGGTGCTTTCTATCAGCGCTTGAAGTTCCGGTACTTTACCAATGCAGTTTCGACAGTTTACAATTACAATACCGATTGCTGCTTGGTCCCCGCATGTCCTGACTTTGCCCCGCACCCCTTGAGGATGTTGCCCTTTCTGTACTTGCCCATGGCCATCTAACCTAAAAAACCTCCCAGTCCACGCCACACAACCCCTGCTACCTGTGTAGCCGCTTGCTGTGTGTAGTGGACTCCTGACCTATCCAGCGGAACCCGAAACCCCACCACCCCATGGCATAAGTCGAGGAATCTGCAGCCCACATGGTCGCAGAACCATCTCAGCCTCTGATTCAGACCGTCCACTTGGCTCTGTACCAAAGGTCCGCAGTCAGTCCTGTCGACGATGCTGCCGACGGTGAGCTCTGCTTTCATCCCTCTAGCGAGACTGGCAGTCTTCGCCAAATCAGATAGCCGCCAGAAGCCAGAGAGGATTTCCTCCGATCCATAGCGACACACATCATTGGTGCTGACATGAGCGACCACCTGCAGATGGGTGCACCCCGTGCCCTTCATGGCATCCGGAAGGACCCTTTCCACATCTGGAATGACTCCCCCCGGTATGCACACGGAGTGCACATTGGTTTTCTTCCCCTCTCTTGCTGCCATATCCCTAAGGGGCCCCATTACGCGCCTGATGTTGGAACTCCCAACTATCAGTAAGCCCACCCTCTGCGACCGCCCGGATCTTGCAGACTGAGGTGCAACCTCTGGAACAGGGCAAGCAGCCATGTCCGGCCGAAGATCAGTATCAGCCTGAGACAGAGCCTGAAACCTGTTCGTCAGACAAACTGGAGAGGCCTTCCGTTCAGCCCTCCGGAATGTCTTTCGCCCCCTGCCACATCTCGAGATGACCTCCCACTCTACCACAGGTGAGGGATCAGCCTCAATGTGGGCAGTATCCCGGGCAGCTACAGCCGTAGTCCGATCGGGGGATGCGTGGGACGAGCTGGCCGTCCCCGACAAACCCCCATCCGGACCCCCACAGTGATGCCCATTGGCAACAGCCTCAAGCTGTGTGACCGAAGCCAACACTGCCTGAAGCTGGGAGCGAAGGGATGCCAACTCAGCCTGCATCCGAACACAGCAGTTGCAGTTCCTATCCATGCTAAAAACTGATGACGTGGATGACAACTACATCTGCCAGGTGTTAACCAGAGCTGAGGGAGCTCGGCAGTTAGCTCGACTCCGCACACTGCAGGCTCAAGAAAACGATCACTGAAGGTTTGAAATGAGGCACTGCCGTTGTCTACCAGCCTGGTGACCTCGTCTAGATCTTCACTCCTGTTCAGGATGTTAGTCCCTCTAAGAAGCTCCTAAGGCGCTACTTTGGACCACATAAGGATGTAAGACAGTTGTCTGATGTTTCTTATGAAGCTGAAGATTTCAGCCCCGACACAAGACAATGAAAGATCAGAGATACGGTCCGCGTCCTTCGAATGAAGGATCCTGCAGCTCTAGCGACAGACAACAAGTGGAAAAGTGACAAAGAGCGGAGCGGCAAAGGAAGTTCTAAGAGATCACTGCCAGGACGAGCATCAGTCGGAGTATGCAGGACCAATGACTCGTTCCCAGACTAGGATGACGTAACACCGAGACGCTGTTCTCTTTAGGAGGAAGCAATGTTGCAGAAGAAGCTGGGTAACACCTTGGTGTAGTGGTTGTGATACTGAACTGTTGCATGGAGGGTTGTGAGTTCAAAACTCACGTGAACTGTACAATTTTAATTTATAATTCTAATTCAAATACATTCTAGAAGTATCTACAAATGTCATGAATCACTGTACTGGAATGTTGTGTAGCTGTATATATATTGTATATGGTCTGGCCACAGGCAGTTCACTCCGTGGTCTTGTATATGCAAGTGCTGAATAAAGCTCCGTTAAGTGAAGTTAGTGTTTGTGATTCATCTAGTTACACCTTCTTCTTCATGACAATATTTCCCTCCCGTCAGGGGGATGCTTCAGTTGTGTCTATCAGAATCTACAATACAAGGTGTTTACAAATGAATATTGGTGTTTTAACACTTTATAATATTTATTACATTAAACTTGCAGTTATAAATGATATGTCAAATGAAAGAGCAACTCAAACAGTTGTGTCTGGCACCAGTGTGCATGCGCAGCACGCAATGTTTTCGCCACAGTCTGCTAGACAGCTGTAGTAGTGAAGATGGCGATTAGTGAACAGATAGCATTTTGTGTTTTGCAGTTTGCAAAGACTGAATCCACAGTTACTGTGCAACATGCATTCCGGCTGAAGTTTGGTTGTGATCCCCCAAGTGATAACAACATTTGTAGATGGTATCATCAATTTGAAGATACGGGCTGCCTTTGTAAAGGGAAGAGCACAGGACGACCAAGAGTTAGTGAAGAGACTGTTGAGCGAGTGAGAGGTTGACTTGTAGCCCAAAGAAATCAGTCCGGAAAGCTAGTCATGAATTACAAGTTCCCGTGTCGACTGTTTGGAAAGTTTTAAGAAAACGCATACAATTACGTCCTTAATGTTTACAGTTATTACAGGCACTAAAGCCGGCAGACCATGGATCACGTGCCAACTTCGCAAACGAAATGTTTCACGACAATGAAGATTTTTCTGGATCATGTTGTCTTCAGTGATGACATGTCCTGTGGACATGTTAACACTCACAATGTGCGCATGTGGGGCTCAGAAAATCCTCACGAGGTGGTACAAATGCAATGAGATTCCCCTAAAGTGACTGTTTTTTGTGCTATATCTCGGCGGAAAGTTTATGGGCCTTTCTTTTTTGGTGAACCTACTGTAACTGGCACTTCTTACCTTGATACACTAGAGCAATGGCTCTTCCCTCAGTTGGAAGAAGACGAGCCAGAGAACTTCATTTTCCAGCAAGATGGTGCGCCACTTCACTGGTATAGCGAAGTAAGTGATTGGTTGAACTTCACTGTATCCAAGCGCTGGATAGGCCGCAAGGGGCCCAATGACGGGGCTTGATTTGCATGGCCTTCATGTTCACCCAACCTAAAGCCATGCAATTTTTTCCTTTGGAGCTCCATCAAGGATTGTGTGTACATACCTCCGCTACCAGCAGACTTCCCTGAATTAAGAAACCGGATTGAAGGAGCTGTTGCTACAATCACTGAAGACACACTTATCAAGGTTTGGGAAGAACGCGGCTATAGACTTTATGTATGCCATGTGACAAATGGTGCTCACATTGAACATTTATAAGGTTCTTGGTCAAACTGTTTGAGTTTCTCTTTCATTTGACGTATCATTTATAACTGTAAGTTTAACATAATAAATATTATAACGCGTTAATTTTGCGATATTCATTTATAAACACCCTGTATGTTGAAACTTGCTCTTTATGTGTAGGACTAGTGAAGTATTAGTCATACTTTCGTGGTACCCACGAATCGCTATTCGTTGCATGCATGCCTACCACCAAAGGCACAAAGTATTACTTTTCATCTCCTGTTTGGGATATCTTTTCAGAAGCTTGTCATTATGTTGTAACTGCAGATGTAATAATAATTGTGAGCTGTATCAAACATACGATGAAACTTTTAATTTTTCTGGAGAGATTGTACTCACTCTAATTTCATAACCCCACTGAACATTATCATTGCCATTATTACACGACGAATCTCAAGCTGTGGCACTGTTCATTTAGAGAGAATTTAAATATTTTAGTAGTTAACAAAATTACAAAACATATGAATGATTAATCTTCTAGGCTAGTACTATCTTTATGATGAACAAATCTTCAACATGTGTCCTATACCATAGTCAACATATGCAGTGAAACAATATTTATTACTTTTCCATATAGACAAGTATACAACTGGAATTAGCCTGGCATAAAGCTGAAAACTGAAAATATTACATACCTCATTAGGCCTTCCACACAATTTAACACAATATTTGGATTCTAAGATGTGTATATAATGATGACTATATTAAACAGATATTTATTTGTGAGACTACCACTCCTGGAAGAAAGGAATGTAAGAGAACTTATATGAGTTTGGAAGGTGGGAGGAGGGCTGTGTGGGCAAGTTGTGAGTCGTACTTGGATCACTCAGTTGGTAGAGCACTTGCTCGTGGAAGGCAAATGTCCCAGATTAAAGTCTCAGTGCAACACAGAGTTTCTGTCATAGTGGCCTCTTATCTGTTAGAGGGCCTGTACGACAGACAAACAAGTTGAGCTGCCGACCTCCCTTCAAGAGCTCATATCAAAAACATTGCCAGTGAATGTAAACATCAACAGACTTTCTGCGTAAACATAGCACTACTTCTTTAAAAGCAATGTGACATAGATCCACCAATTCGAACTAATGTAACTAAGTTTAGCACTCTGCAGAATCAGTGTTATAAGCATGCCAGCAGAATCAGACTTGCAGTGTGTACCTACAGCTAGGACACCTCCGGCCAATACCTACGCCAGATCTAGCTCAGCAGACACTCGCCATAGTCTTTTGTAGAAATTTGTATCTTGTTAAGCGTGATGTCATTTTGGAATTGTGTAGTGTAGTATTTTGGTTGTTGTTATTACTTTTCATTGTCTTGTAACTTTTATCTGGCTTCTGCCACGACAAGAATTACCGTTTCTCCAGTTGTTCTTGAGTTTGAGAATTAGTGCATGTCAGAAAGGCGTTTTAGTTGAATAAAGTGTGTTTAAACTTGATCATTAGTTCTTTCCTGCCGACTGCAGGACATTACAGTTAATGGCCTTTTCTGGTACAAAAGCCTCATGTTTGGCATTGCCAGTGCCCCCGCCATTTTTCAATGTTATTTGAAACTCTTCACAAGTCAGGTACCCAGTGCGGCAAATTTTACAGTGGTTCAATCACAGTGGACCTCGCGGACCATCTGTTTTAGGTTTTTTTCTGAGGCTAACCTGTGTTGCTGGAAAGAAAAGTGCCATTTTTTTGCATGCAAGGTCAGTTATCTCAGGTTCACGATTGATGCCCACGGCCTAAATACCTCTAAGGAGTATCTTGAGGTGATTCAAAACCTACCTCCTCCCACCAATGTGAAGCAACTACAATCTGTCCTTGGTCAAATTAACTATTATCGGCACATTATACCTCATGCTGCTAAGATTTCGGCACCCCTGTCCGGGCTGTTGCGCAAGGGTGTGCTTTGCGTTTGGGACACAGCATATGAGCTGGTTTTCACAAGTCTGAAGTCAGCTCTCTCCCAACCTCCTTGTCTGACTGCTTACAACCCTTCCCTTCATCGTCACCGATGCATCGAAATATGGCCTGGGTGCAGTCCTCTCGCAAGTGGTAGGTGGTGTCGAGAGCCCGGTGGGCTCCGCATCCAAAAAATTGACCAATGTTCATATTAAACGTAGTCAAATTGAAAAGGAAGCTTTAGCACTGGTTTTCGCCCTGATAAAATTCTACGATTATGTGTATGGTCGTCATTTCACTCTGCAGACTGACCACAAACCTTTGGTTTCTTTGTTTTACCCAGGTGCCGCAGTGCCCGCCCAGACAGCGCACCACCTGCAGCATTGGACGCTATTCCTGGCAACGTTCAACTTTGATATTGTCTATCGCACCTCTGAAAGGCAAGCAAAATCCGATTTCCTTTCCCAGCTGCCTGCCGGAGCAGACCATAAGTCGGACACCTTGCCCTTGGTTTGTTTCCATATGGAATCGAACGTGGATGCAGCTCTGGACATGCTTCCATTGGATGCTGATGCGGTATGGCAGGCCATCACTCAGGATCAGACACTGCAAGCTCTCCACCACCAGATCACTGCAGGTTGGCTGAACAGCCATCGTAGCATCTGCGATGCGGAAGTCCAGCATTTTTGGGATCATTAGCACAGTCTCTTTTTCCGAAGTGGTGTCATCCTTGTGCATAGCAATTCAGATGTTCCCCTGGTGGTCATACCACATGCATTGCGCCGCCATGTCCTCGACCACCTCCACGCTGTCCATTGGGGAAATTGTTCTCTCCAAACAGCTGGCCCGATGATAACACCTTCATTGGCGCAGATTGGATAAAGACATTGCCTCTATCGTGTCGGCCTGCACGACATGCCAAACATTTCAGACAGCACCCCCACATCAGTATTTTTCATGGCCAGATGCAGCTGCTCCATGGGAACATCTCCAACTGGATTTCAAAGGCACTTTTCACAGATCACAGTGGCTCATTCTGACCAATTCTAGGTCAGGATAACTTATATATCCTGTATGACGAACACCACTTCTGCTGAGCCTATCAAAATTCTCCAGCGTCTCTTTGCTGTCGAGGGACTCCCCAAAATGATTATTATGGATAACGGTCCACAGTTTACTTTGATTGAGTTTAAGCAATTCTATGCTGCCAATGGGTTTTCCCTCGTCCACACCGCCCCATTTCACCCTGCATCAAATGGCCAAGCAGAACATTTTGTGCAGATGTTCAACACCCAACTTGATAAGCTGCTGAGCCATCACCTGCTGGAAGAGGCCATACTTCTTTTCTTTGGCTACATACCGCACTGCCATGGATGCCGATAAAAGTACAGCAGAGCTACTTCACGGTCGACCATTCCACTCTCCATTATCCATCCTTGTTCCCGAGACTTCTCATCTTCCAACCCGCACTAGGGCGCACTCCTCCCATGTTGGCAGGGAGTCTGGGCGCGGATCTTCTATCATCCACAGGCACACTGGGTACCTGCTGTCATCACCAAGCTCTCCAGCTGGACGATGGCATCTCTCTAGTGGGCCGATGGGTCTACCACCTACCGGCACCTCAACCAGCTCCGTCCCTGTCTGGTGGACCATGATGCCCAGGGGGAGCTGCCACTGCCTGTCGACGGCCGCCCTGTGATGGAACCTCTGCTTCCACCTCCGCCTCAGCCACTGCCTCTGCCGCCAGCTGCCCTGCTGTGTCACCGCATCCAGCCCCTGACAGCCGTGAACCAGGATGCCCCCACTCCTATGGACGTTTGTGGTGCTGTGCATTGTTTTTCCAGCGGAAGAAATGTCGTAGCGACCCCTTATCTGTTAGAGGGGCCGCACAACAGACAAGTAAGGTGAGCTGCCGACCTTCCTTCAAGAGTTCACATCAGAAACATCGCCAATGAATGTAAACATCAACAGACTTTCCACATAAACACAGCACTACTTCGTGAAAAGCCATGTGATAGAGATCCAGCAATTGGAACTAATGTAACTAGGTGCAGCACTCCGCAGAATTGGTGTTATAAGCAAATCAACAGAGTCAGACTGGCGGTGTGTACCTACAGCTAGGAGATCTCCTGCCAACACCTATGCCAGATCTAGCCCAGTAGACACTCGCCTTAATCTTTTGTAGAAATTTGTATCTTGTTGAGCGTAATGCCATTTTGGACTTGTGTAGCATAGTATTTTGGTTTTTGTTATTTCTTTTCATTGTGTTGTAACTTTTATCTGGCTTTTGCCACCACAATAATTATTGTGTTTCCTGTTGTTCTTGAGTTTGAAAATTAGTGCACGCCAGGAAGGCGTTTTAGTTAAATAAAGTGTGTCCAAACTTAATAATTAGTTCTTTCCTGCTGACCGCAGGACCCTACAGTTTCAATCTGTCAGGAAGTTTCTTATATACAGCTAATAATAGTCTGCATAAAGTAAGTTTTTTTAGATATATTAAATAAACACAGCATCGGAGTAGTGTAGGAGGAGGAGGAGGAGGAGCAGCACCTTTGTGCATATTAAGAGGGTAAATAAAATTTGGAAACAAACATAAAAAATAATTTAGAAATAATTCCCTTAGTTGTTAGGAGTGAGCGCATTAGCACTAGTCACAATTTATTGTTAATATACTTTACAGAAGTAACCTGGATTGGATTCTTCTGCCTATTATACCCAGGATCATTCCATGTCACTGAAGGCTCACATAAGGAATAAGATGTATGACTGTGTGGAATGAATGCATGCATGCATGCACCTAACCACCCCTTGGTCACCATTCAGGAATTACTAACCTCTAACTTGGCCTCACTATCCTTCCCCAGATCACTTCTCAAGAACAAAAACCTCTCACAGGAGGAAAGACAATTATCTCCAAACTCAAAACAGACTTTGATTCAATCATCCTCTTTTCAAGCAAAGGCTCCACCACTGTTGTGATGAAACACAGTGATTACCTGACAGAAGGCTTCTATCAACAGACTGACTCCTCCACCTACAGGCTTTGCCATAGTGACCCCACCCCAGAAGTCCAACATAACATCAAATCCCTACTCAAATGCTTCGGCCCATTCCTAAACCTCTCTCCTGAGTACATCTCCCTCCTCATATCAATATCTTCTGTTGTTGTTGTTGTTGTTGTTGTTGTTGTTGTGGTCTTCAGTCCTGAGACTGGTTTGATGCAGCTCTCCATGCTAGTCTATCCTGTGCAAGCTTTTTAATCTCCCAGTACCTACTGCAACCTACATCCTTCTGAATCTGCTTAGTGTATTCATCTCTTGGTCTCCCCCTACGATTTTTACCCTCCACGCTGCCCTCCTGTATATTTCCCAAAATTCACAAACCCAACAATTCTGTATGCCATGGTGTAGCTGATTACAGTGCTCCCACTGAAAGAATCTCCGCTCTTGTCGACAAAGAGCTTAAAAAACACTGCCCATAGCCTAGCCACTCATATCAGAGATACAAACCACTTCCTTCAGCAACTGTCAATCATCTGCATCCATTATCATTTAGATCTTTGCACTTCACTGTTGATTCCACCTCCCCCTACACCAACAACCCCCATGACCACAGCCCTGCTGCTAACAAACACAACCTCTCCTAAAGTCCTTCTGAATCCAAACACATTATCTCAAACCTATACACTGTAACAACTGTATCCTCACTCACAACTACTTCTCCTTTGAGGAGATGGTAAATATAAATTTGCAGCACAGCCTTCAGCACCTACATGGCACCCTTCTATGTACACCAGTTTATTCGGTATATACAGGAAACCTTTCTAGCCTCCCAAAACTACATATCCTTTCTCTGGTTCAGATTCACTGATCATTTCTTCATGATACCCTATCCTCATTCCTCCTCACCCACCCACCCAACCTACACGACATCCTAGTCCATGCCTATTTCCCCCCCCCCCCCCCCCCCCCCCCTCTCTCTCTCTCTCTCTCTCTCTCTTCTCTCTCTCTCTCTCTCTCTCTCTCTCTCTCTCTCTCTCTCTCTCTCTCTCTCTCTCTCTCTCTCTCATCCCCTTGCCACAGGTGTCATATCCTTGTTGAAGACTCAGGTGCAAGACTGACCTGATTCACCCAACCAGCACATCCTACTTCAATCTTGTCACAGGCTTATCCTGTCTCATCAAAGGTGGAGCCACCTGCGAAAGCAGGTACTCCAGCTCATACAATGATTTCTTCCGAAAGTTAGCAAAGGTTTCATTCTTTTTGTATGCCTGTGAATGAATTAATGCTTCTGTTGTTCGAAAAGTGGTCTCCTTCACTTCCAAAATATTTAGATTCTGCTGGAACTTTCTTTAATATACAAATACACAATTATATAGCTATATCTTTATACATGAAAACTACATTTTACAACTGACAAAGGGTGTAAATACAGTCTAATATATACAGACGCGACACCCACTTCTGTGAAAGCTGTTACCATCTGACAGTTCGAGCAACACTAGCACCCTAGTGGAGAGAAAGCTTGTCATCCTGTAACACCAGATGAACCGTAACAATACTGTTTCTTTTTAATCTTTTGTGTACATAATTTATAAAATAATTATTATATTTTAGCATCATGGGTGCAAGTACACTCACAGGAGACCTGAAAGATTGTAAATAAAGTAAACAGATCTCAAACACATGAATGAAGTGAAATAAGTTCGAAGAAATAGTCTATAAAATGCATGTAATTGCACCTTATTACACTCAAAGTAAGAAAATACATACAGTATATCACAAGTAAGAGGCATAAACAGGGTGATTATAATTAAAGTTAAGCTTTCAAAGTGCTGTAGAAATAACACCACTGGTCAGAATGACATCAAATTCCTATGGAATATTATCGGAGAAGGGGGAAAACACATGGCAGAAGAAAAGAAATACTGTGAAAATTGATCAATAGATGGCACTGTATGTGTCAGAATATGTAAATGGAAATACCTGTCATGCACATGACCCACTGAAGTTGGTATAAACACACCGGGTACACGGCTTTTTCTCCTTTCGCATCTGCGACGTTCGCCATGACTGTCTCAATGCAGGGTCACGCTCTGCTGGTATAACTGTATTACAAGAATGATGAATGTGCACACGTCGCTCTGCAGAAGTTCCAGACACTGAAGGTTCTCTCGCATAGAAGTGGACAATGATTGGCTGTGGAAGATTTCATGGACAGACGAAGTCCACTTCCATCTGACAGTATTTGTCAATACACAGAACTGTTGAATATGGGCTATGGACAATCCACATACAAAACAACCAGTATCACTTCATCCCGGAAAGGTCACTGTGTGGTGTGGGTTTACGGCATCATTTATCATAGGACCATATTTTTTCAAAGAGACAGGTGCTTCCGGTCCTGTTACCTGTGCCATCACTGGTAAGCGCTATGAGTGTCTTTTGCGCAACCATGTCACTCCAGCTATTCAACAACATGGTTGTGTGGATGGGATCATTTTTATGGAAGATGGTGCACCTCCGCACATAGCAAATCCAATTAAGCAGCTGTTGAAGTGCCATTTCGGAAATGCTAGAATTATCAACCGCCACTTTCCTACAGCCTGGCCGTCCCGATCACCTGAGCTTAATCCGTGTGACTTCTGGATGTGGGGCTATCTGAAAGATGTTGTGTTCAGTGTTCCAACTGCAAACTTCGCTGCACTGAAGGCACACATTATGCAACACATTCTGAACCCGGAAACACTTCGATCAGTTGTGGAACGTGCTGTTTCTCGATTTCAGCTTGTAGAAAACGACGGCCAGCATAATGAACATGTTTTGTTCCAGTCACACGGAAAATAATAATCCGGTACAATTTTGACTGATGTGTTTTATGCGGTTTATGGCCTCAGGACAATTAAAAACCGATTTTCCCCATCTGATGTGATATAACCTAGCTGTGGTGGATGGGCTTACGCACCTGTACACCCATGCGCACTGAGTAGTACGGTTTGTTTAACATCAAACGTACACCTTAGGCATTGTTGTATAATTCATTTGTCATCTGTAGATGACCACTATTAAATTAAGATGCTTACAGCACCATCTATTGTCACATTTTGTAACTACTTATTTTTCTTCTGCCGTACGTTTCCCCCCTTCTCTGAAAATATTCAATTGCAATTTGACATCATTCTGACCACTGGTGTTATTTCTACAGTAACTTGAAAGTTTAACTTTAGTTATAATCACCCAGTATATGCTCGTCCAGGTATAAAAAAGGAGCGACACACTACTTTTCATTCCATTCTGCTTTGAAGGACATCTGCTTCCAAAAGCTACAACTTTCATCTTACTCTCTGTGGCATCAGGTTCTTTTAGTTATGAGCAGAAATGTGATTAAGACTTTATTATAGTACATTGATTATCAATTATACACATTCATTTAACAGCAAAGAAAAATAAATTAATGAAACTGAAAATACATTAACAGCCCAAATGAGCCCGTTTCATCACTTTCTTATTTTGTATCTTGCTCCTACATAGTAAGTCTTGAGTCCTCAATTTAATGATACAAAATAGCCTCATTTAACAAATAATCTCATTAAAATGGTCTTTGTTTCAGCACAACACTCACATGGAAAATTCAGAATGTTTATCAATAAATTTACAAAGAATGCACCACAGTTACTTTTGAGGGCATTTTCATCAGAAACAGAAGTCATTTGACTCTCACAATCAGTCAACAATGCTCCGACATTTTCAGTGCGAATAAATAGACTGCCAAAGTTGCCTTCATAACTTTTAATGTGACAGTAAAGTTTGTCATTTGAATATAGTTCTTGGCTGCTATGTACAAGTATTGTCTTACAGTTATAACACTTGTGAATTGAAAACAATTTTTTCAACTGTCTGCCTCTCCAAGACTTACTGGACCTTCCATATTTGCTAGGCTCATTACTGGAATTGTATCACTAATGGCCAACAATGGTGAGACTTGTAATTTGGTAGCACACTTTTTATTTACAATTGCCTAACCCTAGTCAATCCCTCACAATTGGAGCTAGCTACACTGTGTGTATGCATTTTAATTTGCTTAATGCACGATTACTAAATGCAACCCAAAGCTGTCACTGTGATGGATCACTGCAAAAACCACCCTTGTGCCATATCATAGAGAAAAAGTTTTCCAGTGGCTCTTGGTTAACTTTAAGTGACAGTACATACATTTTGGTTCCATGTGAATCATCAACAACAAACATGTGCAAAGCAGTCATATTTTCTAAAAGTCCTTTTACATACAAAATCCTGGAGGAACAATTTTTTTCCATAGAAACCTACAAATTTCCATGGCTGAATCCGTGGCTTTAGTGTCTTCAAAATTTCCAGGTGTGTTGAAGCACTGGTAACACAATATCTTAAAATTACACGACATTTAATACTGTGTGCGCTAAATGCTAAAAATATCATTCAATTTTTGGAAAAGTCTGCAGTAGCTGTAGCAGATTATGGCATGGTGCCACATGCAATAAGTATTTCAATACCAGATGCCACTATATGGCTCAAAACAGAAACTGCAGTGTTCACTTTCATTTTTGAAAATTCTGATAGTTGGACAGCTTTTTAGTGATCTCTGGGGCTAATTAGTACTTCCTTTCACAACCAACTGAGTAGAGCTGACAGATGAACCTGAATAAATTACTCCTTATACTTTTTGTCATGTGTGTGATGCCATAAACAAGTATACCTTACTCCCTCCATGTACTAAGCACGGACTACCTGGTGAGATCCCCAGACTGTGCCTACAATCCACAAAATTTCAGTCTTGGTCAGTCACACGTTTTCACAACCAGTCCAAATTCTGTGAGCTTTTTGACAACTTCATAAAATATACGATCAAATGGATGGTTCCTACTGCTCCTTTAGAAAAATAATACAGTAATGGCTGTTTAAAATTGGAAAATATGCCATTAATCATTATGATTAACACAGTATTGGCAACCTTAGATGTACATATGTAACCAACACCCTCAAACCCAATGACATGAACAGCACAGCTATCGCATATCAAATTTTCCACTAGTGATATCTTATCCACTGAAAAATTAACAATTTTATCGGTTTCTGAAAAGTGCTGCACTTTCTGCTTTGAAAGATAGGATATGCTACTGTTTACCCGTATTTTATTTGTATATTTTCAACATACCTCTATAAGATGTATACTGATGGAAGGCTAAAACAGTGTAGGAAAAACTGTTTGTCTGAGTAATGTAGTACAATAAGTTTAATGCAAATAACTTTTTTTCATCTTTCCCCCTAGCTCCATGTTTTCTGTACAATGGCATACTGATTTAGCTTAACAATAAAACAATTATTTAACATAAGCTTGTCTTTTTCACAATGTTTTTGTTTGTTTATTCTTACAATGGGCACTTTCCTCATCGTGTAATAACTCTGTATGGAGTCTAACGATGTGCACGTTTTTGCGCTTAACACAGTTTTCCAACACATGAATGATTCTGCTTAACCTAATGATTTCATCTTCAAACAACTTCTGCATTGAAGATTCTGCCATTTATGGCTGTTTCTGGCTCTCATGCAGGAACAACTGTGGAATCTGTTTCTTCTGAGTCAGGAGACAGTTTTATTGTTTTGGATGTTTCATTTTCACACCTATATGGCAACTTTCTCTTATGGACACTGTGGTGGCTTATTTAACACTCCAAATAGCGTAGAAATTAGAATGAAATTTTCACTCTGTAGCAGAGTGTGCACTGATTTGAAGCTTCCTGGTAGATTAAAACTATGTGCTGGACCGAGACTTGAACTCGGGACCTTTGCTTTTTATGGGCAAGTGCTCTCTAAACTTCGCAGTAGAGTTTCTGTGAAGTTTATAAGA
Source organism: Schistocerca serialis cubense (assembly GCF_023864345.2). Classification (NCBI taxonomy): domain Eukaryota; kingdom Metazoa; phylum Arthropoda; class Insecta; order Orthoptera; family Acrididae; genus Schistocerca; species Schistocerca serialis. The sequence continues at coordinate 452,269,660 of NC_064641.1, read as the reverse complement.
TAGGAGACAAGGTACTGGTGGAAGTAAAGCTAAGAGGACGGGTCGTGAGTCATGCTTGGGTAGCTCAGTTGGTAGAGAACTTGCCCGTGAAAGGCACAGGACCCGAGTTCGAGTCACGGTCCACTACACAGTTTTAGTCTGCAACGAAGTTTCAATGTAGGAACTGCATCTCACAACTTTTTATTTTCTGCATTTATGAACTTATTCGGCTCTAAGCATAACAAACAGAGCGTCAAATTAGGTCATGTCTTCTACTATTTATTAGCCATTTCTTGCTCCTAATCATCAGTAAACTAATGCAATACACAAGAGAACTGTAACTAAAAGAGCCTTTTAATGTGATGTTTCAGACCTCTCAGTGTCCTTCAGAAACTGAAAGATTGGCAAATGTGGTGTCTTTCGTCTGTTATTGCTACAATTTATTGAACTACATATGCTCCCTTTTGTAAATACCATGATAAAATTCAGTATATAGTTTATTGTTTACATTCACCGAATATCACAATCAGCTGTGTAGCTTATCTGCTGCTTGGGGTGCTGTTGTCACAGTATTTAACAAAAAACAGCAGGACTGTTGTGATTGTGTGTGCTAGACTGTAGTGTAAAGGTTAAATTTACAGTTACACTATTTGAAACTGCTACACACAAATTCTCAGGATTTATAAAAACGTACACTATTCATTTAAAATTATACACTACTGGCCATTAAAATTGCTACACCAAGAAGATATGCAGATGATAAATAGGTATTCATTGGACAAATATATTATACTAGAACTGACATGTGATTACATTTTCACACTCTGGCTGTAATAACGGCCTTGATACGCCTGGGCATTGAGTCAAACAGAGCTTGGATGGCGTGTACAGGTTCAGTTGCCCATGCAGCTTCAACATGATACCACAGTTCATGAAGAGTAGTGACTGGCGTATTGTGACGAGCCATTTGCTCGGCCACCATTGGCCAGATGTTTTCAATTGGAGAGAGATCTGGAGAATGTGCTGGCCAGGGCAGCAGTCGAACATTTTCTGTATCCAGAAAGGCCCGTACAGGACTTGCAACATGCGGTCCTGCATTATCCTGCTCAAATGAAGGGTTTTGCAGGGATCGAATGAAGGGTAGAGCCACAGGGCGTAACTCTGAAATGTAACGTCCACTGTTCAAAGTGCCTTCAATGTGAACAAGAGGTGACCGAGACGTGTAACCAATGACTCCCCATACCATCACGCAGGGTGATACGCCAGTATGGCGATGTTGAATACACGCTTCCAATGTGCGTTCACTGTGATGTCGCCAAACATGGATACGACCATCATGATGCTGTAAACAGAGCCTTAATTCATTCTAAAAAATGACATTTTGCCATTCGTGCACCCAGGTTCATCGTTGAGTACACCATCACAGGCACTCCTGGCTCTGTGATGCAGCATCAAGGATAACTGCAGCCATGATCTCTGAGCTGATAGTCCATGCTGCTGCTAACGTCGTCGAACTGTTTGTGCAGATGGTTGTCGTCTTGCAAACGTCCCCATCTGTTGACTCAGGGATCGAGACGTGGCTGCACGATCCGTTACAGCCATGCGGATAAGATGCCTGTCGTCTCAACTGTTGGTGATACGAGGCCGTTGGGATCCAGTACGGCGTTCCGTATTACTCTCCTGAACCCACCGATTCCATATTCTGCTAACAGTCATTGGATCTCGACCAACGCAAGCAATCATGTCGTGATACGATAAACCTCAATCGTGATAGGGTACAATCCGGCCTTTATCAAAGTTGGAAATGTGATGGTACACATTTCTCCTCCTTACACGAGGCATCACAACAACATTTCACCAGGCAATACCGGTCAACTGCTGTTTGTGTATGAGAAATCAGTTGGAAACTTTCCTCATGTCAGCACGTTGTAGGTGTCGCCACTGGAGCCAACCTTGTGTGAATGCTCTGAAAAGCTAATCATTTGCATATCACAGCACCTTCTTCCTGTTGGTTAAATTTCGCGTCTGTAGCACGTCATCTTCGTGGTGTAGCAATTTTAATAGCCAGTAGTGTATGATAAGGTAGTTTATGCGGTACTATTCATAATGCCACCATTATAGAATGCTTTTTGTTTCAGTCAAAATTCAATTATCTCTCTGGTTCTTCTTCTTCTCTTTCACTTATTTCTTTTTCAGCTGCCTCATGCCCCATGAGACTGAGAAAAGATTTTTCAATATACAGAAAGTTTATTTACAATTTGATTAATCAAGGCTGGAGAGTATTAAATGTGTTTCCATTTCTATAAGAAACGACACATCATCTTTTTTTCTGTTAGAACAATGATCTGTCTGCTTGTGTCTGTATGTGTGGATGGATATGTGCGTGTGTGCGAGTGTATACCTGTCCTTTTTTCCCCCTAAGGTAAGTCTTTCCGCTCCCGGGATTGGAATGACTCTTTACCCTCTCCCTTAAAATAAGTGAGGTTAATAAGTGAGGTGATGGCTTCTGCAGACTATACCAACGAGGTTATTTTCGATGGCATAAATTCTCAACAATGTTGTTGTCCTGCATTTATGATGAGTGATTTACTGTACTGTGGGCTATCTAGCCATGACTGCAATAATATGATACTCAAAGGCAAACCCTACCATCAATATCATGTTGTTCATTGCTGTTCATTCCGATAGTGTCCGTTTTCTTCAAACGAACTGGGAACTCATAGCACATGCTTGGGTTTGTGGGATATGAAGAGATCATTGCTCGCACAACTTGGGAGATGGAGTGTCCTAGCATCTGGCAGCCATGACCTGGCTGCAGTCAAATGTGCTGCTACCTGACATCTTCCCCTTCCCGAGCATGCCAGCAAGCAGCACATGGGCTCCAAATACCCCTGTTACGACAAGCTGAACTACTACTATCTTTAATTCGATGAGTGATTAATGTACATAAATTGGTTTATGTCTTCCTTGGAAAATTGTCTGAGAACTATTGCGCAGTTAGATCAACATCCTTGTTTCCTGTAACACAAAGTTCTCAGTTACAGGGAACTGGGCAGTACTGACCAGTTCCTAACTTGGAAATCCCATATCAGCCAAGTCTGGTTGAGTTCCCTGAAATGCCTATAGGTCGGGACAGGCAGGGAGCACAAGCGCTTAATCATATGTAACTAGCACTACTTTCAAAAAAAAAAAAAAATAAAAAATAAAATTTAAAAAAAAAAAATAATAATAAAGGAGAGGTGTGTGAGAAAAATAAGATGTAGAGAACAGAGGGAATATATGAGAATGAAGCTGAAGGATGAGAGGAAAACAGTAGCAACAGAAATTACAACAAGGTAACTTCAGATGGGTGGTTGGAGCCAGCTGTATGTTTGAAAATATTTTCCATGATAATGAATACAAATCACTGATACTGCTAAACAGGGATAACAAGACCACAATTCAGTAGCTGAACTGGATACTCAAATGCCAGCTGTTAATCTGCAAAGTACCTTAATCAACAGAGAAGCCCATACTGTCAGAATGATCAGCTTCTCTCTTTTTTTCAATTTCTCCTCACAATCAACATTTTCTGCATAGATAGTGGTCTTCATTTTTACTGTTTATCATTCATTATCTCATTTCACATTCTGCATTCTACTTCTGCATCCTACACCTCCCCTGCACCTTGTCTCTCTCCTTCTAGTTGTCCCCTCAGGCATAATTTTCTTGCAGTAGACTTTCTCTGTCTTTTCTTTATGCTTTCTTCACATAATTTTTTCAATGGCCGCTTTAATTTCAGAATCAGTACCACTCAGTTTCTAAACCTTAACATATACAAGTCTTCCCACAAAAGTTCAACTTTCATTTAATTATGTAGATACTCACTTTCATTAAACGTTTTGTGTCCACTGGCTCATTTGTCCCAGGTTGAATCTTATACCTGCGGATGACAGATGGTTTGTTGGTAATATCTAATATTGTGTATATTCCCCCAAATGTCCAGTAGACAACAATTGTTAGTGCTGTTGTACCTGTCAAAACATAGTGAAAATATGGGGAATGTAGTGGCTTTGACAGAAAGAAATATATAATGACATAAAAAGAAATCACATGATATGTTACAAAATATGTTAATAAAATATTTTTTGTAAAAATTCCTTGACATTTATAACAGTAATCCATAAACAATCATCATCAACACTGCAACAACAACAAACTGGTATATTTTAAGAAAAACAAACATTTGCAATTAATATGGTTTAAACTTTGGAGTCTTTTCTCTCGGTATTCTAACTCTGTCACAAAGAATTCTGTACATGTGACTTGTCATTCTATTTATACATTTATTCACTTCAGGCAAACATTCTGTGTGTGTTAAAACTTCTGATTCTCCTCTTCAATCTTTATTCTGATTCATACGTAAGTGACATAAAATACTCTTATATCATATATTTCAATGTGAGTACATAAACTACTAATTCACAAAATGATCTAAGTTTGTGTTCAATTAAGGAAAAGTAAAGGTAACCATTTATCATTTACCTGAGGCACTGAACCACTGAAAGGCACATAAGAAAGACTGAAAATTTGGTGAGCCTTCAGACAATGTCTTCTTTCATAGCTGATTTACACAAAAAACACATAGAAATATATAGCTACATTGTACTAACCAATCAAACTGTTTTAGCTCAGTAATTGAGCTGCAGTGCCAGAACAATGTAGTTATCTGGGAAAATGTAGCCCCCCCCCCTCTCTCTCTCTCTCTCTCTCTCTCTCTCTCTCTCTCTGTCTGTGGTGTGTGTGTGTGTGTGTGTGTGTGTGTGTGTGTGTGTGTGCACACGCATGCGTGTGCGCGTGCATGCATAAGTTTTCTTCATTTGGAAGGATGGCACTGAAATTTCAGCAAAATGTCCAATCTTGTTTACATGTCCAACAACCACTCAGTGCCTTAACTATGAAGTGAGTTATAACTTTTACTCTTTCCAGTATTTATATTTCACTCAGCACTTTCCAATATCATATCCAGGATTATGTTCCATACGTCCAACAAAAACTGGCCTAGAATAAAACTGTAACAAAACAGATACCTTTATTTGGCTAATTATGAAATATAATACATGTCCTTCGAACTTCTTGTTTGAATATAAAACACATTATGACCTATTTTTGAGGGATGGGGGAGAATTGATATCCCTGATAAATGTCACAATAAATCAAATATTGGAAACCCTGTGCCAAATACAGGGTGTTACAAAAAGGTACAGCCAAACTTTCAGGAAACATTCCTCACACACAAAGAAAGAAAATATATTATGTGGACATGTGTCCGGAAACGCTTACTTTCCGTGTTAGAGCTCATTACTGCTCTTCAAATCACATTAATCATGGAATGGAAACACACAGCAACAAGCCGTACCAGCGTGACTTCAAACACTTTGTTACAAGAAATGTTCAAAATTTCCTCCGTTAGCGAGGATATATGCATCCACCCTCCGTCGCATGGAATCCCTGATGCGCTGATGCAGCCCTGGAGAAGGCGTATTGTATCACAGCCGTCCACAATACGAGCACGAAGAGTCTCTACATTTGGTACCGGGGTTGCGTAGACAAGAGCTTTCAAATGCCCCCATAAATGAAAGTCAAGAGGGTTGAGGTCAGGAGAGCGTGGAGGCCATGGAATTGGTCCGCCTCTACCAATGCATTGGTCACCGAATCTGTTGTTGAGAAGCGTACGAACACTTCGACTGAAATGTGCAGGAGCTCCATCGTGCATGAACCACATGTTGTGTCGTACTTGTAAAGGCACATGTTCTAGCATCACAGGTAGAGTATCCCGTATGAAATCATGATAACGTGCTCCATTGAGCGTACGTACTGACGAAACTAAAATGAGCTCTAACATGGAAATTAAGCATTTCCGGACACATGTCCACATAACATCTTTTCTTTCTTTGTGTGTGAGGAATGTTTCCTGAAAATTTGGCCGTACCTTTTTGTAACACCCTGTATATGTACTGTATATTTGTAGAGAGGTACACCAACTAATTGACATAGTCAGTTAAGGAGACATGTCATCAGTAACAGTTCACTATTAATTTGTCTTGAGTGCAATATAAAACACCATTTAGATAATTGATTTTAGTCATTGAAGAGTCACCTTCAGATCTATGAAAAGTAACATCCGTGAATATGTTGTATCTACTCATTCGTGAACAGAGCATTTATAGTTTCTCATTTTATTTCATCCCATATAATTTTCCTCATTATATACATTTTAATAAACTGATTTTTATGTACCCTGGGGCCTGCAGTCAGTTTTACTTTTGCGGGTTTAACAACTCCTGTGGGTAAATGTCTTTCCTCCTCCACCTACAGAGGGCATCTGTATTTCCATTTTTCCCTTCTACTGAGCAATTTTTCTTTGCCTTTTTTCATACTGTCTAATAAACCAATAATGACATGTAATAAATGCCTTTGTGTGACTTCTCAGTCAATTTTTTAGGAGATTGTTATACTAGAATTTTTAAAATGCTACCCTTCGTCATTTGGATTTTTCTGTAACTTTTAACTGGAAATTTTAACTGCACTTTCCTCTCATGTACTTACATTGTAGCTGTACATCTCTGCACATCCACTATCTGTTGAGTTAAGATACTCGTGTAGGTGGTGCACAGGAACCGACTATCATGCTGGTAGGGCACAATTTTTTGTTAGCAATGCACCCTTATTAGTTATGTTTCCCTTTCTGATAACCATTCCCCTTTCCTTCACAGATATGAAGATCGTTGTTTTGCAACCGAAATCAGTTATGAAATAGCTCCTTTGTATTGCAGTCATAACACACAAATCTAATGTGGACCACCAATAAACAGCTGAAGTTGCTGAAAGAACAAGGTGCATAATACACAAATGCAGTAGAAATACGAAAATAACAATGGAGAACATCATACATAGACCACATAAGTTAATTCTCAAATAATCATATAGAAAATGAGTGTGGTTCAACAAAAAATGTCAAGATGTTGTCAGCTACAGATGACAAAACATATAAGGTTACAATGCATTCATGAATAATGAACATCAATTTAGGTCAAATATAGTGAAGGAAAAATAGTCAGAATCACAAAAGAAAATGATGAGGAAACAGTCAAAAGAATGGTATAAGCAGCTCAGATTTTCTTGGTAAGAGAAGTAAATTATTCCATAAAAAAAGACAAGATCTTCACCCAAGGGCAATGAGGTCTTATATTATTTACATTTCACCAAGGAGTTTCCATCACCATATGAATAAATGATTGAGTCAGATGGCAAAGTGGCTAGTACCCAGCCAACCAGATTTAGGTTTCCCATTATTTTCCTGAATTGTTTAAGGCAAATGCTGGGATGATCTGCTTGAATGGACACAGCTAGTTTCCTTCTTAATCCTTCCCAAACATGAGCTTGTGCTCCATTCCTAATGACCTCATTGTGGACGGGACATTAAACTCCAAACTTCTTTCCTTTTTCAACAAATGAGGTTTTGAAGAAATATTTCCCTGAACTCCTAAGGTCCTAGTCAGTTACTGGAATATAAAAACAGAATGAAAACAACTTGAAGATTGAGGTCAGAATGGACGTAGGAGACCTGAACATGGGTACAAGTACAGAATGGAATGGAATCCTTGCTAAACTTCTTAAAGCTGAAAAAAGGCTAAAACACTTTAACACCTAAAAGAAAGGTCCTGTGAAAAGTCAATAGCAGTGGCTACTGAAAGAAGACCAAGGCCTTTGAAAAGGAACAAATACAGATAGTATGATGAAATACTGTAGAATGAAACAAGAGTCATCATTTGAAAAGGAAGGAAGGAAGGGAGGGAGGGAGGGAGGGAGAGAAGGAGGAAGGGCAACTGTCAAAGACAGCTACAATCTCATACCCATCAGACAAGAAATTACTTGCAAGCTATAGATGGTCAGCAGATCTTGAGTAATTGAGTATCAGGAGGAACCTATGAACTGATAACAGAAGACTGAGAGATCCACAAATAGGACATAGCAAAATTAAAGGGTCCCAACAAAGGTAATAAATGTATTAATGTCCCATTCTAAATAAAAGATAAAAAAAATGCAGTAAGAAACTTTTGATATAATTTCCTGGAGACAATTTTCATGTATCTTGAGGCAAAATGAATGTGTGTAAAGAGTCAATGCGCATTACCAAGGGGTAATTTACCACATGAGACAAAGTACACCCACTAAAATTGTAGAACATTGCCAGTTGCCATGGAGGAAGACAAGTAGAGCATGTGGTGAGGGCCACAGACAGAACACACTAGCTAGACTGCAATGTACTGACTGTCTCACTCTGTGCACAAAGCTATATGCATTCACATTCTAATTTGCACACCACAGTCATTAACACAGCGTTTAGTCATTTAGTGGTACAATCTTACTATTCTAAACTAACAATAATATGTACCGAATCACAATTTGTTTCCAGTTTTGCAGTCATTTATTAAGGTAATTCCAACTAATAGCGTATTAACAGTGTATTTGGAACTCTTAATTATTCTTGAGCGAGGGAGGATATACTAAGTTAGTAATAAAAGAACACTAACAGCTTAAACACTGAAGACTGAAAAGTTGATGTTAGTACAGGTGGTAGGTTTGACAGGAGTCTCATGGAGAGGCAGGGGTAGAGAGAGAAACGAAGAGAGAGTGTAATGCATCACCAGTGGTGCTCTAGTTTTTTTATATTATATTTCATTGCTTCCCATTAATAGTGCTTTACTGAGAGAGGGGTAAAATGCCACCTAGACTTAAATATGCACGATCTGATCTTAGGTGATCCTTTCAGTATTTCATTCACCATGTGAGAACTGGTGTAACCTTACAAACATTATAAACTTAATAATTTTTTACAACTATTGTGGAACTACAGTGATTGTGCTTACAGTTTTAGTTAAAGAAGTTCAAATTGAAATAACTTATTTACTTTTGATTCTGGTAACCTATTTCAGCCCATAGGACCATCTTCAGGCAAGAGAGATTGGATGAGATAAGGAGTCAATTCACAGAGCCACTTGGTAGTACTACTGGAACCTGTCGCAACTGCTCAATTGTGTAGTACTGGTACATACTACTGAGTGGCTCCATGAACTAGTTCCCTATATCATCTGGAGCTTCTGGCCTGAAGGAGATCTCATAAACCAAAACCAGTTACTGGAATCAAACATAAAAATATTGTTGCAATTTAAACTACTTTTTTGTTAAAATGGTGAATTATACTTGCAAAGATTTTTTTATATGATATTTTGCTTGCTAAGTAACATACCATACACCCAAAATGTTGCTGGGTTCTCGCCTGTTACATCTAGTAGACGATCCCAAAGTGATTGCCAGAAATCACCAGATGCTCCCCAGAACCTCTGCAGATGCCTTTTTCACCATCATGAGAAAGACACAAATAATTCTAAATCACAACAGTAAAAGTTAATTACAATAAAAACAACTATGACAATCTGTCAATATATAAAATGTATAACACTTCACAGTACAAATAACAGGATGGTACTCGCCATCTATAGGAGATGCTGAGTCGCAGACAGGCACAACAAAAAGACTCTCATAATTAAAGCTTTCGGCCAGTAAGGCCTTCGTCAACAATACCCCCCCCCCCCCCCACACACACACACACAAACAAACAGACAAACGCAACTCTCACACACGACAGCAGTCTCAGGCAACTGAAACCACACTGTGTGTGTGTGTGTGTGTGTGTGTGTGTGTGTGTGTGTGTGTGTGTGTTTGTGTGGTCTATTGTTGATGAAGGCCTTAATGGCTACTTCAGATTGATGGTGAGCTTAAACAACCAGGTGTTCCAATGCATATAAGATTTCCTAAATAATAAATGTGCTTGAGAAATTGTTTTTATATTTTCTGAGAATTCAGAGCCATACATATCAGTCTGTAAGGGAGTTTATGGCACAGCAGAAACAAGTGTAACACAGATACCTAAGAATATTAAATTTCTGGTGATAAAATGTTAAACATTTACAACAAAGTTCCACAGTTTGAAGTGATCCTAACAAGCACTAGAGATCACATAATACTAGGTACATAGATGGTTAAAACCCAAAATTGATAGCAGTGAGATTTTTTTAAGGGAATCTAACACAAAGCAACAGGCTACTGGGACATGGAGGAGATGTATTTATCACAATAGACAAGAAACTCAAACCCACCGAGTTAAAAATTGAAGCTGCGCCTGAGACTGTATGGGCAAGACCTGTGCCATAGGTGCACATGATCTTACAACTGGATCCTTATATTGACCACCAAGACAATCCCCCTCCCCCAGAGGATACAAGAAAAAACTTTGAGGACAACCTTAGCTCATAAGCATGTATGTTATCCAATCATACTGTGACCACTGGAGGACAGTTTACCGTTTAGTAAGCACTGTGCAGGACATGACAGTTTGCAAAACAATACTAAATGCTTTCTCTGAAAACACTTAGAACTAATTGTTCAAAAGCCCAATGATATCAGAATAACAAGTAGACTTGATCTCTATGAGGATGTCCACAATCAAACTGGGATCAGTGACCAGGAGACAGTTGTAACAACAATCATTATCAATGTTCACACTGTAACTAAAACAAGAAGAATGATTTACATGTTCAGTAAACTGGATAAAGAGGCAGCAATGTCATATCTCAAAGAAGAACTTGAAACCTTTAGCTCTGGGGATGAGCATGCAGAATAACTGTGGCTCAGGTTTAGAAGAGTAGTTGACCACGCACTGGAAGGATATGTGAAAAGCTTTGGGAATGAGCACGCAGAGTAACAGCAGCTCAAGTTTAGAAGAGTAGTTAACCATGCACTGGACAGATATGTACATACTAGAGCAGTTCTTGATGTAAGGGACCCTCCATAGTATAAAGTCTATGTAAAGAAACTTCTGTAGGAACCATGAGTACAGCACAATAAGTGTAAAACAAAGGATACAACTGTAGATAGACATGCTAAATGAAAAATGTTTGGCTGTAAGATAGGTATTGTACAAAATCTTTAATGATTTCTGTAGTAGAATCTTATTGAGCGACCTCTCTCAAAGACCAAAGAAATACTTGTCAAATATAAAGTTTGTCAATGGCATTAAAGCTAGTGTTCAGACACTCATGGACAACATAGGGACTGAAATTTAGGGTAGAGAAGCAAAAGTAAAAGTGCAGAACTCCATTTACAAATGTTCCTTTACATGCAAGCTAAGTATACGTCCACAGTTTAATTCTTGCACCACTGCAAATCTGAGTTTTGAATCAGCTATCTGACCTTGATGGTTAACTCCTCACTCTGCATGACAGTATACCTCTCAAGAATGTTGTTGTGAAATTCCTCTTCAAGATGATGAAGAAACGGAAAAATTATAGGACAATATATCTCTCTACTGCTTTTTCAGGCATACTAGAAAGATTCATGTATACAATAATTTTCGATTATCTAGATAGATTTATTATTCCCAGCAGTCTGGTTTCCAAAAGGGTCTGTCAACTGAACAAGCAATTTATGCTTTTGTAAATAAAGTTGTGGAGTCTCTAAATGACAAAATGGTGACAACAGGATTATTTTGTGATTCATCAAAAGTCTTTGACACTGTGAACCAACAAATACTACTACTGAAAGCAAACCTTTTAGGAGTAAGTGGTGTATGAAATAGGTTGCTACTATCATACCTCAAAGATAGGAAGCAGAAAGTGGTATTAGACAGTACAGACAATTTTTGTGGTAGTCTGGCTTCAATAGAATGCAGAAGCACCAAATATAGAGTGCCACAAGGACCCCTTCTTAGTCTTTTACTGTTCCTTATAGTTATAAATGACTTACCACAATGTAAAGAGCTACAGTGAAATTTTACTATTTTTGCAGATGACACCTACATCACAATTGACAGTAATGTGTGCAAAAATCTTCATGGATATATCAGCAATATTCACATCGATTTAGTAAAATGGTTTAGTGTCAATGGGCTCTTAATAAACTTTAATAAAAACTAACTATATTCAGTTCATTACAGCTGCCAAAACTGAGGTAAAGCTAACTGCTAAGTTTTCCACACAGGCTGTAGAAGGAATTGAAGCAAAGTTCTTTAGTGTTATGACTGACTGCACAGGTAATAGTTCTCATCATATAATAAACCTTCGTAAGAGACTCAGCTCATCGATTTTTGCCTTACAAATTATATCTGAGAGTGAGAACTTAAACATTCTCTAATAACATACACAATTATATTTTGGAGAAATCAATCACTAGCAAAGAAAATATTCTTGGACCAAAACATGTTTTAAGAATAATGAGTAGAGTAAGACTGTAGATGCAGTTATAGAAACTTTTTCTAGAAACTAAAAATTCTCACTAATAATTTCTAATTTATATTTTCATTTGTGTGTTTCATTAATAAAAAATGCCAAGCTGTAGAAAAGAAATAGCGAATATCATGAACACAATAGAAGGAGGCAACATAATTTCCAGCGATTGTAAACATCTGATGATGGTGCAGAAGGGCGTACAATACACTGGCACAAAAGTTCACAACGTTCTCCCTTCAGATATTAAATGTGAGTTTGTTAACAAGTCCAAATTTAGGCAGCCTCTGAGTCAATTTCTTTTGGATGGGTCATTTTACAGTTAGTCACAGTGAAAAAACCTCCTAGAACTATAAAATTTGTGTGTCATGTAATATAATGTGAGACTGAACAATTGTGAAGATAATAGTTTCCTTTTTATTTTTCACTCGGAATGACTGCTAACTGGTGTGATCTTCTGTCAGCTTACCACTAATCTAGTATTACTTATGTCTTTTTGTAACATTTGTTGGTTTGTTTAGAAGGATCACAAACAAAATAAAGTAAATACAAATATTAGTGTCAGTGGTGTTGAGAAATAACTAAAATCAATAAAACTTAACAAGGCTGCAGGCCCTGATGGGATCCCTGTCAGATTTTATACACAATTTGTAGCTGAGGAAGTTCCACTTTAACTATAATATACCACAGATCCTTTCAACAAAAGATTGTGCCCAATGACGGGAAAAAAGGGCAGATCACACCTGTCTACAAGAAAACAGAAGTGATCTACAAAATTATCATCCACTCTCATTGACATCCATCTGTTGTAGAAACATATTCTGAGCTCAAACACAGTGGGGTATCTCAAGCAGAATGACTAAATGCCAATGAGCATGGATTTCAAAAGATTTGGTCCTGTGAAACTCAATCCTTGTTTTTCTCACATGAAATCCTGAAGACCATGGATAAAGGGAGTCTGGTAGATACAGTCTGTTTCTTGAATTCAGAAATGCATATGGCTCAGTACAACACCTGCATTTATTAATGGAAGTATGATTTAATGGGGTACGAAGTAAATTTGTGGCTAGATTGAAGATTTCTTGGGAGGGAGGAAAGTCATTGACAAATGTTGATTGCGAAAAAAGCGCCTAGTGCTAAATGTTAACCCAGGTTTCAGAGTAGATAACTACACCTTCTTCAGAACAACAATAAAATGCACAAGTGCTTAAGAAGACCTTTGTCAGTGATTAAAAGAACACCATAGCTATACATTAAAAAAAGGAAAAACAAACAGTATATATGTACAAAGTCAAAAACACTACTTAATGGTGTACGCTCCACCTCACACCAGCCTATGTTCGATGGGCCATGACCTGCCATAAACTTTATGGCGGGTCATGGCCCATCGAATATAGGCCGATGTGAGGTGGAGCGTACACCATTAAGTTAAGTAGTGGTTTCGACTTTGTACATATATACTGTTTGTGTTTTCCTTTTCTTTTTCGTTTATAAATGTATAGCTATGGTGTTCTTTTAATCACTAACAAAGGTCTTCTAAGGCACTTGTGGGTTTTATTGTTGTTCTGAAGAAGGTGTAGTTATCTACACCGAAACCTGGGTTAACACTTAACACTAGGTGCTTTTTCCGCAATCGAAGCGGGTTTTTAGTTTTTTAATAAATGTAGAAATACTTTCAGGTGTGCCACAGAGAAGAGTGTTGGGAACATTGCTGTTCACATCGCATATTAGTTGACTATGCAGACAATGTTAATACTAACCTCAGACTTTTTGCAGATAATAAAGTAATATCTGCAAAAAAGCTGTACAATTATTCCGACAGATCTTGATGAGATTTTAAAGTGGTGTAATGACTAGCAGCAAGCTTTAAATGTTCTGAAATGTAATATTGTGCACTTCACAAAATGCAAAAGCATAGTGTCCTATGACCACAATAAATACTTTCATGTAACAATCTGTGGAGATATGAAATGGTAGAGAAGGTATAGACTGAGTTCATTGGTAGGAACTGGGAAAATATAGTCAGACTACACAGGAAATAACTTACAAAATACTTATACTTTGTGACCCATTCTAGGATACTGTTCAAGTGCGTGGGAACCACAACAAACAGGTCTAACAAGAGATACTGAACACATATAAAGAAGGTCTGCCTGACTCACAACAGAGCATCTCAGTAATGCTGAAGAACCTGAACTGGCAAACCCTTTAAGATAGGAACCAACAATTTCACAAAAGCCTAATTACGAAGTTTCAAGAACAAATATTAAGTGACAAATTCGGGAATATTCTAGTCTCCAAAATAACATACCAACAGTGGCTGCATTTTAGCTGTCATTCTTCCTACACTCCTATTGTGGAAAGGTAACACTATAACATGGTGTAACGGAAAGTTCCTGCCGCCACGCGTTTCACAGTTGTTTCCAGAGTATGTGTGCCGATGTAAATGTATAAGCCAAGTACTGAAGTACAGAACATTCTATACACTTACATATGATTGAAAGCAAGCGAGGGTAGCAGTACAAATTAGACAAAAAACAGGGATTTTCACAAGGATCAATACCAAATTAGGAAACAACAATCCTTCACATACTGATAGAGTACTTCTGCTCGTCTCACAACAGTTTGTGATGTGTCCTGTACAATTTTGCTACATCCTGCTCATTCTCTTTATGATTTTTCAATTTTTCTATGAGTTTCTGTTGATCTATACTTCATGTTTATTTTGTTTCCAAGATGTTTGGGTTCTCATCATTTGGAGTGTGGTTACATTTCCTCCCTCCATTCCTCAGTTGCTTCACAATTTTTTTTAGTTGTTTCTACTGCTCCTCTGCTCAAATTCACTTGCTAAAATTTAGTTAATCCGAAGCTTGCAGCATCTCGAAATTTTGGGTTTATTTGCCACTGTTTCTTTGTTCTACATTATACTGTGGCGCTTCCTAAACTATAAAATTTTGCAAGACCCACAGTCTGCCCTAGCAGACAACATACATGCTCCATATACCCATTTCATAATGGACACTTACCACCTGGATTGCCCCCCCCCCCCCCCCCCCAATCTGCCTGTAAGTGCTTCTGCCAGAATTTCTATCCATATGCAAGGCAAGCACCTTTCGGCATGCGCAAGTGATGAATGGTTGATGCAGCATCTGGGCAAATGCTCCTCCTTTTGTTGTGTACCAGTGTTACCATTTGTGAACCAATGCTTCCATTTATGAAACAGTGCTTTCAACAAGGACCTGAGGAATGCCACATGATGACAACTCAAGGCCAAATTGGGTGAGTCAGCCTTGAGCATTGCTTTGGGTAAATAGCTTGGAAATATCATGCTTTCTAAGCAGGGCCAGTTGCGACCTAGAGGGTTGTGGTTCACAAGTGGTTTTCCCTTTAATTTTCCCGAGGCATTTCGAAAAGCCACCTTCTGTTTCTGGAGGCTGTAAATTCCATGTGCAGTGACACATGTAAATGCCCCATACGTTGTACTGCTTTATGCCAGCACCGAGTGCCCATGTGGACTATCCCATTCAATTAGCACACAACTTTGCATCTTCCACTTCGCGCATGACAGTGCCTCACCACAGTGTCCCCCTTTACTTTTATTCACCATTATCCATGGGCTCTGCTAGATATGAACTTTTAATGTTTACATTGAGCTTTCAAACTTTTTGTGAACCTTAGTGAAGGCTCCCACAGATGTGAACTTTAAATGTGTGTCTGTTCCTGCACTACCTCTGATAAACTAAGAACCATCACTGTGCAAGTCGCACAACTGTGTACAGTCTACCTTAATAAATGGTTTGTGTCACCAAAACTTTGCCCCTTCGCTTTTTCATGTTGCTTCACTGGAACACGCGTTCCACATCGTTTCCCACCTTCTCCTTCTTTTCTCCTTAATTTTCCACGAGCGAGAGCTGTGATGTATGTTGTGCAATGAAATATTTTCAGTGTTACCACAGTGTGGTAACACTGGCAGCACAAAATATTTGATTGCACACTATACATCACAGCTATCTCCCCGGACTTAAGTCCTTGTGACTTTGATTCGATTCCGAAGATGAAGGAACCACTTCGTGGCATTCGCTTCAGAATTGTTCCAGCAATTCAACAGGCAGTAGACTGCTCCATTCGCACTATCTACAGAACAGGCTCTGCTAATGGTATACTACATCTTCCACATCACTGGCAACTGGTTCTACACAATGCTGGTGACCACTTTGAAGGACAGTAACAGGTGCAAACGTGTAACTCTTTTGTATTGGTTGTGAATAAATATTTGCCACTATTTAAGTTCCAACCCTCGTATTAACACTTTTGGTTACCCTTTACCATAAATGTTATTGATATCAAATGAAACAACAAGTTTACTTTTACCTGCCACTGTTTATTTATTACCACAACGTGTTTCAAAGGTTTAAACCTCTATCATACAATGGATTGATGTGGGTTAGTATCACATGTATTTACTATGTAAATACTACCCTGGAGTAATCTATGGCACTGTCTCCAGTGGTCACAGGCTGCCATGATACATCACATATACTATTACAGTTCATAAACACAGAGGGAAGAAAGATGATATTAGAGACTGGTTAGGTGCTAGCATCATCTCTGGAGCTAGGCAGACTCGCGTACATAGAACTCTCGCTAAGTTAAGTGATTAATATTGAAATAAGAGCTAATCTAGTTAATATTACATTTTTGACTAGTGTATATACTACTTCTCTAGGCTATCAATTGAAGGTTTCACTTTTCTGACCTTATTTAGATCGAAAAGGAAGTATTTCGTAAAATGCCAGTAGTCACTAGTTTTGTTTACGTTTTTTAGGTGTAAATTTCATGCTAGTGTAGATTTTCCTTTTTGACTAGAGTTCTTGCTTCAAAGTCAAATTAATTCGTGCCAATCATACAGAGTTCAGGTAGTTAAAACTTTCGGAAGCAAGTTTAAAAGTTTGTTTACATTAGTGTTTGTTTACGGATTAGTGGGCTATAGGTTACGAAACTACTGTGGTTTTGTGCCAACTTGTTCTCTGCTTTTGTGTTAAGTTTGTCTATCAAACCATGTGTGACCAATGTGGTGGCTGCCGTAGAATTTTGAAAGAGGGGGTGTTCTGTGTAGACTGTAAGTTATGGTTTCATTGGGGTGAATGTAGCGGCGAGGAAACGAGGGTAGAAAATTAGGATCTTCCATGGCAGTGTAGGTTATGTAGAAAGGAGAGAAAAATTTCTGAACAGCAGGAAAAAATTTGTGCCCTTAAGGCTGAATTAGAAAATGCGAACTTGGAATTATGTAGGTTAAGGGAGGAAAAAGAGACTGGGAACTGGGAATAGGTAGCACGCAAAGGGCGAAAAGGGGAAACAGTTGAAAAACTCCAGAAATTCAATTAGTAAATCAATTTGGCTTGCTATCTAAAGTGGAGGAAGGGCCTCATCCAGATGCAGTTGAAAGTAGGTTGAAGCATAATATTAGCTTAAAGAAAAAAAAAGACAGGTTGGGATCAAATAAGAATAAGAAATGAAGGATTCTGCTTATAGGCAGCAGTCATGGGAGGGATGTGGGCCAGCAGCTTCAGGAGAAATTAGGTGCAGGGTACCAGGTCACAAGTCTTGTGAAACCAAGTGCTAGCCTTAGCCAGGTGACAGAAAAGTTAAGTCAGCTATGCAGGGACTTTGAGAAAGAAGATCAGGTAATTATAGTTGGAGGAGCAGGAAACAGCCTGGCTATGAATCCAAGATACAGTATTAGGAGTGACCTGGATAAAATAGGAGCAGAAACTGAGCACACAAATGTGGGGTTTGTGGAGGTCGTTCAGTGCCATGGTCAGCCCTGGGTAAACACTGCTGTAAGGCATGTTAACACTGAGCTGAACAGGATGCTCCAGACACCGGCCAAATTTTACATAAGTGTTGTTCCAGTAAATGCTAGTGGTAGGTGGGGATACACTACACATGGCCTGCACCTGAATAGAAAGAGGAAAAGTAAGTTAGCTTCTCTATTAGCAGAAATTGTTAGGGGGTCCACAGTCACACAAAGGCTGATCCCTGTGGTTAATGGGTTCAGGCAGACAGGTTTTTTAGGTTAAAGCCAAAGTCCAGATAGATAACAATCAAGATAAATAGAATAAAAGAAACTTCACATAAAGTTAATTGGGGTAAAGCTAATGGCAGTATCAACATACTTCATCAAAATATAAGGGGAATAAAAAATAAAGTAGATGAGCTATCAGTGTGTTTAGATGATCTCAAAAATAAGAAAGAGATTGATATAATCCGTCTGTCTGAGCACCATGTAACTGTGGGAATGGATAGTTTCAGTATAAGTGGGTATAATTTAGCATCTTACACTTTTAGATATAGGATGGATAAAGGAGGAGTTGCCATTTTCATAAAACAAGGGTATAAATCCAAAACTGTAGAAGTAAGCAAATTTTGCATTGATCATCACTGAGGTTTGTGCATGTGAACTTCAGCTAGATAATGTAGTATTGATATTAGCAACCGTGTACAGGTCCCCATTAGGAGACTGGGAGCTGTTCATAAAAAAGTGACTCCCTATTATGCTGTCTGTTAGACAAAAAGAAGTCATTAATCTGTGGTGATGTCGATATAAATGTTCTAAGTAATTCTGATAGGAAAAGTGAACTAGAAGTGCTTTAACAACATATAACATGTATAGCTCAGGACAGTAGCATGCTAATAGATAATGTATTAGTACAGAAAGAGGATGTAAAACAAACACGTGCTTTCCCTGTGGTAAATGGATTGTCAGACCATGATGCACAACTGATTTACTTACAAAACCTAACAGGGTGTACAGTTCGGAAACCATTAAGTAAAAGTGTGAGGTCGCTCAACCCAGTATCTATACAGCACTTCAGAGAAAGCTTATTAAATGTTAATTGGGGAGATGTACATAATGAGCGAAATGCTAATGATAAGTGCAAAATATTTCCTGATAAATTTATATCCGTCTTTGAACATTGTTTCCCAAAGAAAATTACTAAGTATAACACCACACACTTTTCAAAGAAACCTTGGATTACTACAGGTATTAAAGTGTCTTCAGAAAGAAAAAGAAAACTGTACGAGACAGCAAGAACTAGTAAAGATCCAAAAGTAGTTTCACACCATAAAAGTTATTGTAACATACTGAGAAAAGTTGTAAGGAAATCAAGAAATATGTATGTTACAGAAGAAATTAACAACTCTGGCAATAAAATCAAATCAATATGGAAAGTTGTTAGAAGGGAGACAGGAAAAGTAACCACTGTGCTATGTAGCATTACTGTTAAAGAGAACGAGACCATCCTAACCAACAGTACACATGTAGCTCATGTATTTAACTATCATTTCTTAAGTGTAGGAGAAAAAATTGGTGAGAACAGTTCAAAAGAAGAAGCTAGGCAGTACATGGAAGAGTCTGTTTTGAAAAAATTTAGTCAGATTAAGTTTCACCTAATGACCTCTTGTGAAATAAGTAAAATTATTAAATCTCTAAAAAATAAATGTTCTGTTGGAGTAGATGACATCTCTAATAAGATATTAAAACAATGTGGAGCAATTACAGCTGATGTTCTGAGTCACATATGTAATGCATCACTAACTCAAGGTATTTTCCCAGACAGGTTAAAATATGCCATTGTCAGGCCTCTCTACCGAAAGGGGGACACCACAGGTGTCAATAATTATCTGCCAGTATCCTTGCTTACAGCATTCTCAAAAATCTTCGAGAAAGTAATGTACTCAACAGTGGTTAGCCATCTCAACAGTAATGGGATACTTAGTAAATCACAGTTTGGATTTCAAAAATGCTGTTCCACTGAGACAGCAATATACAATTTCACTGTCCACTTAATAGAGTCTTTAAATAGTAAAATGTCACCAATAGCAATTTTCTGTGACTTGTCCAAAGCATTTGATTGTGTGAACCATGACATTATGTTATAGAAATTACAAATCTATGGTATAAATGGAATAGCATATGAGTGGTTTAAGTCCTGCCCATAGAACAGGAAGCAAAACGTTTCCTTATATGGGTCAAGTGATTTAAATAAGTTTGCCACTTCATCTAACTGGGGTGAAATTACTTTAGGTATTCCACAGGGTTCAATCATGGGTCCCCCTCTGTTCTTGATATATGTGAACGACCTCCCTTCCTATTGAAACAGGAAGCTGAACTGACACTGTTTGCTGATGATACAAGCATAATTATTAATCCAGTAAAAGAAAGTCCAATTGAAAATGATAGAAATAAGGTCTTTGGAAAAGTCATTAATTGGTTCTTTGCAAATGCGCTTGCTCTAAACTTTGAAAAAACACAGTAAATCCAATTATCCGCTGCAAAAAGTACAGTTCCTTCAATAAATAAAACACATTAACAGAAGTCATTAGACAGGGTAGAGCATACTAAGTGTTTGGGTGTACGTGTAGATGAGAATCTTAATTGGAAAATTCATGTCTTGGATCTCCTAAAGCGACTAGGTTCAGCAACTTCTGCAATCATAATAATTGCCAATTTTGAGGACATAGAAATTAGGAAGCTAACATACTTCGCATACTTTCACTCTCCGATGTCATACGGAATAATATTTTGGGGTAACTCAACATTTAGACAAAAAGTATTCACTGCTCAAAAGAAAGTGGTTAGAATAATGTGTGGGGTTCATAGTTGCACATCTTGTAGGCAACTTTTTAAAAGATTGGGAATTCTCACAACAACCTCACAATACATCTACTCACTAATGAAATTTGTTCTCAACAACATGGACCAGTTTAAAAACAACAGTGACATTCATGATTATAACACCAGAAAAATAAAGACTTACACTATCCTTTGCTCAACCTACCTTTGGCACAGAATGGGGTAAAATATGCTGCTATAAAAATTTTCGACAAATTACAGATGAAATAAGGTGTCTGACAGACAGCAGTAATGGCTTCAAAAATAAATTGAAATCATATCTCCTTGACAACTCCTTTTATACCATAAATGAATTCTTAAATAGGAATAAATAAAACTATAAATATATGTGCATTTTATGCCATTTAAGGGAATGGGATAAAAAATAGAAATATTAATCTTTAACTCTGTATTGTAATATAACTAACTATAACACCTAATCCTTCACCTACACATCAACTCAGCCAACGAACACACCCGTCAACTCCTATCCTTAATAAAAGTCCTCAATCTTTCCTCTCACACATCCACACCGGCTGTTCAGAGCATCCTCCTACAGGCCAACCGCAAATTAGAACAGCATGCCACCCTCCACCTCAAAAAACTATCCAATCTCCTGGTTTCCCACCTCCGGAAAGGCAACTCACTCACCCTTCACAACCTTTCCAGTAAACCTCAACCTCCTCTCATTGCACACAAACCCAGTCTCTCCCATCTACTCAATCTCCCACTTCCAGCTCCACTCCCTCCAAAACCTCAAAATTCCAATCAACGCAATCTGGAACCACAACACCCTAATTCAGTAGTTAACCTTTCCTCCAAACCTCTCTCCCAATCCGAAACCTCGGTCCTATCCAAAGGACTCACCTTCAGCCCCACTCCCAGATTCAACCAAACAGCCCTCGTCAAAGATTTACTGTCCTACACTCGTACTCTCTGCTGGAAATATCACTTTTCCACGAAGAAAAATGATCCTAATCCTACTCCTAATGATCCAACTCCCCAAGACACTATCCAAATTGAACCCTGCCTGGAACAGTTCCGTCCTCCGTCACAGCGGGACCCACCTCCTCTTCCTCAAAATCACCCTCTCCAAACCTTCCAGGAATTTCTGACTTCCAGCCTTGCCTCTCAATCCCTCTTAAAAAACCTTAATTCTACTCCCAACATCACCACTGCTGAAGCCCAAGCTATCCGTGATCTGAAGGCTGACCGATCCATCGTCATTCTTCCGGCGGACAAGGGTTCCACGACAGTGGTACTTTATCGTCGGGAGTATGTGGCTGAGGGACTGCGTCAGCTTTCAGACAACACTACATACAAAGTTTACCAAGGTAATCCCATTCCTGATGTCCAGGCGGAGCTTCAAGGAATCCTCAGAACCTTAGGCCCCCTACAAAACCTTTCACCTGACTCCATCAACCTCCTGACCCCACCGACACCCCGCACCCCTACCTTCTACCTTCTTCCCAAAATTCATAAACCCAACCATCCCGGCCGCCCCATTGTAGCTGGTTACCAAGCCCCACAGAGCGTATCTCTGCCTACGTAGATCACCACCTTCAACCCATTACATGCAGTCTCCCATCCTTCATCAAAGACACCAACCACTTTCTCGAACGCCTGGAATCCTTACCCAATCTGTTACCCCCGGAAACCATCCTTGTAACCATTGATGCCACTTCCTTACACACAAATATTCCACACGTCCAGGGCCTCGCTGCGATGGAGCACTTCCTTTCATGCCGATCACCTGTCACCCTACCTAAAACCTCTTTCCTCATTACCTCAGCCAGCTTCATCCTGACCCACAACTTCTTCACTTTTGAAGGCCAGACATACCAACAATTAAAGGGAACAGCCATGGGTACCAGGATGGCCCCCTCGTACGCCAACCTATTCATGGGTCGCCTAGAGGAAGCCTTCTCGGTTACCCAGGCCTGCCAACCCAAAGTTTGGTACAGATTTATTGATGACATCTTCATGATCTGAACTCACAGTGAAGAAGAACTCCAGAATTTCCTCTCCAACCTCAACTCCTTTGGTTCCGTCAGATTCACCTGGTCCTACTCCAAATCCCACGCCACTTTCCTTGATGTTGACCTCCATCTGTCCAATGGCCAGCTTCACACGTCCGTCCACATCAAACCCACCAACAAGCAACAGTACCTGCATTATGACAGCTGCCACCCATTCCACATCAAACGGTCTCTTCCCTACAGCCTAGGTCTTCGTGGCAAACGAATCTGCTCCAGTCCGGAATCCCTGAACCATTACACAATCCCTGAACCATTACACCAACAACCTGACAACAGCTTTCGCATCCCGTAACTACCCTCCCGACCTGGTACAGAAGCAAATAACCAGAGCCACTTCCTCATCCCCTCGAACCCAGAACCTCCCACAGAAGAACCACAAAAGTGCCCCACTTGTGACAGGATACTTTCCGGGACTGGACCAGACTCTGAATGTGGCTCTCCAGCAGGGATACGACTTCCTCAAATCCTGCCCTGAAATGAGATCCATCCATCATGAAATCCTCCCCACTCCACCAAGAGTGTCTTTCCGCCATCCACCTAACCTTCGTAACCTGTTAGTTCATCCCTATGAAATCCCCAAACCACCTTCCCTACCCTCTGGCTCCTATCCTTGTAACCGCCCCCATGTAAAACCTGTCCCATGCACCCTCCCACCACCACCTATTCCAGTCCTGTAACCCGGAAGGTGTACACGATCAAAGGCAGAGCCACGTGTGAAAGCACCCAAGTGATTTACCAACTGACCTGCCTACATTGTGATGCATTCTATGTGGGAATGACCAGCAACAAACTGTCCATTCGCATGAATGGACACAGGCAGACAGTATTTGTTGGTAATGAGGATCACCCTGTGGCTAAACATGCCTTGGTGCACGGCCAGCACATCTTGGCACAGTGTTACACCGTCCGGGTTATCTGGATACTTCCCACCAACACCAACCTATCCGAACTCCGGAGATGGGAATTTGCTCTTCAATATATCCTCTCTTCCCGTTATCCACCGGGCCTCAATCTCCGCTAATTTCAAGTTGCCGCCACTCATACCTCACCTGTCATTCAATAACATCTTTGCCTCTGCACTTCCGCCTCGACTGACATCTCTGCCCAAACTCTTTGTCTTTAAATATGTCTGCTTGTGTCTGTATATGTGAGGATGGATATGTGTGTGTGTGCGCGAGTGTATACCCGTCCTTTTTTCCCCCTAAGGTAAGTCTTTCCGCTCCCAGGATTGGAATGACTCCTTACCCTCTCCCTTAAAACCCACATCCTTTCGTCTTTCCCTCTCCTTCCCTCTTTCCTGATGAGCCAACAGTTTGTTGCGAAAGCTTGAATTTTGTGTGTATGTTTGTGTTTGTTTGTGTGTCTGTCGACCTGCCAGCACTTTCATTTGGTAAGTCACATCATCTTTGTTTTTAGATATAACTAACTAACTTGTTTCATCTGATGTCAAACTCCTCTTGTCGCTTTTTTTCCACTAGTTAAGCAGTTTTTTGCTGTATCACTAACAAAATCTGTCTAAGCTTCAGAAGTACTTAGCAAAGCAAATAAGAAGTAGTTAATTGCTAAAATTCTAAGTATTTTGTTTATAATTAACAGCTTCATTCTCAAAACAAATTATGTTACATAAGCTCTGTATAACAAAACACCAGCTTGGTTATTAGCCACCAGTCCTAAGCAGTGTAATTATCTGTGTTACACAAACAAAAGCATGTACAAGTAAGAGCATTAATGTCTTATAGTTATTTCACTCTCAAGTGACATAATGGAAGAAAAAGAGTATTACCATGTTAGAGTGTTTCTAAAAGCGGCAAAACCGATGAGAGCAGAACTAATGACAAAAAGTACACTCCTCAGTGATGATAGAAGAGTTGGCTGTTGGCTTGACACAACCACTCCATTAGTAATATCCTTCTTGCTGTTCAGTAGTGATGGAGGCTGGAATTCAGTCATATTGTGACCTAAAAATGGGACAAAAAGTTAACAAACGGGAATATAAATGAACCATACATTTGTTAGTTTTTCCTATTTAAACATGACTAGCAGAGAAAACGACAAATATTCTGTATTATAGCATCATTGTTTTTCTTAATCCTGACATTTTAGTGCTTTCAATACTCAATAAGAATGCAAATATTATAAGGAGACATAATGGCTGGTGAGTACTAACCTTCAGGAGAAAAAATTCTAATTCTTGTTGACAGACGTTTATTTATTTACTTTAGCCCTGAGAATATTATGCGGTACAACGTACAAATGATACAGGCCAAGTCATAAACATTAAAACACAAAAATGTGGCAGAGAATAAGCTATAGTAATAAAATTATATAAAACAGCTAACTTAACCTATGAGAGGAGCGAGGATGTTTTATTGTATCTTATAAGTAGAGGAAGACATCAGGAAAATACGTAAGTGAAAGTACTCCTCTTGGTTAATAATGTAAAAATATTGCCAAGAATTTAAACTGAATGCTAAGAAATTGGTCAGTTTTAGTGCCACAACGTAAAGAAAATCAGTGCTGTGCAAAAGAAGCTTGGGGAGCTCAGGAAGAGAATCATTAAAATTAAAGGCAACAGTTAGAATATTTCACCAGAATGTTCAGTAAACAAACAACAACACAGATGAATTAAAAGTTTTATTGAAGGAACATAAGAAAAACATTCTAGTAGTCACAGAAAATGGGGTATAAGGAAACCAAGTAGACATCTACAACTTGAAAAATTATGCAAATATGAACAGTTTGAGCAGAACATTGCATACAAATCCTACAAATCAACTAAAGCCATCCAAAATACCACAAAATATACTAGGAAAGTGAGCTTGGAGCTACAGCAGGGGAAATAAAAATTGCAGGGAACATATGCTGTGTATTGGGCCTTTACCAATCACCAAATGGTGAAATAAAACTACTCTGAACAACTACAATATTCAACCAAGAGCTTTCAAAAACATACTTATCACACGTCTTTCTCCCTACATTGTGCTCAGTCGACTGCCAGCTTTTTCCTGGCCCACAGTGAGAGTACAGGGGTGAGGTAGGGGTTTACGGTGGGTTGGGGTGAAGGATAGTGTGCGGCAGAAAGCAGGGAGGGGGGAGGGGGTTGGGGGGAGTGTCTAATGGCTCCTGGGAGAGTGGGTAGCCATCTGTGGGCTAGCTAGCGGTGCAGGTAGAGGGGGATTTGAACACAGACCCAAGGAAAAATGCAAACAACATTAAGACATTACTGGACTTACTGCATACTTACAACCTAAAGATTAAACTACATGAAGGCACCAGAATAACTATGCCTAGTGAAACTACTATTGGTCGCCTGCTAACAAATATTTCTTCATACTACAGTAATGCACAAGTAAAACTCCACACTAGAGGATCATTTTGCAATCTTGATATACATTAACATAAAGACATGGAAGTCAGCAGGAGATATGGGAGTGAAAAAGGTAGAAGATTTACTCACAAAACTTAATTCAATTAACAATGGTGTTAATGGCAGAAAAATAGGAAAATTATATGCAATGATGGAAATTTAATATGACCAATTCTTCTTCCTTTATTGAATTATTGTTATAATGCTACATGTTTTGTCAGCAAAATCCTAATGTAAAAAATAATAAAAGCTGGAAGCCTGGGGAGGTACTCCACACAAGAAATAAAATATTTCACAAGCTCCCTAGAATATAGTTTACACAACGACACTAGATTGCAGGCAACTGTGCTACCAGCCACTGCACAAGCGCGCTACGCGTTTGCGCAACTCGTCGGTGAAACTAAACACTTTCGGCGTGTTCCAACTTTGGCGACACTAGTTGCATAAGTTTTGAGGTTGTGTGTGTTCGTAGTGTGTAGACAAACTGAAATATGACATCACGTGCGGTCAGGACATAGATAGTTTGACAATATCTGAGATGCAGGGCGATTGAATTATCCTGCAACATCCTTACAACTTATTCAGACTGTTTCTGACCACCCTGTATAGCTCTAGAAGATGAACTGATTATAAAAACAAATAAAAATAAAAAATAAAAAAAGTACATACAATGCCGAAAATTCCACATATAAACCATACCACTGCTTTCATCCTAGCAAGCATAAGATTCAAATCTAATAAAGTAACTAAAAGTCAAATATTCATCTGGCTTGGATGATGTCATATCTCATCTAAGGAATGTAGGGAAAGTATACTAAAACCCTTAACACATATGCTGAAGTGTGCAACAGAAGAAGATACATTTCCAGCAAGTAAATTAAAGCCAGTATTTAAGAAAGGAAACAGAGATGACTTAGGAAACTAGAGGCCAATATCTTTGATCTCCACCTCTGCAAAAATCTATGAAATGCTGATAAAGGAAAATCAACAGATTTAGCTAAACATCTTTGGGGTTCACTTGAAAGGCAACAGAAGACTTGAGGGACATTCTTGGACCTATCTAAAGCGTTTTACTGCATGCATCATTCGAGGCTAATGGAGAACCTCTATCGGTATGGAATTTGAGGGAAATGCTATGACAAAGTCAAATCATACATAACGAATAAGAAACAATGCACAGAAATCAGGCGTACAAGTGGGGGAGGGGGGGGGGGGATATAATTAGTTACAGATTTGGGTTACAAATTATCAGACTTGGTGCATCACAAGGTTACATGCTTGGACCAATACTATTTATTCTCTATGTAAATAATCTCATAATATATAAAGCAGAAACTTACAATGTATGCCAATTATGCTACAATTATATGTGCAGCTGAGATAAAGGAGGAGCTTGAAAAGGTAGCACTGCTAAATATTGAATCTGCACATAAATATCTAGTACAAAACAATCTTTATAAACCAAACAGAGCAAAATGTAGAACTCAAATATTAAATTAAATAGAGGCAATTAAAGAAGGAAGCAGCACAAAAATTTTACGAACTACTGTAAATGAACTCTGTAGAAAGATAAACACACAGATTTAATTCATGCACAAAACAGCAAAAGTTGTGGATGGTTAAGTCCTCAGGACAGTGTAATATGGACTTGTATCCCTTTAACTGTCCTACTCATTCCATATATGGGAAAGTGCACAAGCTAGCTACTTGAAAAGAATATTTAAAATCCAGTAAAGAACTGTAAAGTGTGTAGTGAAAATACCACCCAGACAGACTTGCATACAAGTAAGTAAAGAAGTACATGACCAAACAACAAGAGGAGAGGAAAATTATTATTAGGTGTAATTAATACACCAAAGTGACCATGAGTGCTCCAAATGAAGCAGGCAAAAGGTTTTTAACAAGCTACCAAAATGCATTAAGGAAGAAAAGGAATCAATTAAAAAAATTCATCTGAAAGTGTATCTCACAGAGAAATGTATAAAGCGCAGAGTGTCACTCAATGAAACATGGTACACAGTGAAACATCCCATTTAAGCTGTCTCTAGTAATATTTTTTCTTCGTTTTGATATCACTGTATGTTGACTTTTATTAGAGACGTCTTTGACTGTAATGATGGATAATTTGGTGAACTATATTCTGTTTTATATGTTACTGCATATTTTTGATAGAAATTACAATGAACATCTATTTATAAATTTAATATTTTCCATAATACATGCAGCTAACAGGGATTTGCTATTTTATGATCAAATACACACTTTCAGCTATGCAATGACCAGTTTCAGAGATGGTAGATACATAGGTTATGTATCTTGAACAATTTTTTGTTTATGTTGTCTTTAGTACACAGTGAAACACTTATACACGATACACAGTGAACCACTGTAGACTCATGGATGCAGAGAAATTCAGGTTTATCACAGTTTATAAAGTTGCAGAATGTGTCGATGAAAAGTTTCTGAAGACAGTGACACCAACAAATGTAACTTCTGGGTGTAGAAAATGTGGAATTTATCCACTTAATGTTAGCATCTTCTATAAGTTGGATTTCCTTGTGTCTGTGGTTTCAGACCACTCTTTAAATTCTGATGGTGTGCCTAATCCAATAGAAACACTGGATTATTATTATTGGATGCATGACCCCTCCAAAAACTTTGGAAGATGATATGCAAAATGTTGAGGCAGTCGGTTGACATTCATACATTGATAACAATAGCACCAGCAAATCCTATATCTCACCAAAGGAGTTTCATGGTTTCCCAAAAGCACCTCATAAAAAAATAACAACACTCAAAAGGGGGAAGCATCATATTGACTTCAGCATCTGAGGAGGCAGCTATTGAGGGGGGGAAAAAAACTTTTAAGGATAAGGATAAAATTTAGAAGAAAAGATAACAGAAGTGTGAAGAGAGCGAATAAGCAGAAAACTAAGCATTGTGAAAGTAAAAGGGCTTCAAGCAAAACTGATGAATAAAATGATAAAGATGAGCTGTTGTTCCACGGATCAGGAACTTTTATTCTACCTTCATCATTGCATATGGCTACCAAGAGACTATAAAATTATATTCTCTGTCCAGTCAATTTTAGTAGACTTTATGTTCACTGGGCAAAACTTTTTGTATTTTAATGTCTGTAATTGTATTTAACATAGATATTAATGTTTTATGTGTGACCTACGCTATTCAAGTATTAATAATGTAAAAAATCATAACCGTTTCACTGCGTACATCTACATCTACATCTACATCTACATTTATACTCCGCAAGCCACCCAACGGTGTGTGGCGGAGGGCACTTTACGTGCCACTGTCATTACCTCCCTTTCCTGTTCCAGTCGCGTATGGTTCGCGGGAAGAACGACTGTCTGAAAGCCTCCGTGCGCGCTCTAATCTCTCTAATTTTACATTCGTGATCTCCTCAGGAGGTATAAGTAGGGGGAAGCAATATATTCGATACCTCATCCAGAAACGCACCCTCTCGAAACCTGGCGAGCAAGCTACACCGCGATGCAGAGCGCCTCTCTTGCAGAATCTGCCACTTGAGTTTATTAAACATCTCCGTAACGCTATCACGGTTACCAAATAACCCTCTGATGAAATGCGCCGCTCTTCTTTGGATCTTCTCTATCTCCTCCGTCAAACCAATCTGGTACGGATCCCACACTGATGAGCAATACTCAAGTATAGGTCGAACGAGTGTTTTGTAAGCCACCTCCTTTGTTGATGGACTACATTTTCTAAGCACTCTCCCAATGAATCTCAACCTGGTACCCGCCTTACCAACAATTAATTTTATGATCATTCCACTTCAAATCGTTCCGCACGCATACTCCCAGATATTTTACAGAAGTAACTGCTACCAGTGTTTGTTCCGCTATCATATAATCATACAATAAAGGATCCTACTATGCATGGTACACAGTGAAATATTTGCAATGTCTTTTAAGGGCTCTAATTTCATTTATTAATTAGCTGCCACATTATTTTTGTTGGCAATGAATTGTTCTTTTAAATAAATACAAACATTTTGTTCTGTAAGAAATATTTTCTACAAAATCATCATAAATGCAATTTTTGTTTCACTGTGTACTACTCTCCCCTACAGTATGAGTGAGTATTAAATTCAGCATTAGATGTTATACTGTAACAGAAAATATGTAATAACCTCATACGTAAAAATCTGAATGCTTGATGCTCTGCAACTTTAAGATATTTATTAAAGTACACCTTCTGAACATCATGAGCTGCATCTGATATGTTTATTTGCCAAATTGGTATTTGGGTGTATCACCAATCAGTGGCATTTAATTCAAAGGAACAAATAACTGTAGGTGTGTGAATTTCTACAACATGACAATTGTATATATAATAGCAGAAACATAAGTCTACTTACATTACGTTATCTGTAGCAATGACGTCTGTATCAGTTGTCAATTTTTTATGATGTTCAGATTGGTGTGCATCTAGAATGCAAACCACCAAGTGGACACCTAGAACTCAATCACAACCATGTCTATGTTAAAATGATAGAATATGAAATCTATCCTATCCCATAGTACACAGGCTGTCAGGTATGTTGCTGCCATACAGAAGCATAAGTAAGCAAACTTAATTTTTTGCTATTATACATATAGTTGTCATGTTGTAGAAATTGATGTACATACAGATGTTTGTTCCCTTGCATCAGATGGTACTGGTGATGGGTTATACACCCGGATACCGGTTTGGCAAATAGACATAGCAAGTGCACCTCATAATGTTTAGAAGATGTCCTCTTAACAAACCTCATGTGTGCCTATAAAGTGTAATGCAGTTTCCTTTATTGCACATTTATTGTATATACATTGTATTTAAGCCTTGGTGTAATGTAGCATGGTACATGCAGTCATCACACAGATATTCATCAGTCTTACTCATTGTTATGATGCACCCTATGCTCTCAGTCGAAAATTATCATCTAGAGCCCATAAGCAGAGACTAAATAAACAAATAAATTGAAAGTTGTTATTAGCATAATCTAAAGGAGACTTTCCTCACAGAAAATTATTTTTGTGACAAAGTAGATTCTAGTGGGATACAATATGTCTTGCTAATTCAGATGTTTCCTATTACACTTCCTCACAAGGCAAATAAGTGTGTGTAACCACTCATACTGCTCCTCTTTGTGTATGTTCTGTTTTCACTCTTAGAATGTTTTGCAGTCTCTCTCTCTCTCTCTCTCTCTCTCTCTCTCTCTCTCAATCAGTCTGTCATTTGCTTTACTGACATGTTAATCTTTCTGTCAATTCCATCTCATATCTTGTTGCAGTGTTGTCAACAAGTAATTATATGACATAATCGAAGCCAGTTGTAGCTCAATAATCATTAGCTGGAATGCAAGAGAGAAGAAAAAACTGAACCAATAACCAATTGTAAATTAGGTGCACAACAGAAAACATACGGAACAAAGTGGGTGTAACTGAAAATCTTAATGCAGGGGGAAAAGAGCCTTTATTCAGTAGTGAGTGTCAAACTGTTGCAGACAATGAATTGCATCATGAAAAATTGACTCATCTTACAATAAAGTATAAGAGCCCAGCTTCCCGTATTCAGCTCCATTAAAGATCCCATCTATCACCATTAAAGATCCCATCTATCACCATTTAAATAATTCAGTTTGGACCTATCCTTTTTGCTGCTACAAAATATCCTCTCCCACAGTATCCTCATTGTTATGAGGAGATGGTTATCTGTCATTCTTTACAGGCCAGCTACGTCTCTGCAACTTTCTAAATCTAACAGTGTTTTCATATTCACAGTCATCATTTCCCTGTTTCTTCATTTGTGCTCAGATGCTATTGATTGTTTTCAACAACGTGGCCGCATTTTTGATAGTATTTTCTTTTCAAAATCATTTCAATTGCATTCATTTGCTTTTGTTAGCATTAAACAGTCCCATAAGAAATAATTAATTAGTCTTATTGGTGTTTTATAGACGTTCAGTTTCAGCATTCTATTAACTATTTTACTATTTAAAGTCTTAAATTAGCAAAATATGTTGGGTTTTTACCTTGGGTT
This sequence comes from Schistocerca serialis cubense, assembly GCF_023864345.2. NCBI lineage: Eukaryota > Metazoa > Arthropoda > Insecta > Orthoptera > Acrididae > Schistocerca > Schistocerca serialis. The sequence goes on along the minus strand of NC_064641.1, from coordinate 452,237,212 downwards.
CTGTCTTTATTTATGTCTGCCAAAATTTTCTGAATGTCTCTTAGATAATCTAGATATTTTAATATACTTAGAAATGCAATTTTTACAGACATTTAGTAAGTTAATTGTACTTTATTCCTATACTATCAGTGTTACAGCCATAAATTTTTTGTTTCATTTGACTGGCTTCTGCCTCTGGTACAGCATTAAGTATAGCAAAATTACTATATGTTCGGCGCTGTAATTTATATTACTTTTTAACTGCACTGAAAGTAATTGCCTTAAGTAGAAGTAATAGTTTGTTAAGCAGTATTTATACATCCATCCTTTTGTAAACAAAGCTTCTTTTAAAATAAATGTCCATCTCCATTCATTATTATGTATTTATCCATTCTAAAGAACAATTTTACCTTCACAAATATATCCCACCTTCAAGTATCTACAAAAAATTCTGATAAAGCTACTAATGATAATACTTTTTTGTATGGTTTTGATGAACTGGATAGGAATCTAACTAAATGCAGAATGTAAGCACACTAAAATGGTTATTTCTCACAGTGAGGTTCCCAACAAAGTAGATAGGTAATAGCCCATCAGCCATTAACAACCTGTTATTAGATCCAAATACCTCCAGTGACTTAGATGTAAAAGTAAATGGTCTGTTGAACCATCGTGGTCAACTACTGATGGTAAAAGATGTTCTCAGTTAGGCTCATATCACAACAGAAAACTATTACCGAATCACAATTAATGACTTCGTCAATGTGTTTATCACAGCATTTCAAGTTCTGTACTGAACTAAAATGTACAAAAATCATAGAAACTTAACTTTATAGTGTATTAATAATAAACTACCACTATACTTCTAAATGCTATTCACTCAAATGTCCTCTAAATTTAACCAAGTAAACTGGAAAGAAAGCTGCTTCTCTGGAAAAAGATACCATCTGCTCAGTTATACTGTACACCTGCTGTTTCTCTGCTATTACTATCTTAATCCAGTTGGGTGCAACTTTTTTCCCTTACAAAATTAACAGTTATATTACACGCTGTTCTTTATCATATTCTGGTAGCTTAATATTTGCTTGTTCGTACTTATTTTCCAGAGAAATAGTTACCTACAGCTGTAAATCCAGAGTCATCTTTACTAAATATTACTACTGACCATGCCTTTTTTTCAACAAAAAATTATTTTTGTGTTAGTGCTGCTGAACTTTCTCCACATGGTAATTCCATATTGTAAGTATGGTTCAAACAGGGCATAGTACACTGAATATACCAGCTGTTTATTAGCATAATGTGCAAGCTGTTTCATAATAAATATTTTGGTGCTTAATTTGCAGCATATATTGTCTGTAAATTGTCTCCATTGGAGCTTACTGTCAACAGTAATTGCTAAAAATTTTATAGAGAACTTCTTCCAATCCTGTTTCATCCATGAATAATCTACGTGATCTCCATTTTCTCTATTTGTGAATACAGTTAACACTGTCTATTTTTAAATTTATAATTAAGGGCTGTTCCATGAGAACATGGACACAAACCATAAAAATTAAAAATATTCTTATTACAAATCTGATTATCGGTTCTGTTAGCAGAAACACAATTTTTTTTTTTTAATTTGAAGCTTCATTTTCATGTTAAGAAGGGCTGGAACTAAACAAATGGCTTTATAGCTTGTCTAAAATTTCAGCTTCTAGACCCTCTAAGGAATTAGTTTTAAGAAGTACTACAATGATGCATAGTAAAGTAATTTATTAACAGAATCTATCTGAAAAACTTTACTTTAGAAGTATCTTAGGCCAGCCCATTCCGATAGCTTATATTGATATTTTTAAAATTAGTAATGTCCCCATGTTGGTCTTTTTTTTATTGTTGTCTCCTGTCATTCTCTTACCAAAAAAAAAAAAAAAAAAAAAAAAGCCTGAAATTTGTTTTTCAGGGTCAAAGCAATTTTATAGAATCCTGAAAATATGCATGCAAATACAGATTTATGGGGTAGATAAAAGTCTCAGAGCAGAGGAAAAAATATTCACTATAAACAATATTTTGTAGTGGTAACAGAATGACAATAATTTTATAATAGAATTTGACTGAAATCATTTAAGATGTTGTAGGTCAAATACGCTTATGTATGTTGGCTATACTGCAATTTTGTATGTTGGCTATACTCTTAGCAAAAATTGGAGGAAAAATGTGGAAGTCCCACAAACCAAGAATGTACTTTTCAAAGAGAAGAAACTTACAGCCAGTGAGTCTGAAGAGTAACTGCTGAAAGGTGAGTTGTTAAGCTTCTTTAGTAAAGATTACAATGAAATGACTAAATGGCTTCATACTACATGTAGAATTGAGTTAATATTTTGATAAACAGTATTTATTCTTTCATAACCTATGCTTTCTCTGGGAAGCAATAGCAATGCCTAATTAAAAAACTTCAATATTGCCTATAGAAAAAGAAGTGACTGACTTCCTATGTACTGCAACAGAATGTTGATTATCTTTGAAGGTCACTATGCCTAAATAATAGACATTTTTATGTATTGCGTTGTTAGAAGATCACTATATTGAATAGAATTTTTCATTTAAAACAGATCTTGGCTTATTTCTAGGAATTACAGTTTCCGCAATAATTCTCAAACAAGATATTTCATTTTTACATTTGTTGTTATCAGTTGAGAAAATGAGACAATACCAGAAATGACTCAATGAGAAAGAGTTAAGTGACAAGATTAAGAGAAAGGACAGGGAAAGGAAAAGGCTGAATGGCAAAGTTTAACTGCTGGTCAACTTACGAAGCATGGAGAAAAAAGAAAGTTAACCAAAGAAAATTCAGAAATAAAGTTAGAGACAGCAGTGAAGGCAGTGGTGGTGATGCTTGCATCATCTACACCAATAGTCCATATAAATCTCCCACCACATTGAGGAAAGCAGTTAAACATATGGAAAACTGTATACCTACAAGTCCAAGAAAGTGCAAAGAAGTTGTCTTCGAATTAGACGCTTCTGATGGAGTTTTAGCAGGTGAGCAACAGGTGAAAAATCAGATTCAACACCTAAATCCAGGCACAGAAGAAGCGGTTGCTACTTTTTATGTTCAAGAGGACATGTCATGGGCAACTCCTGAGATGAAAGATTATGTGATAATGAAGGATAAGGAAGGAGGAAAAACATAATCATGACCTCGAAAGAAGCCCATGCTATATATCAAGAGGAATTCCCTGACATGGCAATAAAATTGTCCAAGTTCTGTGCATTGAGACCAAAGTTAGTGTGCACCTTACAGGATACACCACACAACGTGTGTCTCTGCCACTACCACAAGAACGTAAAGCTATTTTTGAAAGTTATAAACGAGGCTGTTCCACAAATGAAAACCACGTTTTCTGACTTGATTGGCATAATAGTTTGCAGTCAAGAGAAAGAAGTTCGTGATATCAAAATGTGAAAAGTGCACAAATGTATCTTTGAAAGATAATTATTCTTAGGATGAGAACTTAATGAAGAAGCTGATCAAATGGACCTAATGGCAAACAGTGAACCAGCGAATCACTCAAAGAGATTCATGGTACTGTTGATCAGAGTCTTGAGGCTCTTTCAAACATGCTGCCCCAATTCTTACAAAATACATTTATTAAAAGACAACAATCAAAATTTTTTGAAAACAAAAAGTATTCTGCAAACAAGGATCATCTTCTTGGTGCAAGTAGATTTTGCAGAAAATTATACTGTTCAACTGCAGAATGAATTCCAGAATGGCCATTGGTCAAAACCATAAATTACTTTGTTTACAGCATATGTTTGGGACTCACAAAATGGATATTCTTGTGCTGCTGTAAGTGATGAACTTGATCATAATAAATATTTAGTGCATGCTTTCATAAGTAAAATTGTAGAGCACATTATATCCATGAACCCAGAGGTAGAATCAGTCACATTCATGAGTGATGGTGCAGAGTGAATTTAAGCACTGTTTCCTGTTTGCCAACTTGACATTCTTCAGAGAACACTATGTAATAAATATTTCTTCAGACTTCTTTGCCACATCACATGGCAAAGGTGTCATGGATGGGAATGGTGGAACTGTAAAGTGTACAGTCTGGAATATCTGCAAAGTTGGGAAACACAGACTATCTAGTGCTGAGGACTTTGCAAAAATTGCATGTGAAAGATGTCATGGCATAAACATTGTTTATATCTCTGCCTAGCAAATTGCAGAGAATAAAGAGGAATTAGATCAAATGTGGATGGGAATAGTTCCAATAGAGCAGACCAAAACCATCCATGCTGTTACACTTATTGCTCCATACATTATTGAGTACCAGCATTACTCGCTATCTCTCCAGAGGTTTGTGCACAATTTCAAAAAGTGATCTTCAGCCAAAGAAAATTTACAAGACCTGATCAATCATACAGCCTTGCATCAAGGGAATTTGTCTCTGGCCCCATGCTGGAAAAAACAGATCTAGATTGTTTATGGGGCAGTTGATTTATGTTGAATATGGTTAAGAAATTTCATTTCTTAGAAAGAATGACGCAAATGGAAATATATTTACATTTCCCACAAAGAAAGATAAATGTTGGGTAGAAAATGACCAAATTTTTGAGAAACTAGCTGCACCTACTATAGATCAGAGGAATAAGTACCATTTTCCCTACCCAATTAGCAGTCCAGAATAAAACTGGTAATTTTTAACAGAAAGTGTCATTCCATTGCTATGAAGTGTCATTCCGTTACCAGCAAATTTTTTTTTTTATTTTGTTAGTAAAATATTGTCCGCCCCAATAGCTGAAAGGTCAGCGTGGCAGTCTGTCATGCCAAGGGGCCCGGGTTCGCTTGATTTCCGGCTGCATCAGATTTTATCTCTGATCAAGGACTGGGTGTTGTGTTGTCCTCATTATCATTTCATCATCATTAGTGGAAGGCAACGGGAAACCACCACTGGAATCACTTCGCTAGACACTTATGCAGTGGACCTCTCTGAAGAGGCTTCCCCATGACAAGACCTGCCATAAGGCAGAACACAAAGTAAGTAGAACATTAGTTTCGTGCATTTATCTTATATGCCATTTCGTTTCCCAATTATTCCTCTTCACAATATAATTTTTGTGGATTTTTATGGGCAATGAGCAAGCTGTATTATTGTTGCCTTATAAATGAGAACAATATGCATGTCTGAATTATGTCATTCCATTACCAAAAAGCTTTTTTTATGTAAGCATAATTATATGAATAAAACAAACTATTAAATAAAATGTGTTCCTTTGCTTACACAGAAAATATAATATTAATTTTTTTTGTTTTTTAGCATGATTCTTGATCTTTTCTATGCTTAAAGTGCAAAAACAATTACCGAGTGTCATTCCGTTACTCATGGAACTACCCTTAAGTCATTCTGTATGAGCCACTGTACTGTGTTACGTATCAACATAAACACACTTATCTCCAGTGTTTCCAGATTTTCTTCTACATTCATTAATATCATGCCATTCACATGCAGCAGCATTTCTTTTGATCATTCTCAATAACTTCAATATTGTTAACAAATACAGTGAACAGGAGTGGGCCAAGTACATATCCTTGAGGTGCACCATACTGAATATTTCCGCTTTCAGATCTGCATCCACACTGCATCGTCACTTATTGCTTTCTGTTACTAACACATGATTTTATTTATTGCAGTGAATATCCAGTTATGCCATAGCTTTCAAGTTTTTCGGTTAGTCCTGTATTGGTGATTGTGCCACAAGATTTAGACAAACGTAAAAACATAGCAGATACAAAGTCTCTTTTTTCTAATGCATCTACAGCAGATTCTTGTTAGGCTTGAGATAGCAGTTTTGTAGATTTCCCTTTTCGGAAAACACATTGTACTGGGATCAGAATGCTATGTTTCTCTAAGAACATGGTCATCCTAGTATACATCAGCATCTCTAATGTTTTTGAGAAACCACAGATACTATTATGTAGTTATTTGGGTTATCTTTCTCACCTTTCTTGTGAATTGGAAACATTTCACTTATTTTTAATTTCTATGGAAATCCTTTTTAATGAGATGATTGCAATGTCGAAAAGAGGCCCAATTATTTCTTCATGCACATGCTTTATTAGACTATCTGATACTTCATCATCTCTTACACATTTCTTGGATTTTAATTTCTGAATTACTTTTATGAGTTCCATTTTCGTTACTGGTTCCAGCAACATTGACGGGATAGTTGCCCATGTGTTATTGGGCGATTTGACCCCTGATGATTTCTGAGTATGAACTGTATATTAGAAGGAAACATTACAAATTCTGAAATGCCACTTAACCACATTGGAGAATCATTCAAAAATACGAGTGGACCCAGTGCCCATCCTAGTGGCACTCCACATGTTGTATTCGCCAGTCTGACATTAGCTTCCCACCTGAGAACAGTTAATGAGACCCATGGCTTTCTGTTATGAACGTAGGAACATCTACATCTACATCCATACTCCGCAAGCCACCTGACAGTGTGTGGCGTAGGGTACCTTGAGTACCTCTATCGGTTCTCCCTTCTATTCCAGTCTCATATTGTTTGTGGAAAGAAGGATTGCCTCTGTGTGGGCACTAATCTCTCTGATTTTATCCTCATGATCTCTTCGCGAGATATACGTAGGAGGGAGCAATATACTGCTTGACTCCTCGGTGAAGGTATGTTCTCGAAACTTCAACAAAAGCCCTTACCGAGCTACTGAGCGTCTCTCCTGCAGAGTCTTCCACTGGAGTTTATCTATCATCTCCGTAACGCTTTCGCGATTACTAAATGATCCAGTAACGAAGCATGCTGCTCTCCGTTGGATCTTCTCTATCTCTTCTATCAACCCTATCTGGTACGGATCCCACAATGCTGAGCAGTATTCAAGCAGTGGGCGAACAAGTGTACTGTGACCTACTTCCTTTGTTTTCGGATTGCATTTCCTTAGGATTCTTCCAATGAATCTCAGTCTGGCACCTGATTTACTGACGATCAACTTTATATGATCATTCCATTTTAAATCACTCCTAATGAGTACTCCCAGATAATTTATGGAATTAACTGCTTCCAGTTGCTGACTTGCTATATTGTAGATAAATGATACGGGATCTTTCTTTCTATGTATTTGCAGCACATTACACTTGTCTACATTGAGATTCAATTGCCATTCCCTGCACCATCCGTCAATTCGCTGCAGATCCTCTTGCATTTCAGTACAATTTTCCATTGTTACAGCCTCTCGATATACCACAACATCATGGGCAAAAAGCCTCAGTGAACTTCCGATTTCATCCACAAGGTCATTTATGTATATTGTGAATAGCAACGGTCCTAGGACACTCCCCTGCGGCACACCTGAAGTCACTCTTACTTCGGAAGACTTCTCTCCACTGAGAATGACATGCTGCATTCTGTTATCTAGGAACTCTTGAATCCAATCACACAATTGGTCTGATAGTCGATATGCTCTTACTTTGTTCATTAAATGACTGTGGGAACTGTATTGAACGCCTTGCGGAAGTCGAGAAACACGGCATCTACCTGGGAACCGGTGTCTATGGCCCTCTGAGTCTCGTGGAACCCACCCAAGCAGGAGGGACACCATTAATGTCATAACACTTTAGTCTGCGAAGTTGAATTTTGTGTTCTGCTCAATCAAAGCCTTTGAGAAGGTCACACAATATATCAACGTGACAATTTTTTCTTGTTTAGCTCTGCCAGAACTGCAGTTGTAAGGTCCTGTATTGTTTCCTCTGTGGAGTCTCTTTCACAAATGCCATACTCAGAGGCAATTAACAAGTTCTGCTTACTACATCAGTATTTACATCATTTGCCGACAAATTATTATAGTTATCACAAGTTATATGTTTTTAGGTTCGGTGGTACCTCCAAGTACATGTGGCAAGATCAAGCCATTAATGCTTATTTTCCCCTCGGCTCCAAGTCAGGTGTTACACTGTCAATGTGTGGACACAAAATAGTTGGGCTATACTGACAGGCATTATGACCATGCCGAAAATATCAAGTTGTTAAGTTTGTGACTTGACTGTGGGAAGATTGTTCGACATAGAGGAAAGAAAAGACCAACCAACACAATGACGTGTATGCATGTCAAGGTACCACATATAAAAGTATCTGCAGTTCCACACATTACACACTGTATATTAACAGTACACTCAGCAGTAAGCATAAGCTGAAATAATTTGCTGTACATTCTGCTCTCAATAAAATGATATTCTTTTACTTAAACTGTCCCGGTAGTAATAATATTAGTACATCACATCCAAATGATGACAGAAAGGTAATATGCAATTTGCACCGTCCTATTTGAAAGAGTAATATGATGATAACAGGTATATTTATGCCCACAAATCTTTGTTCCACACAAGTAAATGTCTCCTAATCACTTGTGCTGGCAGCTAACATGAATGGCAGTGGTACAAACGCATAGCATTATAAATATCTGTATTCCAACTGAGATTAAAAATTTCCACTCCATAGCCTGTAGTAAATGACATAATGCCTGATGGTATTAATCTTCAACAAAGAAAAATTTTTGATTTTGTTCTCTGACTTCTATTGTCCACACAGCCCACCAACACAGCAAACCGTGTAGTGTCATATAATTTCCAAATGAAACCCACAAGAATTTTTTTTAAAGTTTACTAATCATTCCCTAACGGTACATAATCTCAGACTATACAAATACCCACGAACATAAACAGTCATCAACAAAAAAGACTTCTGCTGCTTTTATTTTCGTATGTATTTTCTGCTGTTATGGAATACTCTTTCTTCTTTAACTCTTAAATCTTCATAAGGGCTTGTTAAAAAAAAAGTCGCCATGGTTCCCGCTCATGCATAACTGCTCCAAATATGGACAGTTGTCTTGGTTCCCACTCAAACATCAAAATTACAAGAATACCCTAAACGCCGCCCCCTTCTCGCAAACAAGCACTCGAACATGAATGTTGTCAGGGAAGAGCGGGAAAGAAGACAATTTGAGGTATTACAGAACTAATAAGATACATACAGGCAACAGAAATTCATCCATCAGTGACAGCTTTTTTTCTGTAGCATACATTTCACACAGAAAATAAGTCTACGACGCTATTCCCCAAATTCTTTGTTTTACAACGACAATAGATTATTTGAAGAATAATACTGGTATTCTAGCAATATACTACACATTGTTGTCAATAGGACGCTATATCAACTATTTACTTCAATACTGCTCGAGTATGAAGGGCTGTCAGCATCTTTTTACTGAAAGGAAGCCACTGACAGAGGGAAAGACACTAACACTTTATTCTGTGGCTTGATCGAAGCTAAAATCTTGCAATTTGTGTGACATTAAAAAATCCACACGTGATTTGTGTTTCAATTACAATTTAAGCATTACTGTTCAATTCCAAACAAAAATCAAGTGACTCCTTGCTATACACATGTAGATGCTGACTGCGTACTTCTCTGTCTGTGACGTCGTCTCCGTTGTTTCCCTTGCACGATGCCTTTGTGAATCATGACAACACGCTATGTGACAACTAGCGTATCTGATTAAGGAGGGCGTCGGTGGCTGCATACACTTCCGTCGGCGGATTCTTGGCAACTAAAGAGGACCGCAGTCCTGTTGCAGAATACCTACACTTGTAGACAGTACAATCACGTGGCACGCTCAACTGACAGTTACGACGCATCCTCTCCCTACTCGCCACACGGAGAGCACTGCTCTGAACCAACGTCACACACGCAACCGGTTTCTGTCACCCACATTCGCTCTTCAACTACTGTGTCACATACGCACTCGTAGCAACTTCTGCACCTCAGCTGTGCTACTTGCGGACTACCTAACGGACCAACAGCTATAAATGCTTCCTTTTTTCCTCTACTTTCCCTTCATCAGTGGCATTTATCCATTATGCTTTGACGACGCTTTCTCCCGTTCAAGACGCATGACAACGCATTAGCTTTCGTGGTGTGTCACATTTGTCATTCTGTTACATAGGTTGATTTTAATAGAAGATTACGCCGGGAGATATTTCCTTCTAATCAATGGTTCTGTGATTTTTTCCTATAGTTACGGTGTGTTTTGATTGCTTTGTAATTTATAGTGAACCTAGCACTCTTGATCTACGGTACGACAGTGATTTTCATCGTTTACAACTGCCATGCAGGATGTATGGTACTGGCCTAGATTGTTGATTAGTTCGTTAAAGGATTCGCCTATCACATCACAGAAAATCTGCACTTGCTGGCTCTTTATCGGCTGCCGCATGAAATTTCGCTGTCGGAAATATTAGAAACTGAATGGGCATACTAGACATGAGCGTAAGCATGTTCTGTCCAGACGCGGTTTACCCAAAGACGGAGCCATACCGAAGGGATGGCGAATAGATCCCCGCTAATGGCCTAAGCACAAAAAAAAAAAAGTTTAAGAACTAACCGGGAGTGGTAAGTAAGATCTCCTATACCCTGCGTCCCTATCTTTGGATTTCGAGAAGAAGCCTTTCCCTCGGCCCGAGAGTGTAAATCCACGCTATTGTCATAACGTCATGTCTCCAGTGCCATTTCGTCCGAGTGCGATCATACAGACGACCATAATAGAACATAGGGTCACCGCAAACATCGTTTAGGTACCAATAGAGTTCCTGCCGCTACTTCGATGCGATATTCTAGGATCTAAAAGGTCGACGGGTGATGAAGCAAATAGTGATTTCACCTAAAGCTTACTAGTTTTGTTGATTTCTGTCGACTGAGGAATGGGGACTGTTCAAGCTACAGTGCTGCAAGGTAATAAACTATCTGATAGCACAGTATTCGGGCACCCCTACGTAATGCGGAGTTGACAACCAGTTGCCATGTAGAGTCGGATCCATCAATATTGTGATGTCAGTACCGAAGCAGTCAGAATGCGTTGATCAGGAGAGTTCAGTAACTCAGAATTTGGACTAGTCATTGGATCTCAGCTGAGTAACAAATCCCTCAGGCCATTTCAACGCTTTACGAGCTGTCCAAGTGGACAGTTGGTATTGTGTTTTTGAAGTGGGAATGCGAAAGAATAGCCACAGCTCAATCAAAACAAAGCCAAACCTCATGTACTGACGGGCGAATGTAAAAAATCGCATGAAATCTGCAGGATGAATCACTTGTGAATTCCAAAATGCTACCGGCAGTCTAATTAGCACAACGACTGATTGGGATACTATGATTCAGCAGCTCCTCATAAGCCAGATATTTCTGTAGTTAATGCTAAGCGACGCTGAGGTGATGTAGTGAGAGCCGCCACTAGACAGTGGACGAATCACGCTATACCCTATGGCAATTCGATAGAAGGGTTTGGGTTTCATGAATGTCTGGAGAACTTACTGCCGACAGTGGAGGACGTACAATGTGGCATGGGGGTGCTTTTCGTCGTATTAATGGGTGCTACATTCATTAAGTTTGTTCGTAAGTCAACAGGCTACCTTCTTGACAATTCCTTGTATTTGTATGTAGGTGCTTTCCGGTTAAGATACTCAACTCCTGATTTAGTTTTATTATTGAATAAACTCTCTTTTTTTATTTCCTTCATCTGCTGTGGTGCTGAGAACTAGCCGTATGACACTCTTTTTGGTACATAATCTACAGTTGTCAATTTGTCTTCAAAACCATACGATGAGGATGAAACATCCCTGGACTTCGACGCCTTCGTTTCCTGCGGTATTTGCTTGTTGTTTTGTTTCAAGGCTTCCATTATTGTAATCTTTTCCTGCAACATTTCTTCAAATAACGGAACACTTGCGAAAAATTTATCCTTTGTAATATTTCCTGGGCAACCTATGGATAGGAGTCACAGCTGGAATCTGAACTCATACAAATATCTTAGTAGGGACATGAAATGGAACGATTACATAGGCACAATCGTGGGTAAAGCAGGCAGCAGACTGCAGTTTATTGGTAAAATGCTGTATTGCTTACAAATCACTCGTAAGACCTGTCCTAGAACATTGCTCAAGTGTGTGGGATCCCTACCAAATATAGCTAGGAGGACATGCCGAGCATACACAGAGGGCAGCATGAATAGACACAGGTTTTTCTGGCCCGTAGTGTAATGTCAAAGAGATGCTGAAAACACTGAACTGGCACTTTAAGACAGACGGAAGCTATCTCGAGAAAGTCTACAAACAAAGTTTCAAGCACCGGCTATAAATTATGGCTCTAGCACTAGCAATATACTACAATTCTATACGTACTACGCCCTTACGGATCGTCAAGGCAAGTTTAGATTATTTAAAAACGCACGGAGGCATTCTACCTGCACTCCGAACAGTAATGGTACGGGAAAAGCCCGAATAATTGGTACAGTGCGATGTACCCTCTGCCATACATTGCGCAGAGTATAGACGTAGAAGAAGATATTCCTCCCAGTGTCTTGCTGGTGGGATGTTCTGCCATGCACTTCACAGCGGTTCGCAGAGGATAGATGCGGATGTTCCAATGTCTTCGCTGGTTCTTCACTGTAGTAGAGGCAACACGCGTTTGTTTTGACTGATCTGGGTCCAAAAAATGCATTCACTTCGTAAGACGATGTAGTTTGTCATTTTTTCCTTGATAATAGCAATGCGCCTACCTTATAAATCAGCACCACGCATCATTTCCTACAACATTCTTTTCGAGATAAAATAGTACCATGCGTTCCTAGAATGGTTCAAATGGAATTTACATGATACCATGTACTTGAATTCTGCTGCATGATGGTGGTGTTTTACTCGAATTAGTACCACGACCAATAAAGAAATCAATGCTTCTGTAGTCTGTCTTCACTTGGAATGCTAGAAAACGTGGATTCATTATTCTGGGAAACATCAGTTTCAGAATTATTATCATGTTCCTGATCAAAATGAAATTTTATCTTCAAACCATTCTGGATCTGTCGATTAAAAGTTCTGATCCCTTGTGCTGACTTTGATGATGATCTTTTGCTTGTAACATGTTATATGGAATATATGGTGTAAGTAAAGGATAAAATTATCGCTAATTATTTTGTACGAGAAACTAAATTCATGCTCACCACAAAATTTTGGCGTAAAGAAATACACTTAGCTTCCAAAAGAGTATACATTTGTAGCTCTTGCAGTACTGACTTTTCAACAATGTGTAGTTGTGCTGGACTGTTTACTTGGTTCATATGGCTCTGAGCACTATGGGACTTAACATCTATGGTCATCAGTCCCCTAGAACTTAGAACTACTTAAACCTAACTAACCTAAGGACAGCACACAACACCCAGCCATCACGAGGCAGAGAAAATCCCTGACCCCGCCGGGAATAGAACCCGGGCGTGGGAAGCGAGAACGCTACCGCACGACCACGAGATGCGGGCGACTGTTTACTGTTGTAATTGTGTTGCCAACACAATGTGCCATTAAGACCAAAGATATTCACTATCCAAAAGATGGCTTGTTTGGTAAGAGGTCTAAATGACCCCTACCAAGCATTAGACATGCAGGATTCCAACATTAATTGCAACATTAATAAAGAAAAATAATTGATTTGATTTGCACCAAACAATGTTTTTTCTAGAGAGTCAAGTGCATTTCCAAGGATTACACATAACGTAAACCAAAATACACAATTTTGAAGACAGTTTGTTGATGAAACGGAAAGTTGCCGTGTCCAGAAGACTGCTGTTATCCATCCAAGGACTCAATACGATAAAGCTAGTCAAGGTCAACACCTGTGAAAGCAGACTGAAATTTAGCTTTCTTTTCGATGAAATACGATTCAGCTGCTAAACTTGACGTAAACAATATAGCCAATAAGTTTGATTTGCTCAAATCAGGGATACTTTCTCAGCTCTCAATTATGGAACTTTTTCTTTCATTTCTAATTAATTAACGTAATACATGTTATTAATTTATGAGGAGCTTATAAAATATATTCATTACCCATCATACGATAGGCCAATGTACAGCAGCTGCCACAAACAACAATTTACAGATTTTGGCTTACTTTATTTCTTTTAGAAAGCTTTATACAATCCGTCGTTTATTTAATACAATGAAACATTTAAATTGTTGTATGAAACAATTGTCATCTGTATAGTTCTTTTATGTAATATTTTCAATAATACTTCATGATTATTAAACCTACTTTTAAAATTATAAAATCTACGTAGAGCAGGTAGTTTATTGTGGGAAGCAGAGAAGTGGAGGGTGAATGTTTGGATGTACTGTCAGGGGTACAGGATCACTAAGTACAGCTCTGTTCCGAAATTTTAATCTATCCTGAGTTGTAAACTTTATGATGCTATAATACCACATTTCATTTTTTTAACCTGAGTTGTAATAATTCATAATCAAGTCAGCGCCTGTGAAAGCAACTATCGATTCTGCTTGGCGGTAATCCCAGCGACGAAATCTGTATGCGATTGCAGTCGTTCTCGGCGAATTCCACTGATGAATTCTTCCAAACGCCACCACTCGGCTGATAACCCGAGAAGATTTCATCGACAGAAATCTGAAATAATGGCAGTAGTTAATCTTGTCACTGTCAGGCCTGTGGTCCGGTGGTAAAGCGGATTCCTAGAAGCGAGAGGTGCCAGCCAGACCACAGATATTTTCAGTCTGCCTTTAATCTAACCTTCACCATCTCAGCCAAGAAGGTACAACACGAGGTTTAGGATTCCACGTTGAACTGTAGCATCCCAGCAACATCATCTTAAAGTTTTGATATACAGATGATATTGCACTATCAATACAATTAAAATCTTTCGAAGAACGAGAAGAAAGTTTCACAGAGGATCCATAGAGTAAATACAGGGCTATTACAAATGATTGAAGCGATTTCATAAATTCACTGTAGCTCCATTCATTTACATATGGTCACGACACACTACAGATACGTAGAAAAACTCAAAGTTTTGTTCGGCTGAAGCCGCACTTCAGGTTTCTGCCGCCAGAGCGATCGAGAGCGCAGTGAGACAAAATGGCGACAGGAGCCGAGAAAGCGTATGTCGTGCTTGAAATGCACTCACATCAGTCAGTCATAACAGTGCAACGACACTTCAGGACGAAGTTCAACAAAGATCCACTAACTGCTAACTCCATTCGGCGATGGTATGCGCAGTTTAAAGCTTCTGGATGCCTCTGTAAGGGGAAATCAACGGGTCTGCCTGCAGTGAGCGAAGAAACGGTTGAACGCGTGCGGGCAAGTTTCACGCGTTGCCCGCGGAAGTCGACGAATAAAGCATGCAGAGGGCTAAACGTACCACAGCCGACGGTTTGTAAAATCTTACGGAAAAGTCTAAAGCAGAAGCCTTACCGTTTACAATTGCTACAAGCCTTGACACCCGATGACAAAGTCAAACGCTTTGAATTTTCGGTGCGGTTGTAACAGCTCATGGAAGAGGATGCGTTCAGTGCAAAACTTGTTTTCAGTGATGAAGCAACATTTTTTCTTAATGGTGAAGTGAACAGACACAATGTGCGAATCTGGGCGGTAGAGAATCCTCACGCATTCGTGCAGCAAATTCGCAATTCACCAAAAGTTAACGTTTTTTGTGCAATCTCACGGTTTAAAGTTTACAGCCCCTTTTTCTTCTGCGAAAAAAACGTTACAGGACACGTGTATCTGGACATGCTGGAAAATTGGCTCATGCCACAACTGGAGACCGACAGCGCCGACTTCATCTTTCAACAGGATGGTGCTCCACCGCACTTCCATCATGATGTTCGGCATTTCTTGAACAGGAGATTGGAAAACCGATGGATCGGTCGTGGTGGAGATCATGATCAGCAATTCATGTCATGGCCTCCACGCTCTCCCGACTTAACCCCATACGATTTCTTTCTGTGGGGTTATGTGAAAGATTCAGTGTTTAAACCTTCTCTACCAAGAAACGTGCCAGAACTGCGATGCTTTCGAACTAATTGACGGGGACATGCTGCGCAGAGTGTGGGAGGAACTTGATTATCGGCTTGATGTCTGCCGAATCACTAAAGGGGCACATATTGAACATTTGTGAATGCCTAAAAAAACTTTGAGTTTTTGTATGTGTGTGCAAATAATAAAGTTATTGTAGAGCTGTGAAATCGCTTCAATCATTTGTAATAACCCTGTATACCTGGAGTGAGCATTCACATGCGCAGAACAGATTTTGTGTTGTCAACATACATTGCCGGCCTGGTCACGTGATCTCGGGACGTCGTGCGTGTGTCCGTATAGCGCCCTATATATTTAGAATGTCACTACATCCCTTTACAGATGGATTCTTTTCGTACGTGTCGTGGATTATTTATATACGTATAATGTTGATCGTCGGTAAAGCAGATGCCAGACTGAGATTCATTGGAAGAATCCTAAGGAAATGCAATCCGAAAACAAAGGAAGTAGGTTACAGTACGCTTGTTCGCCCACTGCTTGAATACTGCTCAGCAGTGTGGGATCCGTACCAGATAGGGTTGATAGAAGATATAGAGAAGATCCAATGGAGAGCAGCGCGCTTCGTTACAGGATCATTTAGTAATCGCGAAAGCGTTACGGAGATGGTAGATAAACTCCAGTGGAAGACTCTGCAGGAGAGACGCTCAGTAGCTCGGTACGGGCTTTTGTCAAAGTTTCGAGAACATACCTTCACCGAAGAGTCAAGCAGTATACTGCTCCCTCCTACGTATATCTCGCGAAGAGACCATGAGGATAAAATCAGAGAGATTAGAGCCCACACAGAGGCATACCGACAATCCTTTCCACGAACAATACGAGAATGGAATAGAAGGGAGAACCGATAGAGGTACTCAAGGTACCCTCCGCCACACACCGTCAGGTGGCTTGCGGAGTATGGATGTAGATGTAGTTGGGGGAAAGAGACCAAACAGCGAGGTCATCGGTCTCATCGGATTAGGGAAGGATGGGGTGGGAAGTCGGCCGTGCCCTGGCAGAGGAACCATCCCAGCATTTGCCTGAAGAGATTTAGGGAAATCACGGAAAACTTAAATCAGGATGGCCGGACGCGGTATTGAACCGTCGTCCTCTCGAATGTGAGTCCAGTGTGCTAACCACTGCGCCACCTCGCTCGGCCAGAAACGTATAAAATAGACGACGCGGACGCGCGTGCTACGTAGGAAAGTACAACTACTTGGCAACTCGATTAAGTCGACCCGACTGACGAAAGAAACGAATGAATAGCGTGCGGAATGACTGGCGGGTGCTGTGCGCGAGGTCCCGCAAGGGACGGGGGGCGTATGTAACCGCCACTGCTCTAGCGGCAGAGGGCTGCAAATATGTAGACACGATGAATAAAAATGTCGAATGTTAATACCGTTTTCCGTATGTCACTATTTACGTAGTTTTGCCTTACGCTAAATAAATACTTCGTATAATGGCCTGCACTCAGTGTCCCTTGTTTAAGTTAAGAGTTAAACACCATTTCTTTGTCAGTGTTCAGTTTTGTTCAAAGCCTTTTGCAAAGGCGTTAATACACACATTCTCTCCATAGAAAAGGAAAGTAACGCAGATTCATTTGCTTTTTATGCTGCGGTTTGTCAAATGCCTCTGAGCACTATGGGACTTAACTTCTAAGGTCATCAGTCCCCTAGAACTTAGAACTACTTAAACCTAACTAACCTAAGGACACCACACACATCCATGCCCAAGGCAGGATTCGAACCTGCGAGCGTAGCGGTCACGCCGTTCCAGACTGTAGCGCCTAGAACCGCACGGCCACCCCGGCCGGCTGCGGTTTATCATTCGTGTTCAGGTTATAAATGGGTTGGGGGGACCGGGGGGGGGGCGCACGGAGGGGAGCGTGTAATGAGGGTCGTAACTTCCGGAGAATAAAGTAACATGAAAACTAAGTGTCTCGAAAATGAAATGGGAATTCGAGAAAATTGCAAACCAAGTTTAATACAAGAATAGAAAAGCAACTGGAATCACTCAATAGAGGAAAGTCCACTGGACCTGACGGGATACCAATTCGATTCTACACAGAGTACGCGAAAGAACTTGCCCCCCTTCTAACAGCCGTGTACCGCAAGTCTCTAGAGGAACGGAGGGTTCCAAATGATTGGAAAAGAGCACAGGTAGTCCCAGTCTTCAAGAAGGGTCGTCGAGCAGATGCGCAAAACTATAGACCTATATCTCTGACGTCGATCTGTTGTAGAATTTTAGAACATGTTTTTTGCTCGAGTATCATGTCGTTTTTGGAAACCCAGAATCTACTATGTAGGAATCAACATTTATTCCGGAAACAGCGATCGTGTGAGACCCAACTCGCTTTATTTGTTCATGAGACCCAGAAAATATTAGATACAGGCTCCCAGGTAGATGCTATTTTTCTTGACTTCCGGAAGGCGTTCGATACAGTTCCGCACTGTCGCCTGATAAACAAAGTAAGAGCCTACGGAATATCAGACCAGCTGTGTGGCTGGATTGAAGAGTTTTTAGCAAACAGAACACAGCATGTTGTTATCAATGGAGAGACGTCTACAGACGTTAAAGTAACCTCTGGCGTGCCACAGGGGAGCGTTATGGGACAATTGCTTTTCACAATATATATAAATGACCTAGTAGATAGTGTCGGAAGTTCCATGCGGCTTTTCGCGGATGATGCTGTAATATACAGAGAAGTTGCAGCATTAGAAAATTGTAGCGAAATGCAGGGAGATCTGCAGCGGATAGGCTCTTGGTGCAGGGAGTGGCAACTGTCCCTTAACATAGACAAATGTAATGTATTGCGAATACATAGAAAGAAGGATCCTTTATTGTATGATTATATGATAGCGGAACAAACACTGGTAGCAGTTACTTCCGTAAAATATCTGGGAGTATGCGTGCGGAACGATTTGAAGTGGAATGATCATATAAAATTAATTGTTGGTAAGGCGGGTACCAGGTTGAGATTCATTGGGAGAGTGCTTGGAAAATGTGGTCCATCAACAAAGGAGGTGGCTTATAAAACACTCGTTCGACCTATACTTGAGTATTGATCATCAGTGTGGGATCTGTGCCAGATCGGTTTGACGGAGGAGATAGAGAAGATCCAAAGAAGAGCGGCGCGTTTCGTCACAGGGTTATTTGGTAACCGTGATAGCGTTACGGAGATGTTTAATAAACTCAAGTGGCAGACTCTGCAAGAGAGGCGCCCTGCATCGCGGTGTAGATTGCTCACCAGGTTTCGAGAGGGTGCGTTTCTGGATGAGGTATCGAATATATTGCTTCCCCCTACTTATACCTCCCGAGGAGATCACGAATGTAAAATTAGAGAGATTAGAGCGCGCACGGAGGCTTTCAGACAGTCGTTCTTCCCGCGAACCATACGCGACTGGAACAGGAAAGGGAAGTAATGACAGTGGCACGTAAAGTGCCCTCCGCCACACACCGTTGGGTGGCTTGCGGAGTATAAATGTAGATGTAGATGCTATCATGGTTCTAGCTCACGTGGATGAGGTTACTTCCTGACCGCCCGCAGAGATCATGCTAGGCAAGAACAGGCGCCTAGGCACAGGCCGACCGTAGCTGCTGCCAGGACCGGCAAATCATAGGATATTGAGGGGGAAGCCACTTTGGCATAGCTTTACTGGTTTGGAACTGTTGTGGTACCTTGATCTTATTGAAGACGTTAGTGAAATGGGTAATTGCCAATGGCGGCGGTCGTGTAATAAAATGTTAGTAGTCGTTTTATTCATTAGTGAGTTGGTCGAGACATGGAACCTTCTTTTTGGGCAGCAATTTGACGATTTTTTGCTAATCTTCAGAGGTAGAAATCAAGCAAGTCATTTTTTCATCTTCTTTTGACGTCACCTTTGGATAGTGTCTTCATATCCTCTGTCCTGCGCTACTTTTATCGAAAATGCTTCTCAAATACGTCGAGAGCGCATTTGCCCTGACGGAACTGCTGACAAATCTGCGCTCGCCATGCAGAGATGACAATCTGTAGAATGTTAATCACTCTCTTGGCTTGTCATGGTTTATTTTCTTCGTTGAGAAGCATGCTGACCATTCCTGAGTGGTCAATAAGCACTACTTTCAGGTGTCTCTCTTGCACGTCGAGCAACTTCCCAATATTTGTATTTCTTATGAGCTTCCACTGTTTACCGATCCTATTTACGCTTCTAACTTTCCCAGAGAGCTTTTTATATTTTTGTAGGGCTTGGAGAGATGGTGATGCCTTCTTGTACACTGCAGTTACGTGCTCAGTTCAATTTAGATTTTCAGCCATTATTACTCCTAGAGTCTTTGCTGAAGGAGAGACACTGATACTTATCCCATTTAGAGATAAATAGGGATTCCTGATATTTTGGGCTAATAAGCCTAGAACACCCAACCAGTACTGCGTGGGTTTTGGATGGGTTGAACTTTAACCTCATGTCCTATGCCTATTTTGATAGTGCAAGCAGGTCGGTACTGAGATTCTTGATAGCTGTCTTCAGGTTTATTAGTTTCGCGCTTAGAAACAACTGGAGGTCATCAGTGTATATGTGATATCTGCAGCAGGACTAAAACTGATGATACATCATTTACATACAATGAAAAGAGTATAGAACCTAATACCAAACTCTTGAGGAAGCATGATACTATCTGCTTTCATTGTGACTTCACGGTGCTGGACATCAACACTTTGTTCACTGAAACTGTTGCAATGGACTTGGCAAGAAATTTGCACTGGTATGTTTGGAAAGTAAAATGTCAAAGTTGATAGTGACAAAGGCTTTGCTAAAGTCTAAGAACCAGATGATAGTTGCCACTTGTGCTTTCATGGCAAGTTTCGGGTCACCTTTATTAAGGCAGATGTGTTCCATTGTTTAAGGAAGCCTGACTGGTATTTGTCTAGTAGGATGTTTGTAGTTAGGTAGTTTTTGAACTTGTCATGGACTATACATTCTAAAATCTAAGGCATTGGACAGTGCAGGAAGAATGCAAATAGGTTGGTAATCAGAGGGTGCTACAGCAATGTTCCTTTTAGGTATGGCTTAACAAGTCCCTGTTTGCAGGCCTCTTGGAAAGCACTTGTGGTCAAGGAGTCCTTGAAGATACCTGTTATTGTGGCCAGTAGTGGATCAAGAACTAGCTTCACCATTTGGACTGTGATGCCATCAAGTCCAGTGGATGGTGATCTGATACACATGATGGCTTTTTTTAAGGGTGTTGCAAGTAAAATGCTTTAGATACAACTTTTCATCTCTAGTTGTTTACCCATATGAAGTAGTCAGTCAGTCTTGGTTTCATTCGTGTTTTAATTGTGGTTGTAGGTAATGTGAAGTACCAGTTCAGTTCATCAGCTGGGACAATGGGATAACCTGCGGCTTTCACTTTGCCTATATCAAGACCATGCAGTTTTTTCCACAGGACAGCTGGTCTGTTTCTGTTGTCAGTTAATGTATGGGCATGCCTGAGTTTTGCATTTTCACAGCTTGACACTCTGCTCAGTTTCTGCTTTTAAGTAGTATGATTCTCAAGTGTGGGGCATGTTTGTACACCCCATGTGCAGCGTCACTGAGATTCATGAGCTCTTTTAGTTCTTCAGTTAGCCAAATTGCAAGTTTCCTTCTTTCTTTTCCAGTCTTCCTCCTTCAATAGAGCTGACTTTTTCACCGGTAAAAAATGTCACGTAATGAAAGTTGTTTCAACAAATAATGGCCTATTTCTAAACAGCATAGACTTTTTCTCTGTTCACATATAGTAAAACCTAAACAATTTTTTACTTTCAGACATCTGGCCTCTATTATGGAAGAAGATTTTGGGAAAATATAGTGAAGTCATCATGGCATACTTGCACTATGTCACAAAAAAAGAAGAAGAAAGAAAGCATAACAATAAAATAAAGAATAAGAAGACGCAAAAGCAGGAGATCCGTTATTGTAACCTGAGCAACTGTGAGAAATTAGGTTAACTTCTGATCTTAACAAAAATGACACTTCCCCTCTCCACCTAAGTCGATGACTAAACACCTTAGAAATCGTTGAAGAAGTTGACCTCTTTTTTTGCAAACATCCCCTTCAGTTCCATTTATGGTCTCTTTGATAGCTGCAGTTGAAATATATTGTGGAATATTCTGATGTTAAATTCCATTAATTGTGAACTGACTATAATACATCTTATCCGTCAACTGGCAAAATTTTCTAGCATCTGCGGTTATTACCTTACCTCAGTAATTGCTGCACTCCTTGAAGGTAGTGCTTCTGAGGTCGTAGTGTACGGGAGGAGGGTATCAACTGGTCTCAAGTAAACTCAGTAAGATCTGCGTTCTCGTAGTATAGTCTCCAAGCCTAAAGTGCATCATCATCTGAACAGTATGTGGCTACGAGGGCTATTGACAATGTTCACCCACGTAATATTTGTTTCCTTGAAGAGAAGGGAGTGCAATTCTTTCAAAGCATACATAGTGCTATTTTTTCATCTGTGGAGTCTGTTGGAATTCTATTTTAGTTAGAGGAAGTGTATTTTTGTTATAGTACATTCAGTATCAATAATAGTTTTGACATTAAAATGTTTAACTGAATTATTTTTGTTCTTTTGTCTCTTCTAATACAAACTTTAATTCTAACAACAAATGAAAAATGTATGACCTGCTGTGTCTCACTCTAACACTGCAACAGCTGAACCGTTAAGTTTCATTTCACGCAAAGATGTGTTAAGTCTCTTCGACATCTCAACAACTGGACTGCAAAGTCTCTCAGACACTACTAAGTCATTCTCTCCCACAGCTAAACTGTTAGATGTCAAGGGATTAAACATATTACACCTTGTAAAAATATTATACTTTGATAGAACTTTTATATATTGTAAAAATACATTTCTGTACTTGGTTTACTACGGAAATAAATCTCTATTTTCTTTCTTTCTTTTTTTCTTCATCAGCCCTACCAAC
This sequence comes from Schistocerca serialis cubense, assembly GCF_023864345.2. Classification (NCBI taxonomy): domain Eukaryota; kingdom Metazoa; phylum Arthropoda; class Insecta; order Orthoptera; family Acrididae; genus Schistocerca; species Schistocerca serialis. The sequence continues at coordinate 452,214,387 of NC_064641.1, read as the reverse complement.
TCTACAATAATTTCCACATAACTGTTTTTATATGCTTTAAATTTACCTTTTATTGCAAACAAACCACCTGGAGCACTTAGATAGGCCACCTGTAAACTTGACTTACATGGAAATTCTGTACATATGAGTAATACTAGCTGTCGTCCTCATCAAGGACATTATAGTGCAGTTTAACATGTGTTCGTCATAGAGTTTTTGATTGTGATCCACACTGCACTGTAGAAACCGAACAGGTTCATGGCTCTTGGATACTTTAAATCTAAGTGCTTTCTTAGGTCTGGAGATCTTAGCTTCATCGTATCACCTCCAAACTTGTTGACAGTGGATGCATTGTTGCTGCTGAAGATTTAGATGTCTTGAGGGAATGGACTGTATTTCACTGTCATGCAATCTTATACTTATTTCAGATTGCTGCACAGTTGATCCTATTCCATATCAATGAACTGCACCTTTGTACACTGCCAGGCACACTTTATTTCTACTGTGACTTTGAAGTCAATGTCAGGTGTTCAATTGAGATAACATGCTTCAATCTGTCAGTGGCCAATTGAGAAGTAGTGTTGAACAGCAGTATTCTGAAAACACTTAGATGAGGCTTGATGAGTGGTGCAAGTATTGGATACAGTGAAAACTAAAATCTGGAAACAATTCTGCATCCTGCTCCAATCTACATTTACATCTACATGATTACTCTGCAATTCACATTTAAGTGCTTGGCAGAGGGTTCATTGAACCACAATCATACTATCTCTCTACCATTACACTCCCGAACAGCACGCGGGAAAAACAAACACCTAAACCTTTCTGTTCGAGCTCTGATTTCTCTTATTTTATTTTGATGATCATTCCTACCTATGTAGGTTGGGCTCAACAAAATATTTTCGCATTCGGAAGAGAAAGTTGGTGACTGAAATTTCGTAAATAGATCTTGCTGCGACGAAAAACGTCTTTGCTTTAATGACTTCCATCCCAACTCGCGTATCATATCTGCCACATTCCCTCCCCTATTATGTGATAATACAAAACGAGCTGCCCTTTTTTGAGCCCTTTCGATGTCCTTCGTCAATCCCACCTCGTAAGGATCCCACACCACGCAGCAATATTCTAACAGAGGATGAACGAGTGTAGTGTAAGCTGTCTCTTTAGTAGACTTGTTGCATCTTCTAAGTGTCCTGCCAATGAAACGCAACCTTTGGCTCGTCTTTCCCACAATATTATCTATGTGGTCTTTCCAACTGAAGTTGTTCCTAATTTTAACACCCAGGTACTTAGTTAAATTGACAGCCTTGAGAATTGTACTATTTATCGAGTAATCTAATTCCAACGGATTTCTTTTGGAACTCATGTGGATCACCTCACACTTTTCGTTATTTAGCGTCAACTGCCACCTGCCATACCATACAGCAATCTTTTCTAAATCGCTTTGCAACTGATACTGGTCTTCGGATGATCTTACTAAACAGTAAATTACAGCATCATCTGCGAACAACCTAAGAGAACTGCTCAGATTGTCACCCAGGTCATTTATATAGATCAGGAACAGCAGAGGTCCCAGGACGCTTCACTGGGGAACACCTGATATCACTTCAGTTTTACTCGATGATTTGCCATCTATTACTATGAACTGCGACCTTCCTGACATGAAATCATGAATCCAGTCGCACAACTGAGACGATACCCCATAGGCCCACAGCTTGATTAGAAGTCGCTTATGAGGAACGGTGTCAAAAGCTTTCCGGAAATCTAGAAATACGGAATCAACTTGAGATCCCCTGTCGATCCAATACAGCAGGTGCTGCTTTATAGAGCCTGTCTGCATGCCGACTTGAGTTCTACTGCTGCTCAAGTGTATCATGCACTGCAGCATCTATGTTAGAGCACACACGAGTGCTTGCACACAAACACACATGCTTGTACACGCCCCACATACGCACACATTAAATAATAATAAACAAGTTTTTCCTCTCTGGAGGTGGTAGATTTCTGGTGACAATGATGATCAACTTTTCACAATGTTGCAGAGAGCACAAGTGGTGTGTCCACCTGATAGCTATTATATCTCACCACTGAGGATGAGTGGTGGAAGTAGGCAACTACAGTTACGGAAGCTAGAATAACTATTTAGGGTTTTTGACATCAAATTCACTGATTTCTATGCAAAATTGACTGAAATTCTACATGAATGCACTACAGTATCTATGTCCATTTCCTATTCTGTTGTTTTGGATAGCTGTCTTTCTGCTTTTCAGTTGGTTCCATCCTGGTGTTTGCATATTTTCATCCAGAATCTTTTGACCTCACTTTTCATTGTGTTAACCATGCATTTTCCCAATACTGTGTGGTCACTGTAAGCACCAAAGTGTTCTTAGCTGCATCTGTCACAGTGTCACTACATATTTGTATTTCATCTAATTTCAAATCACATTTATATACTCTACAAGCCATTATGTGACATATAGCAGAGGGTATTCTGTGTCACTGAGTCATTCCCTTTCCTTTTCATTCACAGAGGAAACGATGGGAGAACAATGACATTCTCTAGGTACGAGCTTTGATTTCTCCTGTCTTTGCGATCCTTACAGGCTATGTACTATATGCTCGTATATTCATCACAACAAAAATAATATGTTTTCTGATTACAGTACAAATGGTAAAGTGGTCTGATTGATAGTCTTAGTTCTGATCCCTCCTAACACAGTCATTGTCCGATGCCGCTGAGTCATCAGACTTTGCATAAAATATACAATACTCCATTGCTTTAAAAAACTGGAATAATTCACTGTCACAAGATGAATCTGCAGACAGCCCCTATGTCACTATGTGGAGCCCAGTGTCATGGTATCTAGAAAGGGTGTGTATTGGAACATGAAGTGAACTTGACACTGCTGACAAATTATTGTACCCTTAATGCCATGCCCCTTTATACTGTATAGAACAATAGAGATACCTTGTGTGTTCCCTATCAAGTAATTCTGTCTATATTGTCAGAAAAAGGCTGATATCTGTGCACCACTTATATGTACATCTCCAACATATCTGTGTAGCATTGTCCAGCAGATTTTGCTTTACAATATGGATCGAAGGACTGTAGGATTATCATCTCATTCACATTGTGGGTTTTTACAGGTGTTCAGTGCTGCTAGTGCACAATTTCTTAACTTGCATACCATCTAACTCAGAATCAACCTCTTCAAGGCTAGCATGCATTCTATGGAATGATGGAAAATTGCAGCTGCCAATCCAGGGAACATTTGATACAATATACCTAGGGCTAGTGTCATGCAGAATCGATACACTAATAGACATAAAAGATATACCAACACGCTACTCTGTGGATCTTAACTTGTGCCTTACAAAAAGAGAAATCAATGAATAATAATCACAGTTCCTATATGATTACTGTGCTGGAGTTTAATCCCTTCGTGTTTTTTGGTTACTGTGTGTGGAACTCTACACAGAAAATCATTTCCGGGTGATACTAGGCAAGCTGTTGGTAACAGATTTCCTACACTGGAGCGTTAATAGTGACGCATTCCAGATGCCTACGAGACCTGAAATAGCTCTAATAAACATAACAGAGACACCGCATCCCTTTAACACTATTGGCCGGCATTCTGTTCTAAAATTACAACATGGTTGAGTGCGAAATCATGTAGTCAGCTGTGGTGATGGCACACTACCAATAGTGTACAACAGGCAACTGACAACTGCCCACATTCAAAACTGATGACATAGTATAGTGACATAGATTTACTGCTTGCTCTGACAAGCAGCGATGGAAGTGGGGTATGGGGTACATGGACACCACAGGACTTTATCCAGGGCACAGACTGGAGTTGAGTCATTACAGCTATATGCACTAGCACCTCAAGCCTGAAGGATGCAGCTTTAAAGACATGCATCAGTTGAATAGCCTCGGTGTGATGCCTTTCCACGGGCTGCTGTTAGCATTGTGACCAGACTATGCTACATTCCATACCAGATGATATGGTATCCCAACTAGCAGTTCATCACAGGTATTCTGAAAGCTCAGACACACAAGGGTGAAAGTGTCGGGCCACAGACAGAGATGGGACAGCACATTGTATCCTGCATCCATAGCATGCAGTTGACCACCATCTGGCAGCAAAGGGTGGTCAGCTGCAAGGCATGTAGCAGCAGCAATGACAGTGGCAGTGAAGTGTAGCATGTCTGCTAACTGGTGTAATGTGGTACAAGTTCTGCAAGCAGATGTGCACGATTGTTTACCCAAATAAAATGTAAGTGCATAACTCTCCTATTCCTATCCTACTAGACATGACAGTAACAAGTGTTAACAACCATGCAGGTTGCACCACTGAGCTATACAATTTTAACATTAGAACAAATGATATATTTCTGACAATCAGTGAGCTTCCCATCATTTTAAACATAGGTTAAGTGGAGTTTTGAATTTCTTGATATCAAAGTGAGGACAAGTGGATTTTTTAATTTCTCGATATTTTAAACTTAGGACAAATGTTTTTGAATTTTCCACCATTATAAACTTAAGGGGCTCCGGAAAGGCTCAAAATCATGAAAAGTTCAATTTTTACTTTTTTGCGTTTTCTGAATCTGCAGACTAATACCTTTTAATAGATATATAATTTATTCAATTCCGAAGACTACAACTATTTTTAAATTTTTTTTGAAATGTGTTCTACATGGGTGTGACCCACTGTGGCGCTGTTAAACTGCTGTCAAATGGTGTTAAATGAAGTCAAATGAAGTGTACACTCATAAGCATAGTCTGCCTCATGCAATAATGGAGGTGATAAAACCTATTTTCAGAGACTTAGCAGCACCTGAACTGTTGAAAAAGTGTATTCACGGAAAAACTCAAAACCCCAATGAAAGTGTAAATAGTGTTATATGGTCGAGAATCCCCAAGACTGTATTTGTTGGAATAGAAACACTTCACTTTGGTGTGTATGATGCTGTTGCGACTTTCAATGATGGCAACATTGTAAGCTGCAAGGTATTTAGAAATATGGGAATGAAGATAGGTTCTAACATGGTACGAGCGATGCTTGCTTTAGACAAGGAACGCCTTCGGGCTGCAGACAGGGCTGTAAAGAGTCTAGAAATACAAGCAAGAGTAAACAGGAGGAGGAACAAAGGAAGCTGGAGGAGGAGTTTGCAGAAGATGAAGATAATCCATCCTATGGACCTGGAATGCACTAAAAAGTTAATCCAATCTTTGTCGCTCGATTCTCAAAACTTTTATTTTCTCATACTAATTACATGTTTTCTAAGGATCTTCCAAACATATTTGTTTCAAACTTTCAGTAAATGTTACACAGTACCTTCTGCATAATTTAACACAGCCTTTTTCCAAAAAACTGTATATTTTTGAATATATAAATAAAAAATTGCAAAAAAATGTTGTGAATTTTCATTACAATTGAAAAAAAATCATCTTTAATAACTGAACTAAAATTTTGTAAAATCCCTGTGTTAAGTTGTAGCCCATATTCCAATAAATAATCTGTAAAAAGTTCAACTTCCTACCTCAAATACGTTGTGAGGAAAGATGTAATTTATAAGCGTTATTTTAACATTGCAAGTACATCTACATCTACATCTACATTGATACTCCGCAAGCCACCCAACGGTGTGTGGCGGAGGGCACTTTACGTGCCACTGTCATTACCTCCCTTTCCTGTTCCAGTCGCGTATGGTTCGCGGGAAGAACGACTGTCTGAAAGCCTCCGTGCGCGCTCTAATCTCTCTAATTTTACATTCGTGATCTCCTCGGGAGGTATAAGTAGGGGGAAGCAATATATTCGATACCTCATCCAGAAACGCACCCTCTCGAAACCTGGCGAGCAAGCTACACCGCGATGCAGAGCGCCTCTCTTGCAGAGTCTGCCACTTGAGTTTATTAAACATCTCCGTAACGCTATCACGGTTACCAAATAACCCGGTGACGAAACGCGCCGCTCTTCTTTGGATCTTCTCTATCTCCTCCGTCAACCCGACCTGGTACGGATCCCACACTGATGAGCAATACTCAAGTATAGGTCGAACGAGTGTTTTGTAAGCCACCTCCTTTGTTGATGGACTACATTTTCTAAGCACTCTCCCAATGAATCTCAACCTGGTACCCGCCTTACCAACAATTAATTTTATATGATCATTCCACTTCAAATCGTTCCGTACGCACACTCCCAGATATTTTACAGAAGTAACTGCTACCAGTGTTTGTTCCGCTATCATATAATCATACAATAAAGTATAGGGCGTTCCGGAGCCCCTTAAGAGAAATGATCTCTAATTTCAAACTTAAAGTGGCAGGCTGTGACATCAGAGGGATGGGGGAAATCATTAGACGTGCAGGCTACACTGTTTTAAACCTGGGAGAAGTGACTTGATGTCAGCAGAAAACCCAACAACTATCTTGGACCGATATCTTGAATCCACACACCTATACAGTATACTGGACTGTTCTAGTATGCCATGGTCACCCTCTTGGATTTAGGTGACACTGATGAAGATGGTCTCAAAATGAACCTTAGGTCAGACATCTTGGATTTGTGGACATATATGACACTTTAGACTGTCCGATGGTCAGTCAAATTGTATTTTTTTAATTTCCTGCCATTTTATACATAAGTCAATTGGCCTACCCCCTTCTCCACCCTCCTTATGACATCACAGATGCCATTATAGGCAGAATAATTGGCTGATATGTGTGTCACTTTAGACTGTCCCAGACCATATCCAGCCGTACTACTATCCATATCTGCTTCTGGAAATGTTTTGTAGTTGAAAATGTAGTTTCTGTATCACTGTCTGAAACCTTCCAATATCTCTAGGTCTCTCTGATATACAGATCTTTTTCTCATGTTTCTAAAACCAAATGTTTGCAATTATTAAACTCAGCTTTGTGTAAAATTCTACCACCAGCTTCCCGTTTTATTCTTTCCCTCTCGTCGCGATCTTTAGGTATTTTTCTTTCCCTTCCTTTTCTTACTATTGAATAGCAGTCATCCATCACAAATGTAATCTCCCTTAATGAAATGAATTATTTGTTGTATTATTCCTTCACTTTCCTCGTTGTCTGTGGAGCTAGAAGGGTGAACACTTTTACTCCTGCAATGTGTGTTGGTCTTGTGTCGATCTTCACTACGATAATGCATTCAGTATGTTGCTTATAGTAGCTTACACACATTCCTATTTTCTTATTAATTATTACAGCTTTTTCTGTATTACCAATATTTGATTTTGTATTTATAAGCCATTAATCATCATCATCATCATCATCATCATCATCATCATCATCATCATCATTTAATCACTGAATGATGTGGCCTCTCCCAGTACTGAAGTAAGGTATATCTGCAATTTCTTCTTAACTGAGCAATGATCTAAGATTATGTTCAGCCAATTAACTCCTGCGATCTTTTGCACATCTTTTCCCATCACTCTGGGGGTCTTACTTACGGCCTGTCTGCCTGTCTCTGCCTTTTGGACTCCCTTACAGCAGCACCTTTGTCCATCAGTTGTCATTTGTTCAGCCAACATGGCTGGCCCAGTGTCATTTCAGAGTGCATGTTCTCTCCATAATCTCTTTGACGTTGGTAATCGAGTTGATGTCTCTTACTTTTTTCCCTTGTTAATTCCCATATAGCCCTTTCCATGCCTAGCTGTTCAGTTCTAGGTTTCTGTCTCATGTATGCATTAAGAGTCCAGAGCTCACAGCTATGCATCAACATAGAAGACCCAAAATACATTGAAAACATTTAGTTTAAAACTGCCCTCAGAGCTCAGGTTTAAATTTTCTTTTGGTGCTTCATCTACAAAGTGATTTCTTTCATTTTGGCCTTCCATTTCCCTGTGCTGCCAATTGTTACATTCAAGTCAGGATTTTTCCAGTATCTTCAGTTATGTTGCAACTTCTTGTATAAATAATATCCCAAAATTTCTCTTTTCTTTTTTTTTCAGTCTTCCACTAGGCTAATAATATTAGCACTTTCAACATGTATTGTTGGTTCCCTTGCTTGAAGTATATGTTTCCGAATCAATTCCGAAAAAAGTGCCTACATCCACACAACTCTCTGCACCGTGGATGTCACAATGATCTAATGAATGTGCATCACAAGGAGAGAAAATTGCCGACAGATTTTTCTTTTAATCTATGTGCTTGAGCTCCCTGACAGATCTACGTCTACATCTACACTCTGCAAACCATTGTGAAGTGCATGGAAGAGGGTACATTCCATTGTACCTGTTATTAGAGTTTTTTCCTGTTCCATTCATGTATTGATTGTGGGAAAAATTATTATTTAAATGCATTTGTGTGCATTGTCATTAATCTAATCTTGTCCTCACAATACCTATGAGAGCGGTATGTAGCAGGCTGTAGTAAATTCAGAGTCAACATTAAAGCTAGTTGCTTAAACTTTGTCAGTAGACTTTCTCAAGATAGTTTCCGCCTGTTTTCAAGAGTCTGCTATCCCAGGACTTTCAACATCTGATTCACACTCTTACATGGGTCAAACAAACCTTTGACCATTCGTGCTGCCCTTCTCAGTGTACATTCAATGCTCACTGCTAATCCTATTTGGTATGGTTCCCACTCACTTGAGCAATATTCTAAGAAGGGATGCACAAGTGATTTGTAAGCAATCTCCTTTGTAGACTGACAGCATTTTACCAATAAATCAAAGTCTGCTACCTGCTATAGCCATGATTGGGTCTATGTGACCACTCCACTTCATGTTTTTACTAAGTGTTACACCCAAGAATTTGTACAAGTTTACAAATTCCAACTGTAACTCACTAATATTATATTCATAGGATACTGTGTTTTTTGCTTTGTGAAGTGAGATGCCGTTCGTATAGTTCCCACTGCCATAACCCTGCCCACAACAGTGTGAAAACTGTAACCCATAATATTTCAGCTCATTGCAAATCATTTTAGTGACTGACTGATCAGTCTTCTGGGCACAGTCAACGAAGTCAAGAAAACGCACTCTAATTCTGTATTGATTGTCTTCACTTATGGCAACACAGTGGACTATAAAGCAATTTTTCTCCGTTTGGGCTTCATCAGATGTCGCATCTACCATAACAAAAATTTGTCACATTTTATCTCCGTTAAAATAGTTTGGAGAATAACATTTCAAAAAAATTGTTCTAATCATCATGAGTTAGATAATGAACCATGCATTTCCCTCCTTGGTGTTACACTTCAAATTTTCTTAAATGCTCTTTCAGAGCAGGATCAAATTTCACCAGAAACTCTGAGATGTCCAAATAATTGTCATTTCGGCTGCCTCAGACAAAGCTAAATATCATGCAATGAGAAAAAGAATTGCTTCAATAGTAGTAGTAGTAGTAGTAGTAGTAGTAGTATTACACAATGTAATACATCTGTCCAGTTCTTCTATTGTCTTACAGTGTTTTATTCTAAGAGATTTTCTATGGTTGAACTAGTATTTAGCACATTTTCTAATTTGCATCATTCTAAGCATGATGTACTGTGATGAGTGCCACTTTCATGTTCATTTAGTTTTTGTTTTGGTTTTTTTCCAGCCTTTTGATAATCCCCAGCCTTATATTGGAGCCAAATCAGACTTGGGACATACACGTGTCGCGGAAACAATCAGCAAGCAAAGCAACACGGTGCTTGCGCTTGCTTTTTTTTTTTCTCTAAACCAACTAATTCACTTTTGAAATTTCCCAATTCTTTAATAAGTACCAAACACATTTGAAGGGAATGGTTGATTACTTTTTGAGTAGGCTTTCTACTTGTTATTGTTTTCACTTCTTGTCAGTAGACGAGAAAAACATGAGGCCTCTTTTGCTGTTGCGTGAGATATTTTACACATTTTTGAGTCTGTAATTTTTTTTTTTTGTAAATAAAGTAATAAAAAAAATGAAAATTCTCTTCCTTGTATTGCTATAGAGAAAAGCAGTATGTATAATGATAGCTTCTTATTGTACATATGGAATGATGCATAGAAAGAAAGAAAGTACTGCAGTGCTGACAGGCATACAGCAAGGGAAGGAATCTATATAATCCTATAGATATGCTGTACCGCAGTAAAGTACATCTACAAATGTTTAATTCTGAATTTATATGTTTTATGTAAATGTGCACATAATTTTACTTTCAATGTGTACATGTAACCTTAATTTGTGTAAGTTCCACAAGCAAACTATAGGCGAATTTATATTACGGGGTCACCTCTGAGCAAAATTTCTTTAATTAAGAGGAAATCACTTGACTGCATCTTTTGTATTATTTCAGCATGCCAGAAAGGATAGTGCTGAGAGAATAGCCACAGGAGTCACAACAGTTGTGTTGGCCGTTAGCTGTGAGGGCTGTAAAAGCTGTTTTGCATCTTTCCGGTAGCAGTTTCGTGAAATAGCTTCCCTCATTACTGTGTCACTTCTGCGTATCCCATCATGGACCATCAACAGGAACTTGGTAACACAAGGCACAGCCATTCTGATGAAGTTCCTAATTTCTATGGCTCTTTGGGCTTCAACACCTGCATTAAAAGGGAGTAGCACATTACCGCCTTCACCCCTCCTTCCCAGTTGCGGTTGAGACCAATTCTTACTGCTAAATAATGTAATTAAAAATTCAAGAGCATGTTTATTAAATCTGAAACTGACAGTTCAAATAATAATATACAAACTATTTGAAAGGTAGTCAAAAGGGAGACAGGTAAAATTTCAGAAGGTATAGGCAGTATTGAAGCATGTCTTAATAGAAACATGGCAGATGAAGGTGATATAGTTGCCAATATCCTTATCAACTATTATTGAACAGTACCAGATCAAACTGGTTGTAAATGACCTATAGTTGAAGCCATGAACTTTCTACAAAAAGCAATGAAGAACACAGTTTGTCAGATGCACATACCATATAGCAGAGATGCTGAGTCACAGACAGGCACAACAAAAAGACTATCAGAAAGTGAGCTTGCTGTGTGTGTGTGTGTGTGTGTGTGTGTGTGTGTGTGTGTGTGTGTGTGTGTGTGTGTGTGCGCGCGCGCGCGTGTGTTGTGAGTGAGTGAGTGAGAGAGAGAGAGAGAGAGAGAGAGAGAGAGAGAGTACGTAATAAGCCAAATGCAAATAAAAATTCCACAGGTGTACATAATATATCTGTTTCTTAAAGTACTTTGTCACATATTTAATGATGCTATAAATCAAAGCACCGCCCATAGAAGACTCAGATTATACAATTGTTAAATCACTTGTCTCCAATTTGCCTTGCACTGTTACCTTGTTTACTGTTCTATATAGTATTGTATTGTATTGTACACCACCTACTTGTAACTTGTGGGGGGACATTAATGAAAAACACGCACTATGTAAAAGATGCACCAAATTAACAGTTCTGATGATATAGCAATAACATGTTGTATCATTCTTTACATGAAATTCACCCATTTCCTGTTACGCTCTTGGGATTGTATACATTTAACATTTTTATGGAATTTAAAAATTTTATTTTCAAAAACTAATATACCATACATACTTTTTTCTCGGAAATTATTCAAGAGATTTCTACAGAATTCTCTCTGTTTAATCTCTTTGCATATAGTAGCTTCTCTCATGAAGCTATTTGAAAATATCAATTACAATCCTAATAATTTTTTAATTATAATTCTGTAAGTATGATATAAAATTAATGCAAATTTCAAAAACTATGCCCCATATCTCAGCTTACGCTCATAATTTCAAAATTTACTCTTTACTTTATTATTATTCTTTGTATAAAGTTGGCTAGAGTGGTCCAATGAAGGCTGTAAAATGTGAATAATATTCACATTTTACAGCTTTCATTGGACCACTCTAGCCAACTTTATACAAAGAATTTATCAGTTTCCTGTCAGCCCAGTGCTTCTTCATTCTCTCGGATCTCATCCTTCTTTCTTCATCAGAAATCACCCTTTCTATTGTCTGTCTGTTGATTCTCGTTTGCAATCTGGTTTGTTTGTCTGTGAGTTTCCTGATTTTGTCAATTTTTTTCTTAGGGCTTCCGATGTAATCTGTAGCTCATCCATATCTTCCTTGATTTTTGTAATCCACTTGATGTTGCACTTACTATTCCACAATTTTTCTACGAGGGTAATCACAAAAGTAAGGTCTCCTATATTTTTATAATTACATAGACCTGTTTATTTCTACAATGGTTTACATCAGTTTACAGCTTGAAATTTAGCTATTTTTCGACAATCAAAATTTCTGTAGATGCATTTTTGTAGACACTGTGACAGTTTCTGTATGCCCATGTCATACCAGCTTGTCACCATGCTGTTCAGAAAGTTATGAACTGGCGTGATTGTTGCTTGGTCTCAGGTGTAAAGTGGTATGCCCAGGTTTCCTCACCCGTGACAATTGAGTCCAGAAAGTTGTCCTGTTCGGCTGCAAGGCGGTGAAGAAATGCGCAAGAAGCATCAAATCATTGCTGCATGTGGGCCTAAGTCAGCATGTGTGGCACCCAACTTGCGCACACCTTCCAGCAGTTGTGTTTCTGTTAAAATTCTGTGAGTGGTGCTTCGGGACACCTCAGGAACCAACGTGCAGAGATCATCCAGGGTGAAGTGCCGACCTTCAACACTGTCTCCTCAGAAACTGACGGTCTCCCGCTCCTTTGTTCATCGTGAATTTCGGTCCAACCAGCTGCAAACTCTCTGCACCACTTACGAACATTTTTGACATCCGTGCATGACTCGCCATACACTTCTGTCAATTGGCGATGGATTTCAATCAGCACAGTGCCCTATGCGTTCAAAAACCAAATAACTGCACGCAATTCGCACTTGGCGGTAACATCTGACGGGAGCTCCATTCTCAACGGTTGCCAAGCCAAGACTAAGCGCCTCAGTGCAGCATGCACATGTTTACACACAGCGTGTGAAGCACTCTTCATAACAGTGTGACCAACTGCCACACAAACAGAGCTCTGTACTTATAAAAAAATAGGAGACTTTACTTTTGAGATTACCCTCGTATTATTCTCCTGATGATCTTGTTCTCAGGTGTTCTGATTAGATGTCCAAAAAATGAAATGTGTTTCTTCCTGATTGTACTCATTACCGGTTCTATTTCCTTGTAGACAGTTTCATTTGTGGCTGCTCTCCAGCGTCCATCTTTCTGGTACGATCTGTTGATGCACGTTCTGATGATTCTTCTCTCTACTTTGAGTATTTTGTCTATTTGTGCAGTGTTAGGTGTTTCGAAGATGGTTTCACTTGCATATGTTATTTCTGGCTGAGTGACTGTTTTGTAGTGTTTTAATTTTGTTGCCACTGACAGGCTCTTTTTGTTGCAGGCGTTCTTGGTGATATATTGTGCCCCAGTCAGTTTGTTTATTCTGTTATGCCAAGTTGGCTTTTCATTGAGGTTATATGTTATGATTTCTCCCAGATATTTAAATTTATCTACAATTTCGAAATGTGGTGCTACAGAAGAATGCTGAAGATTAGATGGGTAGATCACATAACTAATGAGGAGCTATTGAATAGAATTGGGGAGAAGAGGAGTTTGTGGCACAACTTGACCAGAAGAAGGGATCGGTTGGTAGGACATGTTCTGAGGCATCAAGGGATCACCAATTTAGTACTGGAGGGCAGTGTGGAGGGTAAAAATCGTAGAGGGAGACCAAGAGATGAATACACTAAGCAGATTCAGAAGGATGTAGGCTGCAGTAGGTACTGGGAGATGAAGAAGCTTGCACAGGATAGAGTAGCATGGAGAGCTGCATCAAACCAGTCTCAGAACTGAAGACCACAACACATCTACAATTTTGATTTCTTGTTTTCCTATGGCAATTTTGTTTATGAGTGGTGCGTCAGTAACATGACGACTGTTTTTTCAAAGGATATTCCAAGACCAATTTTCTGCGCTATTTCCTGTAGTGAGATAACTTGTTGTCTTTGGGTCTTCTAATTTGGATGTTCTTAGGGTTAGTCTTGTAACATTCCCTCATAATTCTAACCTTCATAAATTATGAGAAAAATGTACATAAACTTTTTAAAAAAATTCAGGAAATTCGATTTAAAGGTCAATATAATGATTTTTCTTATGTCACCTCTTCAGAAGGTCACATTTTTGTACTCAGGGTTCTCTTTCTCAGCAAGGCTTCTCTTCTGGTTTCTTGCTTCTGCCTTCTTTCCTTTAACAGCTCCTCTAATGACTTTCTAGCTGCAGGGAGGCACTGTAAATCTATTTTTCTCGAGATGTCTTGAGTGAAATTTCCTACCTTAAAGCCCACTCTCTCCAATACCTTCATCCTCCCTACATAAACTTCATTAAACACAAGAACTGCATCGAAAGTTGCAATTCTGACAACTGTCGCAGATGAAAATGTGGCAAACAAGAAGTGCTTCTTCATAAACAAAGCAGCTGATTTGTTATTGTTTCTAAAATATGGAAAAGAGTAATAGGTGTAGAAAATTAAAGAATATAACAACAAAAACAAATCAGTTACTGACCAAATTATTTAATTGGATAGATAAAAATATCTAATCACCAAGAGGCAACAGAACACACATAAAAGACATAATTCGCAAGCTTTCGGAGCCAGTGGCTCCTTTTTCAGGGAAGAGGATTCAAGGGGAAGGAAGAAGGGCGAAGGAAAATGTCTGGAGATGTTGTGCAATAGTAGTAGTATTTCAAAATAAGTTCTTTATAATAGTAACTATATACAGAGCACCTTCAGGGAACTTTAACCTCTTCATAAAAAAATCGGGAAGCTCTGTTGTACTTTCTCACAGTAAAAAAAAAGGAAATAGTGGCTGCTGGTGATTTTAATGTGTATTTATTGAAAAGCTCTGTTAATTAACAATTATTGCAGTCAGTAACACTGTCATTCAATTTAGTTCCTACTGTCTACTTTGCAACCAGGATATGTAAATGCTCTAGACTGCTATTGATAATGTCTTTGTAGACAAATCTAGGAAGAAAAGTCAAATCACAAAACCAATAGTAAATGGGATGTCTGATCATGACATGCAGCATCCTGTGTTAAACGTTGAAATGTGTCAGGATAAAAAGTTTATTAAATCTGAGTACAAGAGGGTAATAAATCAGCCAAAAGTTGAGAATTTCAAGAGAGTGCTCAAAGAGATGAACTCAGTAGATGTTTAAAATACTTCTGACTCAAATGGAAAATACAAAGTATGCATTAATAAAGTTACTTCAGCTTTTGAAAACTGCTTTCCCGTAAAGGTAACACAAATCAAGCAGAAGTCAAGGAAAAAACTGTGGATTACCCAAGGAACAAAGAAATCATGTGGGACAAAAAGTAGACTGTATTCACTATCTAGGAACAGCTCTGATGTTAGCATTGTAATGCATTACAAAGAGTACTGCAAAATATTGAAGCAAGTAATCCAAAAATCAAAGCAGCTTTATTATGAGAAAAAGGTAATTAAATCAGGCAACAAAATAAAAACTGTGTGGGATACAGTGAAGACAGACAGTTGGGGCAAAAAAAGAAGAGGAACAGATAGCTCTAAAAATGAATGAGACATTGGTAGCAAAAGCATGTAGTCTTGCAAATCTCTTAAACAAGTACTTTATTTCTGTTTACTGACAGCTGAGGGCTATCAGGTTTGGCGAACATTGCAATAGAGTATCCGAGACCAGTCTGCAAAAATAACTTCTGTAAAATGGAAATGACACTCACTTCTCCCAAAGAAGTAGCATCCATCACAAAATCATTAGATTTTAAGTATTCTAGTGGTTTTCATAACACATCAATGAAGCTAATCAAAGAGTGTTCGTGTGAGTTGAGTTCTATCGTAAGTGATTTGTGTAATCAATCTATTATCAGCAAAACATTTCCACATTGGCTAAAATATGCTGAAGTTAAGCCTCTTTACAAGAAGGGGATAAAGAGATACCATCAAACTATCAACCAATTTCACTTTTTCCGGCTTCTTCAAAAATATCTGAAAAAGTTGTGTTCAAGTATCTCCTTAAGCATCTGACTGCAAATAATATATTGTCAAAGTCAAAGTTTGGATTTCTTAAGGGTTCCAATATCGTGAAAGCTATTTACACTTACATTGAGAATGTACTTAATTCATTACATAATAAATTAGAGGCTACTGGCATTATCTGTGACCTGTCAAAAGCCTTTGACTGCGGGAACCACAGCATTCTTGTAAGTAAATTAAAATATTATGGTGTCAGCGGTAATGCTGCAAAATCGTTTGAGTCTTACCTAACACAGGGCGTCATCGTGAAATATCTGTGTAGTAAGTAGTCAGTCTTCCTCTGCTTGGGAATTAATTACATGTGGTGTTCCTCAATGAGACACCAACGAGACAGAACTCATGTAACTGGATAAAGGGGTTGGGTTGTTTGGGGGATGAGACCAAACAGCAAGGTCATCGGTCTTATCAGATTAGGGAAGGATGGGGGAAGGAAATCGGCCGTGCCCTTTCAAAGGAACCATCCCAGCATTTGCCTGGAGCGATTCAGGGAAATCACGGAAAACCTAAATCAGGATGGTCGGATGCGGGATTGAACCGTCGTCCTCCCGAATGCGAGTCCAGTGTGTTACCACTGTGCCACCTCACTCGGTACTAATTGGATAAAATTGTGGAAAAAATGAAAGAATATGGAACTACACACAAAATTTTGAAAAACACAGAAAATGCGTAAAATTGTGGAAAATATGAAAAAATACAAAAATGGATGAAAAATACATAAAATTGGGAAATAATGAGAGTACTTTACATACCAGCCTGTGTTTGGTCTCTGCTGATGCCTCAAATGATGTAATATTAATTGTTATTAGCAAACAGACCTTGAGTGATGTGGCATAGCATAACAACATTAATTTGTAATTACAAATACACAATCAGATCTCTCCCTATGCTGTACCTATGCTGAATCCCACTGACTCAAGTGCCCAAGTTACGAGAGAGAAAGATGGGGACTGGGAAATCGCTTAGTCCTGGGGGAAGGGTGTTAGGGAGGAGGGGAGAAGTGCAGTGGTGGTTCCCCTTGGTGATCTTGATCAATTGCTTGTGATTTTGCAGGGGGGTGAACTTGACTATTGAAAGGGTACATCTACATCTAAATGGATACTCTGCAAATCATGTTTAAGTTCCTGGCAGAGGGTTCATCGAACTACCTTCGCAATAATTCTCTATCATTCCAATCTTGTACAGCATGCAGAAAAAACCAACACCTATATTTTTGGTGCAAACTCTGGTTTCCCTTATTTTATTATGATGATCATCTCTCCCTATGTAGATCGGCATCAACTAAATATTTTTGGATTCAGAGGAGAAAGTTGGTGGTTGAAATTTCATGAGAAGATTCTGCTGCAATGAAAAACACCTTTGTTTTAATTGTGTCCACCCCAAGTCCTGTATCATTCCAGTGGTACTCTCTCCCCTATTTTGCAATAGTACAAAATGTGCTGCTCTTCTTTTAACTATGTTGATGTACTCTGTCAATCCTATGTGGTAGAGATCCCACACCGTGCAGCAGTATTCTAAAAAGAGGACAGACAAGCGTAGTGTAAGCAGTGTCTTTAGTAGATCTGTTACATTTTCTAAGTATCCTGCCAATTAAATGCAGTCTTTGGTTAGCCTTTCCCACAACATTTTTTGTGTGTTCCTTCCAATTTAAGTTGTTCTTAATTGTAATTCCTAGGTATTTAGTTGAATTCATGGCCTTTAGATTTGACTGATTTTATCATGTAACTAAAGCTTAACAGATTATTTTTAGCACTTGTGTGGATGACCTCATACTTTTCATTATTTAGGGTCAATTCCAATTTTCACACCATACAGGTATCTTTTCTAAATCGTTTTGCAATTTGTTTTGATCTCCTGGTGACATGACTAGATGGTAAGCAACAATATCTGTAAACAATCTAAGGCAGCTGCTCAGATTGTCTTCTAAATCATTTATATGGATGAGGAACAGCAAAGGGCCTATAACACTACCATGGGGAATGCCAGAAATTACTTCTGTTTTACTCAATGACTTTGCGTCAGTTACTACAAACTGTGACCTCTCTGACAGGAAATCATGAATCCAGTCACAAAACTGAGATGATATTCCACAAGCACACAATTTGCTACAAGCCGTTCATGTGGTACAGTGTCAAAAGCCTTCTGGCAATCTAGAAATGTGGAATCAATTTGAAATCCCTTGTTAATAGCTGTCAACACTTCATGCAAGTAAAGAGCTACTTGTGTTTCACAAGAATGACGTTTTCAAAATCAGTGTTCACTGTGTGTCAATAGACCATTTTCTTTGAGGTAGTTCATAATTTTCGAACACAATGTGTGTTCCAAAACACTGCCGCATATCAACGTTAATGATATGGACCTGTAATTTAGTGCATTATTCCTACTGCCTCTCTTGAATATTGGCGTTACCTGTGCAACTTTCCAATCTTTGGGCAACTTTCCAATCTTTGGATATGGATCTTTTGTGAAGCAAACGATTGTGTATGATTGTTAAGTATGGAGCTGTTGTATCAGCATACTCTGAAAAGCAACGTAGCTGGTAATACAGTCTGGGCCAGAAGACTTGCTTTTGTTAAGAGATTTAAGTTGCTCCAGTACTCTGGGAATATCTACTTCTATGCTACTCATGTTGGCAGCTGTTCTTGATTCGAATTCCAGAATATTTACTGGTGTGGACCTGGTTGGAGAGCACAAAGATACTGGAACCACAAGATAAATCATATTTTAACAATGATTTATTAAAAAGTCAGAACCTGTACACCGGGAATAATACACCAATAATAGTATAACAGGAAATGGAAAAATTTTGAATTTTTTCTTTAACACTTGCAGTACTTGTGGAGTTCAAAGGTAACAAGCCAAGAAAAATAAAACAAAATGTCTTATGGCCAAATGACAAGTGTCTTCCACAGTTAGAGTTTAAATAAGCTTTAAATTAAACCCAGTTATGCCCAATTACCCATTAGTGCATGTTAAAATAGTTTGACAAACCTTTAAGATGCCATCGCACCAGATCTGGTTGAAGATGATGAGGAGATGTCGCTTGTAATCGAATGAGAGATGTTTAACCATCGGACTGTGGATCTGATCTGGCCCAGGAACTGTGTTGGGGCAATGTCCAAGGGCACTGAGGAGCTCCCACTCTGTAAATGGGGCATTATAGGTTTCACTATGGCGTGTAGTGAACGAGAGGACTTTCCTTTACAGCTGACGTTTGAGAGTGTGAAAGGCTGGGGGTAATTCTCCGATGCAGAGGCTTGAGCATAGTGCTCACCAAAGTGCTCTGCACTCGCATATGCATCGGTATGTAACACGTCATTTATGTTAACACCGGGAACACCTGTTGGGGTCTAGTATCCAAAAACACATTTGATCTTTGCCCAGACTTGGGAAGGTGACATATGGCACCCAATGGTCGAGACATATCTCTGCCAACACTCCCGCTTCCGTCGTTTGATAAGTTAGTGAACACCGGCATGGAGCCATTGAAAGGTTATGAGGTGCTCCAGGTAAGGGTGCCGCTCATGCCGCTGTAGAGCTCACCGACGCTCCATAATTACTTCAGCAACCTCTGGCGACCACCAAGGGACTGCCTTTTGCCGGGGGCACCCTAATGAGTGAGGGACCATGTTTTCTGCCACAGAAATGATTGCTGTAGTCACCTGCTCAACCATCACATCGATGTTACCATGTGGGGGAGATTCAATGATAACAGCAGAGGTGAAAGTTTCCCAGTCCGCCTTGTTTAAAGCCCATCTGGGCAGGCGACCACGGGCCAGCTGCTGGGGCAGTGACAGGAAAACGGGGAACTGGTCACTACCACACAGGTCATCATGTTCTCTCAAGTGGATAGATTGGAGAAGTCCTGGGCTACAAATTGATAAATCAATGGCGAATAACTACAATGTGCCACACTGAAATGTATGGCAGCCCCAGTATTTAAGAGGCAGAGGTCAAACTGAGACAGTAAAGTTTCAAAATCTCTGCCTCGGTCTGTTAGCACAGTGCCACCCCACAAGGGACTATGGGCATTAAAATCTCCCAAAAGTAGGAAAGGTTTAGGGAGTTGATCAATCAGTGCAGTTAATACATTCAGGGATACTGCACCATCTGGAGGAAGATATACATTGCAGACAGTTATTTACTGTGTCGTCCTTATTCTGACAGCCACAGCTTCAAGAGGTGTTTGAAGGGGCACAGGTTCACCACAGACTAAGTTTAGGACATAAGCGCGAACTCCACCCGACACTCGATTATAGTCACTACAGTTCCTGTAATATCCCTTATAGCCATGGAGGGCAGGGGCCCGCATTGCTGGGAACGAGGTTTCCTGGAGGGCAATGCAGAAAGCAGGTCTAAAGCTTAACAGTTGCCGTAGCTCAGCCAGGTGGTGGAAAAAACCACCACAATTCCACTGGAGGGTGACGTCATCGTGAGACTGGGAAGGCATGGAACATTCAATAAGGCAGTTTACACCTCAGAGTCACTTGCTGCCACCGACTTTCTGCTTGAGCAGTCTATATCCATAGCGTCTGAGGGTCCAGCGAGATCTCGGTCCTCAGCAGACGCAAGAATCTCCACCTCATCTGCAGACGCAGAGCTTTCTCTCGCTGCTCCTTGGGTTTCCCTGGCTGGGCTGGGAGGACATCACTGATTCAGTCTCCGAGGCTGAGGACGAGCGTGAAGCCCTACGACCAGCTGCTTTTGGGCTCTTCAGCAACTGACGGGTGTCATCTTTCCCACTAGCAGAAACCTGGGAAGGGATTGACCCAACGGACCCCTTCCTAGCAAGAGGAGCCAAAGACAACTTACGCTTCTCCGGCTCAGAAGTGGGGACTGATATCCCTATTGGGTGTGTGTGTGTGTGGGGGGGGGGAGGGGGGGGGGGGGTTGCTCCCAAAGTAGGTAAGTAGGTGGTGCGGGAGCAACAGGGAGGGAAGTGCTCCCTCACCATCAAGGGGCAGGTGTAGTCTTCTGGTTCTGAGAGGTGACAACTGTTCTCGTAGCGGCGGCGTAAGATGATGTCATAGCCACAGGATGTAGGCGCTCAAATTTCATCTTAGCCTCAGTGTAGGTCAGTCATTCCAGGGTCTTATATTCCATGATTTTCCCCTCTTTCTGTAAAATCCAGCAATCTTGCAAGCAGGGTGAATGACGCTCTGAGCAGTTGACACTGATGGGAGACGGGGCACATGGAGTATTGGGAAGTGATGGACGTCCACAATCATGACATGTGACACTGTAAGTACAGTGGGTAGACATATGGCCGAACTTCTAGCACTTAAAGCAACGCATCGGGGGAGGGATACATCGCTTGAAGTCACAGCGGTAGACCATCACCTTGACCTTCTCAGGCAATGTGTCACCCTCGAAGGCCAAGATGAAGGCACCAGTTGCAACCTGATTATCCCTAGGACCTTGATGGACACACCAGACGAAATGAATATCTCACCGCTCTAAATTGGCCTGCAGCTTATCGTCACACTGCAAAAGAAGGTCTCTGTGGAATATAATACCCTGGACCATATTTAAGCTCTTATTGGACGTGATGGTAACAGAAACATCCCCCAACTTGTCACAAGTGAGTAATGCCCGTGACTGGGCAAAGGATGCTGTTTTTATCAAGACTGACCCAGGGTGCATTTTGGACAACCCCTCCACCTCCCCAAACTTGTCCTCTAAATGCTTTACAAAAAAACTGAGGCTTCATCTAGACAAAGGAGTCCCCATCAGCTCTCGTACATACAAGGTACCAGGGCAAATAAGCTTCATTGCCATCCTTAGCCTGGCGTTCCTCTCATAGTGTGGCCAGGGAGGGGAACGATTTGGGGTCATATTTCTTAGCATTGAAGTTATACTTTGCCCACTTAAGAGACTGCTGGCAGCGGACCACCCGCACGAGACGATGTACTACACTTCATGGCATGTCATCCGCCCAGATGCCACCCTCTCCGATCAGGGGCCCTCCCCAGAGGCACCATTGAGCCGCAGCAAAGACCACCTGGCAGGATGGCCATTGCTGGCAGTCCCGATACCCCAGGGTAATGGGCATCTACTCCTTGGCATATGTGGGGAGTTTACAGCGCAGGCATAAGTAGAGCGATTCCTGTGCAGTCAGGGGGCAACAACAACAACGGACTGGCTATTGTGCTGCATATGAGGTGCAAAGAATTCCATATTCATCATGGTCATAGAAAATGACACTGCATAGTGGGTGGCGGAAAATGCACTCAGGAAGGTGTCCTCGCCCAAGAGATGGAGAATGATCGGGACTGCAATGCCTCGACGAGAAAGTAGGCTCAAGATCTCAATGAATGATGGACATGATGCACCATGTAAGGCACCCTTACCCAATTGGCTCGCTCTTCAGGAAAATTTTGAAAAATGGAGGGCAAACCCTACAGGGGACCATCACATAAAGGCTGAAAGGTGTCGCTGGAAGTACAGTGGGAAGACATATGGCTGACCTTCCAGCACTTAAAGCACCGCATCAGAGGAGGCTTCACGTCACAGCGGTAGACCGTCACCTTGACCTTCTCAGGCAATGTGCCACCCTTGAAGGCCAAGATGAAGGCACCGGAGGCAACCTGATTATCCCTCGGACCCCGATGGACGTACCGGACGAAATACGAAATGAACACCTCACCGCTCTAAATTGGTGCGCAGCTCATCATAGACTGTAAAAGGAGGTCCCTGTGGAATATAATACCCTGGACCATATTTAAGGTCTTATGGGGTGTGATGGTAACAGAAACATTCCCCAACTTGTCACAAGCAAGTAATTCATGTGAATGGGCAGAGGATGCTGTTTTTATCAAGACTGACCCAGAGCACATTTTGGACAAGTCCTCCACCTACCCAAACTTGTCCTCCAAATGCTCCACAAAAACTGCAGCTTCACAAATATGAAAAATTCCCCATCAACTCTCGTACATATGAGGTACCAGGGCGAATAAGTTTCACTGCCATCACTAGCCTGGCATTCCTCCCATGGTGTGGCCAGGGAGGGAAACTATTTGGGGTCATATTTCTTAGCATTAAAAGTTAGACTCTGCCCACTTAGAGACAGCTGGCGGTGGACCACCAGCAAGAGATGATGTTCTACGCTTCATGGTGTGTCATCCGCCCTGATGCCACCCACTCCGACCAGGGACCATCCCCACGGGCGCGACCCAGCCGCAGCAAAGACCACTTGGCAGGATGGCCACTGCCAGGAGTCCCGATGCCCCAGGATGACGGGCATCTGTGCCTTGGCATGTGTGTCGAGTTAACAGTGCAGGCATCAGCAGAGCGACACCTGTGTATGCAGGGAGGTTACAACCAATAGGGTACATGGTGGCCCCACCACAGCAGACTGGCTAATGTGATAGATATGAGGCACAAAGAATTCCATGGCCATCACTGGCGCAGAAAATGACACTGCAAACCACACAGGGGACCATCACATAAAGGCCAAAAGGTGTGAGACTCCTTTTAGTCACCTCTTACAACAGGCAGGAATATCTCAGCCTATTCTATCCCCCCCCCCCCCCCCCCTCACACACACACACACACACACACACACACACACACACACACATACACACACACACACACACACACACAGCGGGAGTTTGGTAGTTCACATAATTGATTTCTAGGTCAAATAATTAAAACTATAGATGTACACCATTTTACAATCAATTATTGGCCTGATAATCTGGAATGTACCAGTATATACATCCACACAAGTAAACAGTATTTACTTTAATTCTCCAGAAGCTGCTGGTTTAGATCTCACATCAGTATGTCTTAGTATCCATGATCATCTGGTCATGCCTTCTAAATATGATTGGACTTGCAATCCAATTACACTGTTTAGTGTGCTGCGACATGGATACACCTGGGTCATGGGGTGGGGTATGTATCCAGAAAGGACAACGACAAGCAGCATACAGAGTGCTACTCTGCACACCAAAAACTCTTATTACGGATGTAAATGGGCTATGATACTTTATTAAAGTATCAGCCTCAATGTCTTAAAAAAAAGTATGCGAGATGCCACACCCAAGCCCATCAACCCTAGCATGGAGAGTTGCCAAGATGTATGGATATCCTTGATTATCATTTTAAGTATAATTAAGACATGCATTTGGCTAAAATAATACACACAATCTAGACTTAGGTCCTCAGTGCCGCACTTATACACCCTCTGTAGTTGCAGTAAATGTATCAAAATCATTATCTTATGAGCACAATAGCAAGAGTTTGAGTGATCGATTTCTATGCTAAATAATTAAAAATACAGTAAGATAAATAACATTTTTAATTATAGACCCACATGTCAGACACAGTTTCGTCTATGATTCCTATCAGTAGCAAAAAGAAGGCATATAGGTAAAGACTCAATATGAACAGCACTTTTGGTCAAGTGCTCCAAATGTGGACGTAATTATACACTATTTTGTATTTGTGTGTGCTGCCACATGGATACCCATGACCCGGGGTAAGGTATTTTTTCTGTATTCATGTTGTTACTCAAAACTAAGTGAAAAGTACACTCCATGAGCAACCACAGAAAGGAGAAGGGAGATGATGATGATGATGATGATGATGATGATGATGATGATGGTGAGGAGGAGGAGGAGGACTGCTCTTTAAAAATGGATACTTTTCACAAATTTGTCACTAAAAGAAAAGTGCACCACAGTAAGAACCATAGAAATAAAACTGGAAATATTTTGAAGACCCCATGTCACGTAGTTGCAGGTAAGCAATGTTAACACAAATAACAATGAAAGATATAGTGATGGTTTTACCAGGAAAGGAACAGGCTGAAAATGAAAAGGGTCACTTTGTGTGTGTGTGTGTGTGTGTGTGTGTGTGTGTGTGTGTGTGTGTGTGTGTGTGTGTGTTTGTGTTTTGGGATCTTATGGGCACCCAACGGTGAGGTTATCAGCACCCTGACATCAATTAAAACAAATGAATGTGGATAAGAAAGAAAACTGTCGTACATGCATGCACACAAAATGACCACACAATGATTATCGCACAGGCACTCTCACATGCACTAAAACCAATGAGGAGGCAAGATAGCTAATCAAGAAATTAAAACAGAGGGAAAACAAAACACAAAAGAGCTAAAAGAACAGCACAGGGAAATGTGACTGGCTGACCACTTACGAAAAAATTCGGGGGAGCCAACCACCCATTGACACATTAAAAATATCTCCCCAAAATCTTGTTAAAAACGTGGGGCCATTCACTGAACCTTAAAACGCACACCACATTCATTTGAGCATTGCATAAAATAGACTGCAGATCTGCTGGCAAATCCACTGCAGTTGACTGGTCAGCAAATAAAATGCAGTCCAATAAAATGTGGTGCATCATGATCTGCACGCCACAAGAACCACACATCGGAGGGTCCTCTCGCCAGAATAAAAATCCATGCGTCAGAGGGCTGTGGCCGATGGGAAGATGAGTAAGGAGGACCTTGTCCCGTCGGCATGGCTGGAAGGAAGTACGCCACGGCCGAGTTGTGCGCTTGAAGACATGGAGCTTGTTGTCTGTCACGTCCAGCCACTCATGTTCCCAGTGAGACAGAACTTTATACCTCAGCAGCAAGGTGAGGGCATGCAGCGGGATAGCACACTGAAAGACCTGACAGTCACGACATGCCTCCTTGTCTGCTCCATCAGCCCTTTCATTCCCCAGATTCCCGTGTGCCCTGGTACCCAGCAGAAAGACACCTCCTTCCCCAGTCGCTGCAGTTGGAGGAGGGCGTCATGGATAGTCTGGGTTCCTTTATGTGCTGGGTACAAACGCTGGAGAGAGTAAAGGGCTCTCAAAGAATCTGAACAGATGAGAAATCTCACACTGGGGGAGACTCATCTGCTCCAGTGCCCGCAAGATGGCATATAATTCTGCGTCAAAGATGGTTGGTTGGTTGGTTTGTTTGTTTGGGTTGAAGGGACCAAACAGCAAGGTCATCAGTCCCTTGTTTTAAATGAGGTCCATTCCGATAGTGTAATATCTCAGAAAAGTCAGAACGATAAAAGGGAAAAGGCTAAAAAATGTAAAAGGGCAGTCATGTTGTCAATGGTAAAACAAAATGAAGTAAGTCAGCAAGAGAGAGAACCCAATATCCCACCTCTGAAACAGCAGAGGCAAGACCATCTGTGACTTAAAAGATGCAACCGCTAGAATGTAGAAGTGCGTATGGAGAAAAGGAGACTGACCAATCCTAAAAAATGATAAAAGCAGAGTAAAAGGGGA
Organism: Schistocerca serialis cubense; assembly: GCF_023864345.2. Classification (NCBI taxonomy): domain Eukaryota; kingdom Metazoa; phylum Arthropoda; class Insecta; order Orthoptera; family Acrididae; genus Schistocerca; species Schistocerca serialis. The sequence goes on along the minus strand of NC_064641.1, from coordinate 452,188,147 downwards.
GAAAAGAGGATCGCGGTCAGGGAGGGGAGTCGGTAATCTCCAAACACGTCTTACAGTGGGAGATACGCCAGCACTCACCGCCCTGCCCCAACACCAGAGAGAGATTAAAAACCTTAAAACTGAGAATAAAAACCACTTTCCCGGAGGAAACCAAGAATCAGGTTGACCATCCGGGAATTGTCACCCAACATCAAAGGTAAAGTGCGGGGGAGCCAAAAGAAGGGGGCATTCAACCAAAATTTGGGCTACTGACTGGAAGGCTCCACAACCACAAAGTGGGGGTGGCTCATCACGCAAAAGAAAACCATGCGTCAGCCTGGTATAGCCAATGCAGAGACGACACAGTGTGGTCGAGTCCTTTCGGGAGAGGCGAAAGGAAGAACGCCACGGGCCTGGTGTCATCTTAATCGCACGAAGTTTATTAGACAGGGAAGTAGCCTCCCAAGAGTTGGCCCATGAATGGGCGAAGTGGGATTTGCTGTGAAGCCGTAAATCTGCTGCAGGAGGAGTTACAGAAAACGGGGGTAAGTGACTGCTCCCCCAGCCAAACGATCAGTGAGCTCATTACCCGGGATATCCACATGGCCAGGGACGCAAAGCAAGTCAACGGAACAAGCAGCATGGTGAATATCAGCGAGATGGTCATGGATGGCACAGACCAAGGGATGGCACAAAAAACACTGGTCAATAGCCAGAAGGCCACTCATTGAGTCCATACATAACAAAACGTGGTTGTGTTGGGACTGTTTAATAGATGTAAGGGCCTGGGAAAGTGCCATCAATTCCGCAGTAAACACCCCACATGTAGGTGGCAGCAGATGATTTTCCGTTCCAACAGAGGACGTGAAGGCATATCCCAAATGATCAGCACATTTAGAGCCATCAGTGTAAAAAACAACAGCATCCCGAAACTCCCATAAAATTCGGCGGAAAAAGGAACGGAACACCATCGGGGGATGGAATCTTTCGGACCTCAGCGGAGATCCGTCCGAATTCAAGGCCGAGGAACAAACCAAGTGGGGGTGGGGGCGATGGTTGGGGGGGGGGGGGGGGGGGGAATGTGGAGGGGAGGGAGCGAGGAAGACAGGACAAAGGAGGAAGCTGAAAATCACGGCAAAGAGACCCAAGGCGGAGCCCAACTAGTAAACCCACCCGAGGGCGGGAATCGGGTGGGCGACGTCCATGGACTTGGAACAGGAGAGAATAGGAAGGATGAGTGGGAGAGGAACAGACAGCGAGTGCATAATACACCAGAAGCTGGGACCACCGAACAGAAAGAGGGGGGGGGGGGGGGGGGGGGGGATCCCAGCTTCAACCAGTAGACTATCAACAGGGCTAGTAGGGAAGGCACCAATGGCCAAATGGATACCACGATGGTGGACTGGATCCAGCACGTGCAGTGTGAAAGGAGCAGCTGAACCATAAACTAGACAACCATAGTACAATCGAAACAGAACTAGAGCACGATAAAGATGGAGGAGGAGGGAGCAGTCCGCATCCCAAGAGGAGTGGGCAAGGAAGCGAAGGACATTGAGTTTACGGAAACATCCTACCTTCAGAAGTCTGATATGGGGCAGCCAAGTGAGCTTGCTGTCGAAAAGAAGACCCAGGAAACAAAACTGTGGGACAACAGGCAATCGTTGTGCATCGAGATAGAGCTCTGGATCAGGGTGGATCGTAGTACGGCGACAGAAGTGGACCACCTGCGATTTTAAAGGAGAGAACTGAAATCCGTGTGAAAGGGTGCATGCAGAGGCACGCCAGATAGCAGTGTGCTCCCTGCCGCCGTTGGATAAGCAGCTGCCAGCAGCAAGTCGTATACTCTTAGCTCACTTATTTGTTACATAGTTTAATTCTTAATTTCTTTGCGTGTTTTTGGTACTTGCATTGTTTAATTCATAAGTTTCAGGCGTACTATAGTATTTGAGAGTTGTAGCATCGCGTTTCAGTACCTGAATAGCGTAAAATCGCGTAGTCTCCTTCCGCCGCCGAGCAGTGTGTCAGCAGTGCGCAAGTAGCAGCATTACTGCATTTACTAGGCAATTTTGTATTTTAATAACCGTTTAAATTTTGTGTCGAATTGTTTGTGATCTCTGTAGGTTAGTTCAGACGTTCTTTGCACAACAGTTTTTAGCATGGATAGGGACTGCAACTGCTGTGTTCGGATGCAGGCTGAGTTGGCATCCCTTCGCTCCCAGCTTCAGGCAGTGTTGGCTTCAGTCACACAGCCTGAGGCTGTTGCTAATGGGCATCACTGTGGGGGTCCGGATGGGGGTTTGTCGGGGACGGCCAGCTCATCCCACGCTTCCCCCGATCGGAGTACGACTGTGGCTGCCCGGGATACTGCCCACATTGAGGCTGATCCCTCACCTGTGGTACTGTGAGAGGTCGTCTCTAAGTGTGGCAGGGGGCGAAAGACATTCCGGAGGGCCGAACAGAAGGCCTCTCCAGTTTGTCTGACGAACAGGTTTCAGGCTCTGTCTCAGGCTGATACTGATCTTCGGCGGGACATGGCTGCTTGTCCTGTTCCAGAGGTTGCCCCTCAGTCTGCAAGATCCGGGCGGTCGCAGAGGGTGTGCTTACTGGTAGTTGGGAGTTCCAACATCAGGCGCGTAATGGGGCCCCTTAGGGATATGGCAGCAAGAGAGGGGAAGAAAACCAATGTGCACTCCGTGTGCATACCGGGGGGAGTCATTCCAGATGTGGAAAGGGTCCTTCCGGATGCCATGAAGGGTACAGGGTGCACCCATCTGCCGGCGGTCGCTCATGTCGGCACCAATGATGTGTGTCGCTATGGATCGGAGGAAATCCTCTCTGGCTTCCGGCGGCTATCTGATTTGGTGAAGACTGCCAGTCTCGCTAGCGGGATGAAAGCAGAGCTCACCATCTGCAGCATCGTCAACAGGACTGACTGCGGACCTTTGGTACAGAGCCGAGTGGAGGGTCTGAATCAGAGGCTGAGACGGTTTTGCGACCGTGTGGGCTGCAGATTCCTCGACTTGCGCCATAGGGTGGTGGGGTTTCGGGTTCCGCTGGATAGGTCAGGATCAGGAGTCCACTACACGCGGCAAGTGGCTACACGGGTAGCAGGGGTTGTGTGGTGTGGACTGGGCGGTTTTTTAGGTTAGATGGCCTCAGGCAAGTACAGAAAGGGCAACAGCCTCAAAGGGTGCAGGGCAAAGTCAGGACATGCGGGGACCAAGCAGCAATCAGTATTGTAATTGTAAACTATCGAAGCTGCATTGGAAAAGTACCGGAACTTCAAGCACTGATAGAAATCACCGAAGCTGAAATTGTTATAGGTACAGAAAGCGGGATGAAGCCAGAGATAAATTCTGCCAAAATTTTTACAATGGCACAGACGGTGTTTAGAAAGGACAGATTGCATGCAACCGGTGGTGGCGTGTTTGTCGCTGTTAGTAGAAGTTTATCCTGTAGTGATGTAGAAGTGGATAGTTCCTGTGAAGTTGGCTCCTTTTACCGACCTCCCGACTCAGCAGCATTAGTGGCAGAACAACTGAGAGAAAATTTGGAATACATTTCACATAAATTTTCTCAGCATGTTATAGTGTTAGGTGGAGATTTCAATTTACCAGATATAGCTTGGGACACTCAGAAGTTTAGGATGGGTGGTAGGGACAGAGCATCGAGTGACATTATACTGAGTGCACTATCCGAAAATTACCTCGAGCAATTAAACAGAGAACCGACTCGTGGAGATAACACCTTGGACCTACTGATAACAAACAGATCCGAACTTTTCGACTCTGTAAGTGCAGAACAGGGAATCAGTGATCATAAGGCCGTTGCAGCATCCCTGAATATGGAAGTTAATAGGAATATAAAAAAAGGGAGGAAGGTTTATCTGTTTAGCAAGAGTAATAGAAGACAGATTTCAGACTACCTAACAGATCAAAATGAAAATTTCTGTTCCGACACTAACAATGTTGAGTTTTTATGGAAAAAGTTCAAGGCAATCGTAAAATGCATTTTAGACAGGTATGTGCCGAGTAAAACTGTGAGGGACGGGAAAAACCCACCGTGGTTCAACAACAAAGTTAGGAAACTACTGCGAAAGCAAAGAGAGCTTCACTCTAAGTTTAAACGCAGCCAGAACCTCTCAGACAAACAGAAGCTAAATGATGTCAAAGTTAGTGTAAGGAGGGCTATGCGTGAAGTGTTCAGTGAATACGAAAGTAAAATTCTATGTACCGACTTGACAGAAAATCCTAGGAAGTTCTGGTCTTACGTTAAATCAGTAAGTGGCTCGAAACAGCATATCCAGACACTCCGGGATGATGATGGAATTGAATCAGAGGATGACACGTGTAAAGCTGAAATACTAAATGCCTTTTTCCAAAGCTGTTTCACAGAGGAAGACCGCACTGCAGTTCCTTCTCTAAATCCTCGCACAAACAAAAAAATGGCTGACATCGAAATAAGTGTCCAAGGAATAGAAAAGCAACTGGAATCACTCAATAGAGTAAAGTCCACTGGACCCGACGGGATACCAATTCGATTCTGCACAGAGTACGCGAAAGAACTTGCCCCCCTTCCAACAGCCGTGTACCGCAAGTCTCTAGAGGAACGGAAGGTTCCAAATGATTGGAAAAGAGCACAGGTAGGCCCAGTCTTCAAGAAGGGTCGTCGAGCAGATGTGCAAAACTATAGACCTATATCTCTGACGTCGATCTGTTGTAGAATTTTAGAACATGTTTTTTGCTTGCGTATCATGTTGTTTTTGGAAACCCAGAATCTACTCTGTGGGAATCAACATGGATTCCGGAAACAGCGATCGTGTGAGAGTCAACTCGCTTTATTTGTTCATGAGACCCAGAAAATATTAGATACAGGCTCCCAGGTAGATGCTATTTTCCTTGACTTCCGGAAGGCGTTCGATACAGTTCCGCACTGTCACCTGATAAACAAAGTAAGAGCCTATGGAATATCAGACCAGCTGTGTGGCTGGATTGAAGAGTTTTTAGCAAACAGAACACAGCATGTTGTTATCAATGGAGAGACGTCTACAGACGTTAAAGTAACCTCTGGTGTGCCTCAGGGGAGTGTTATGGGACCATTGCCTTTCACAATATATATAAATGACCTAGTAGATAGTGTCTGAAGTTCCATGCGGCTTTTCGCGGATGATGCTGTAGTATACAGAGAAGTTGCAGCATTAGAAAATTGTAGCGAAATGCAGTTACTTCTGTAAAATATCTGGGAGTATGCGTGTGGAACGATTTGAAGTGGAACGATCATATAAAATTAATTGTTGGTAAGGCTGGTACCAGGTTGAGATTCGTTGGGAGAGTCCTTAGAAAATGTAGTCTATCAACAAAGGAGGTGGCTTACAAAACACTCGTTCAACCTATACTTGAGTATTGCTCATCAGTGTGGGATCCGTACCAGATCGGGTTGACGCAGGAGATAGAGAAGATCCAAAGAAGAGCGGCGTGTTTCGTCCCAGGGTTATTAGGTAAGCGTGATAGCATTACGGAGATGTTTAGCAAACTCAAGTGGCAGACTCTGCAAGAGGGGCGCTCTGCATCACGGTGTAGCTTGCTGTCCAGGTTTCGAGAGGGCGCGTTTCTGGATGAGGTATCGAATATATTGCTTCCCCCTACTTATACCTCCCGAGGAGATCACGAATGTAAAATTAGAGAGATTAGAGCGCACACGGAGGCTTTCAGACAGTCGTTCTTCCCGCGAACCATATGCAACTGGAACAGGAAAGGGAGGTATTGACAGTGGCACGTAAAGTGCCCTCCGCCACACACCGTTGGGTGGCTTGCGGAGTATAAATGTAGATGTAGATAGCTCCCTGGAGATGCCATTCTGCAGAGGCCAAAGAGGAACTAACAAAATGCAGAAATCATCCACATACAGGGCAGGGGCGACCAAAGGACCGACACAGGCCACAAGTCCATCGATAGCAATGAGGAAAAGAAGAAAACTCAAGACAGAACCCTGTGGGATGCCCGTCTCCTGGGTCCATGAAGAATTAAAAACAGTACAAACCCAAACCCTGAATGACAGATGGAACAGGAACTGGCAGATAAAAAGCGGGAGTGGGCCCCAAAGACCCCACTGATGAAGTGTAAGTAAGATGTGATGACGCCAGGCAGAAATCATCCACATACAGGGCAGGGGCGACCAAAGGACCGACACAGGCCACAAGTCCATCGATAGCAATGAGGAAAAGAAGAAAACTCAAGACAGAACCCTGTGGGATGCCCGTCTCCTGGGTCCATGAAGAATTAAAAACAGGCCTTGCGTAGGTCAAAAAATACTGCAACCAAATGGCGGCGGCGGGAAAAAGCCTGCCGAACTACAGATTCCAAGCGAAGTAAATGATGGATCGGAGACTGTCCCTCTTGGAAGCCACACTGGTAAGGGGACAATAGATCCCGAGATTCGAGGACCCAATTGAGCCAACGGGCTACCATCCGCTCAAGTAACTTGCAAACAACATTTGTCAGACCAATTGGCCGATAGCTGCCAACAAATAGGGGGTTCTTACCAGGTTTAAGGACAGGAACCACGATGCTATCCCTCCACTGAGAAGGGAAGTCACCCTGGAGCCAAATACGGTTAAACACCTGGAGAAGGTGTTACCATTGCGGAGCACTGAGATGTTGAAGCAGTTGGTTATGAATGGAGTCAGGGGCAGGGGCTGTACCATGAGAAGAAGAATGTGTGGAAAGAAATTCCCATTCGGTAAAAGGTTTGTTGTAAGATTCTGACTGGCAAGGGGTAAAACATAAGGTGGAAGCTTCGGCCCGCTGTTTCCGGTGAAGGAAAGCAGCCGGATAGGAGGCTGATGCTGATGCCACTACAAAATGGGTCGCAAGATGTTCTGCAAGAACTAACGGGTCCGTACAAAGGCCATCTGGGAGGTGAAGGTCTGGGAGGGTGGACTGCTGGTGGCAACCTTGGAGAGAGGGAAGTGTAGCTCACACCCTTGACATAGGGACAGTAGAACCGAGGGAATAAACAAATCATTCCCAACATATCCGTTTGCTCTGTGTGATTAAATAACAGGCTTTAGTGCAAAGGCGTTTAAAGGAAATAAGGCCGGCAAGGGATGGTTGCCTCTTAAGGTGTTGCAAAGCTCGACGGTGATCACGGATGGCAATGGCAATGGTAATGGCCGTACTCCACCACGGGACTTGCCGGTGACGAAATGGTCCAGATGAGTGCAGTACAGCAAGGCTAGCAGCACGAACAATCACGTCAGACACGTCACGTAGGACGTCATCAATACATCTCGACAAAGAGGGAGAAAACACGACCTGTGCAGTGTATAGAGGCCAATCGGCACGTTGGAAAGACCAACGAGGTAACCTGTCCACCGGGGTCAGGAAGGAAGAGAGAGAATCAACAAAAAATGGTCACTACCACAAAGGTGATCGTGTGGCGACCAGTGTAATTAAGGGAGGAGAGAGGGAGAAGAAAGAGAAAGATCAATGTCAGAAAAGGTACCATGACCAGCACTGAAATGAGTAGGGGAGCCATCATTAAGAAGGCACAAGTCGTGGTCTGTAATAAACTGATCTAAGAGAAGACCTCGTCTAGATGGAAATGCACTGCCCCACAAGGGATGATGAACATTAAAATCCCCAAGGAGGAGGAAGGGAGGAGGAAGTTGCTGAAGAAGGGCAGTTAAGGTAGCAGATGTAAGAGTCCTGTCAGAGGGGAGATAAAGATTGCAAACCGTGACCTCAGAATCCAGGTGGACCCTAACAGCAACCGCTTCCAATGTAGTTTGAAGAGGAATCCACGTGCTAGCAATGTCTGTACAGACCAACGTACAAATGCCACCAGAGGCCCACAGGGGTCCGACCCGATTTCGACAGAAAACACGGAACCCACGGAGAGTCGGTGAGTGAGCATCAGTAAAATGAGATTCCTGGAGAACCACACAAGCTGCAGAGAAAGACAAAATAAGGGATTTCAATTCCGGAAGGTAACGGTAGTATCCATTACAATTCCATTGGATAACCACAGAACGATGATTTAAATGGGGGCTGAACAGGCTAAAGCCAGTCATACCGCCGGGTCACCACCCGTCACTGACAAGGGAGGGGGCGACATCCATGAACGATAGTCAGAATCTGGTTGTGAAGCAGGTGATGGGACCTCTGGTGACACCAGAGGCTCTTTGTCCCGGGACTTATGTTTCTTCTTCTTTTCAGGTTGAGATCGAGGAGGGCTGTGTGGCATAAAGGAGCCAGCTGCAGCAAGATCGGGAATAGAAAGAGATCGGGCGACCTGGGGGCAGACAGACCCCGATTCTCGTGGTCGTCACGTGGCAGCAAACCTTTGGCCTGGAAGGTGCCGGGAAGGGGCATCCTGGGAGGGGCGCCCTTGACCGGCAGACGCCGAGGGAGTGGGACACTTCTCTGGCTGGGGAGGGGGAGCAGTGCCCGGAGGAGAAGGTGTGGGAGCCACAGGGGAGGAGGGGAGGAGAGGGGTCCGGGACTGGGGTAAGGAAGGGGGAGGAAGGGGTTAAGATGTAACTAAAGCATAACTAGATGTCATGGACACAGGGTGAAGACGTGTATACTTCTTACGAGCCTCTGTGTACGTTAAACGATCAAGGGGCTTATACTCCTGTATCTTCTTTTCCTTCTTATATACTGGGCAATCTGGTGAACATGGAGAATGATTGCCATGAGAATTAACAAACACAGGAGGGGGAACACAGGGACTCCCCTCATGGAGTGGACATCCGCAGTCACCACAGAGAGGGGCCTGTGAACAGTGGGAAGACGTGTCCAAAACGCAAGCACTTAAAACACTGCATAGGAGGTGGGATGTACGGCTTCACATCACATCGATAAACCATAAGCTTTACTTTCTCAGGGAGGGTATCCCCTTCAAAGGCCAGGATAAAGGCACCAGTATCAATGCAATTGTCCTTTGGATCTTTCTGAACATGCCGAACAAAGTGAACACCTCGCTGTCTGAGATTGTCCCAAAGTTCCTCATCAGATTGAAGGATGAGGTCCCTGTGAAAAATCACACCTTGAACCATATTTAGAGACTGGTGGGGGGTAATGGACATAGGAATTGTGCCAAGATGGGTACAGGCACGAAGGGCCAGAGACTGGGCAGCTGAAGCAGTTTTGATTGGCAACGAACCCGACCGCATCTTGCTCAGGGAGTCCACTTCGCCAAACTTGTCTTCAATGTGTTCCACAAAGAATAAAGGTTTGGTATTTGTGAAAGTATCCCCATCAGTCCTGGTGGAAACCAGATAGCGGGGGAAAGGCTTTGCCCCTAGCCGACGGGCCTGACCCTCTTCCCCGGGGGTAGCCATGGAAGGGAAGGCCGAAGGGACAGGAGAAGCAGCACTAGAAGAATCAGTTCCACGCAGAACGGCCAGAGTTCTGGACCCGTATGCATTTCATTTGCATAGCATCCACCCTAATACCACCCACTCCGATCAGGGGCTCTCCTCATGGGCGCCACCCAGCCACAGCCAGGGCCGTCTGGCACGGCGGCCATTGCCGAGAGTTCCGATGCTCCAGGATGATGAGCAACCACTTCAAGGCTTGCATGAGGAGGTCACAGCTCAGGCATCAGAAGTGTGATCCCTGTGCGTTCAGAGGGCTCAACCAAAAGGGTACATAGCGACCCCACCGCATGGGATGGCTACCGTGCTGGCTATGCAACCTAGCATCAGACAACGACGTGAAAGAAAAGGTGGAATGAACTAGGAGGGCACACGTCGGAGACACTAGGTAAGGTGCTCTTCCCCAAATGGCTCACACTACGGAAGAGAAATTTAATAGTGGAGGTCAAACCCCAGAGGGGGACCACGGAGTGCCAAAGGGAGGTGATTATGAAACAAAGCTAAATTGCAAAACCAACATAACCAGGAGGATAGCGGGGGTCAACATAACCAAGGACACCAAGAGAGGGAGAGGAGAGGGCAAGGGGGAAGGAGCAAGGAGAGAAAAGGAGGGGAAGGGGAAGGAAATGCAGCCCTGGAAAGAAGGAAGGTTGCAATAGCTCGGGGCCCCGTGCTTGCCATGCACGTATCCCCAAAAAAGTTGTGGATCCCCTGGGGGGGGGGGGGGGGGGGGGGTCAAAGATGGTAAATTCGGGAGGCAGTCTGACCTTGAGGGCATGATCCAGGAAGACGACAGAGCAATCAACAGTCATCCTACTTAGACTCATCTATAATAACAGCTACATCATCATGGTGCTCAGATAAAACGGCAGAAAAGACCGCATTAAAAACGGAAGCAGGATTGCTATCTCTCCTGTACCAAACCAAATCTAAAATCACTCTGGGCCTCTTCAGTAACCAGGGTGGCAGGCGGTTAAAACCCTGGATTTGGGGTCGTACAGACTCCACACCAATGGACTCCAGCACACATTGCACACGGATCCCAAATGGCATCGTAGCCTAGGGATGGTGGGAAAAAAAGACGGTCCAGAGGCAGATGAGCAACAATATGGTGAGCAGGCGAGGTTGGAGCTGCAAGGAACTTACAAGCCTGGCGCACCAGTAGGAGCTGCCACTGGATGGTAAGTGGCAGTTACCTGGCCACAGCACAGAGGCTGGATATGGGACTGGTCCAATAAGCACCCATGGCCAGTCGAATCCCCGCATGGTGGACAGTGTCAAGGATCCGCAAATAAGACTGCCTTGCTGACCCATATACCGTGCACCCATAGTCCAGCCACAAACGCACAAAAGCCTAATAAAACTGGAGAAAACACACCCTGTCCAGTCCCTCTGACCTGTGGCTGAGGCACTTGAGGATGTTCAGTGCCTTCAGGGTTCTGGCTATCAAGTCTCGTAGATGTGGCAGTCATGACAACCTGGAGTCAAAAATTAGGCCCAGAAACCACACAATGTCATAGGACCGTTGCTACTCACAATATACCTAAATGACCTTGTGAGTGACATCGGAAGTTCACTGAGGCGTTTTGCAGATGATGCTGTGGTGTATCGAGAGGTTGTAACAATGGAAAATTGTGCTGAAATGCAGGAGGATCTGCAGCGAATTGATGCATGGTGCAGGGAATGGCAATTGAATCTCAATGTAGACAAGTGTAATGTGCTGTGAATACATAGAAAGATAGATCCCCTATCATTTAGCTACAAAATAGCAGGTCAGCAACTGGAAGCAGTTAATTCCATAAATTATCTGGGAGTATGCATTAGGAGTGATTTAAAATGGAATGATCAAATAAAGTTGATCATCGGTAAAGCAGACTCCAAACTGAGATTCATTGGAAGAATCCTAAGGAAATGCAATCCGAAAACAAAAGAAGTAGGTTACAGTACGCTTGTTCGCCCACTGCTTGAATACTGCTCAGCAGTGTGGGATCCGTACCAGATAGGGTTGATAGAAGAGATAGAGAAGATCCAACGGAGAGCAGTGCGCTTCATTACAGGATCATTTAGTAAATGTGAAAGCGTTACGGAGATGGTAGATAAACTCCAGTGGAACACACTGCAGGAGAGATGCTCAGTAGCTCGGTACGGGCTTTTGTTAAAGTTTCGAGAACATACCTCCACCAAAGATTCAAGCAGTATATTGCTCCCTCCTACGTATATCTCGTGAAGAGACCATGAGGATAAAATCAGAGAGATTAGAGCCCACACAGAAGCATACCGACAATCCTTCTTTCCACGAACAATACGAGACTGGAATAGAAGGGAGAACCGATAGAGGTACTCAAGGTACCCTCCGCCACACACTGTCAGGTGGCTTGCGGAGTATGGATGTAGATGTAGAGTGTCTCTAAAATGTAGGATAGAGTCCCCCATATGCAAGGCAGGCAAATTAGAAAGATGATGAGAACGATTAAAATGAACACAAACACACTTATCGGCAGAAAACTGAAAACCCATCTTTGCAGCCCACTCCTCTAACCGCCGCACTGTTAGTTGCAACTGACGGCTCACTGTTGCAAAACTGGAGGAAGAACAGAAAACAGCAAAGTCATCCACAAATAAGGAGCACTGTACTGGACTCCTCACAGCAGACGTTATACTGTCGGTGGCTATGGCAAAGAGGGTAACACTTAAAACACTGCCCGGGACACCATTCTCCTGCTCAAATCGATCAGATACTGCGTTACCAACACGAGTTCAAAAAAAACCACTGAGACAGGAAAGACCGAATGAAAACAGGGAGCTGGCCATGTAAGCCCCAATGATGCAGTTGTGCAAGAATACAGCATCTCCAAGTAGTATCATATGCCTTACTGATATCAAAGAATATGCCAGTACAGTGATGCTGACTGAGGAAAGCCTGCTGATTAGCCGCCTCAAGGAGGGTCAGGTTGTCGACCGTGGATCAAAATTTTCAGAATACACACTGAGAGCAGCTAAGAAGTTGCCTGGTCTCCAAAATCCAGACCAGATGATGGTTAACCATCCATTCCAGGGTCTTTCCTATACAGCTCATTAGGGCGATGCTCCAATAACTACTGGGACACATGCGGTCCTTTCCTGGTTTGAGCAGAAGGAAGAAGGATCAGAACTGCTTCCCTCCACGAGTTGGTGAAGTTACCTGTTAGATTAAAACAGTCAAGGAGGATCTCCTGGGATCCTTCTGGCAAATGGTGAAGCATGCAATATCGGATGTGGTCCTGACCGGGTGCAGTGTCAGCAGTCTCAGCCAGTGCTGATTTGAGCTCCCACATAGAGAAAGGGGAGTTGTAGGCCTTAGAACCATTGGACCTAAAGTCCAACTTTTCCCTCTCTACAGTTGCACAGTAGTGACAAAACACGGGATCCTGGCTTGCATTGGCAGTAGTTTGTGCAAAATGCTCAGCCAGCATCTGTGCAATGTCTCTGGGCACTGTTTGGAGGCACCCCTGTTTCAGCACTGCTGCTATCGGTACACGGCTGCTTGTACCGGAAATCCTCCGGATGGCTTCCCATACTTTTGTGGAACAAGTGGAATGGTTGATGAAATCCAGGAACTCCTGCCATGACCGTTTTTTGCTCTCTTTAATGACACGGCATGCCCTGGCTCTCGTGATTCGAAAGGCCGAAGATTGACTGTTGTTGGGCGGAATTTAAATCATCGAAGAACCGCATGCCTGTCCCGGATGGCTGAATGGCACTCTTCTGTCCACCAAGGTACAGGTCGCCACTTAAGAGGGCTGAAAGACTCTGGTATGGACAGGTCAGCAGCATGATGGATCACAAGTGTGACGTGATCCACCCAATCCTGGACACTGTCACGGCGTTCACAGACAGCCAACCGACTGAACAGTGGCCAGTTAGCCCTGCCAATCATCATTGTTGGCGGCTTCTGTTCCAGCAACACAACATCCAGGATATGAATGCGGACAGGGAAGTTGTCACTGGAATGAAGGTCGTCAATGACCTCCCAGTGAACAGAGTTGGTGAGGGTTGGACAGCAGAAAGATAGGTCAGTGGCTGAGAGTGACTCAATAGCAGCAGAGAAATGACTGAGTACCAGTGTTGAGGACACACAACACTTGAGATATCAGGAGGCTCTCCAAAACTCAACCCCAAGCGCAAATAGAAGGTGAGCCCCAAAGGACATAATGGGCATTAAAGTGGCTCAGGAGGAGAGAAATGGTAGGGGGAGTTGTTCAATAAGATCTGTGAGAGCCTCTAAATCTACTGCATCCAGAGGAGGTAAATAAAAGGAGCAAACTGTAAGCCTTCGACGCGAATAAATTTCAACTGCAACTGCTTGCAAGTCAGTATCCTGGGGGAGAGCAGAGGAGTGGTGGCCATTATTGACAAACACGGCGACCCTGCCTTTGGCCCTTTCCCCAGTCAGGTCATCCTTGCGATATAGCGTGTAGCCCCTTAGTATAGGAGCATCAGATGTTTTTAAATTTGTTTCCTGTAAACACAAGCACAGGGGGCATTACTGTGCTAGGAGTTTCAGTTCCTCCACACGTGTCCGGAATCCATTCATGTTCCCCTGTATAATGGGAGACATCTATCAGGGTGGAAGTACCTTCATACTGACTTTGACTTTCTGCCACAGAGGGGAACCCACAACAGGTGGAGGCTCAGTTTTGGGGCGAGATGATTGCCCCAGTCTGACATCAACCCCCATTGCCTCTGAAGAGGAGTCGAGAGAGACATCAGAGAGAATGACATCAACATCATCAGACTGTGTACCTTCAGTCTCCTTGAGCGGGCAAGTCTTTGCCTTTGGCTTTGATTTTTTTGTCTGAGGTGGCTTTGGAAAAAAATGGTTCAAATGGTTCTGAGCACTATGGGACTTAACTTCTGAGGTCATCAGTCCCCTAGAACTTAGAACTACTTAAACCTAACTAACCTAAGGACATTACACACATCCACGCCCGAGGCAGGATTCGAACCTGCGACTGTAGCAGTGGCTTTGGAGCCACACCTCAGAAGCGGTAGAGGGTGTAGCAGCACTGGGCAGTGCACGACTTGATCTTGGAGGGGCAGGAATGTCCATGATGTCAGTCACCACAGCCTTTTCTGAAGTCTGGAGGGTGGGGAGCAGGCTTCACAGGAAATGCAGCAGCACATGTGTATTGACAAACACAGGTGCTAGTGCAGACAGTAGCAACCTCCGTTTGTGTAACGGCATCATTTTTCAGGACTGGCTGTTTCAGAATCGAAGAATAGGAGGCAGCGAACATGGGCGGCTGCATGGACTTGTATATCTTCTTCACTTCATCATACGGGATGCATTTTGTGGTTTTAAGTTCTGGATCTGCCATTCCTCAAGGAAAACTGTGCAGTCCCTGCTCCACACAGGGTGATCCCCAGAGCAGTTGACACACTTGGGAGGAGAGGAGCAACTAATTCCCTCATGGGTGGCTTTACCGCATTTCCCGCAAGTGGCTTCCCCTCTATAGCTGAGAGTAGTGCGCCCAAAGTGCTGGCATTTAAAACACCGCATTGAATTTGGGTAATAAGGCTGTACATGGAGACGTAGGAAACCCGCCTTCACATGCTCCGGTAGTTTGGTGCTGTTAAAAGTAAGAATAAGTGAGTCTGACTTTGCGAGAGTACCATCCACCCTTTTCATAATGTGTTGCACATCGACAATGCCTTCCTGGGACCATTCAGCTTTCAGTTCATCTTGGGGAATGTCAATGAGATCCCTGCAAGTCACAACATGTTTGCTGTAGTTCAAGGTGGTGTGAAATTCAGTCTCTATCGCAAACTCCCCAAGGAATTGTGCCTTCTGAAGGTTCTTGACTTGTTGGAAGCTAGACGTTTCAACCAACAAGGTCCCATTTCGCAAGCACTTAACAGATTTTAAGGTGCCAGCAATGCCTTCTAAGCCTTTCTGTATATAAAATGGTGAAACTTTATCAAAACTCCCCTCTTTTCTTTTAACTATAAGAAACACATTCTGCAAAGCAGCGTGCATTCTGTTACTGCTAACTGATTCAGGAGGACTGGCTACATGAGCCCTCTTGTTGGAATGGGTGTTGGAACCTACCAGCGGCCCACCCTTTCTGCTGGGAGGAGAATAATAAAAGTTCAAGGGTTCCATCTAAGTCCCACGAGCAGCTAGGGAACTAGTAGTCCACCTAGACAGAGCCCCGCATGCCTAGGTAAGCCTTATGCAACTGAGGTGCAGCAGGTTCCCCAGAGGTTGCCCACTAATGACTGTTCCACCTCCACAGCCATGCATCTCATCAGTGCGCAGCACACCTTGAGATTGAGGGTTTTTTTATAGAAGTTTATTCCATCCTCCCGATTCGGGTGGTCAAGCCAAGATCCCCATATCCTGAGACCCACAATGTTCCACTGCCGTGCCGCACAGTGGTCGCTGAAGTATGCCCAGAGCTTATGGTTGCAGGGGACTGGCGGTGCTTACCAGTCCCCAGCTCAGGAACCCCGGGGTCGCCAAACCTGTACCCAGGAAATGAATGCTTAGCCCTTGGGGGCTCACTTTTTGCGACGGTAAACAAAATAATGATTGCAAAGGAGAAAACACGAACAGGAATTTACATTTTCATGATTGTAGACAAAATGACAATTTTGACAGGGAAAACCTTGGTGGGAGTTCAGTATTTCATAATAACAGGCAATCTAATATTAATGTCAAATAAAATATGGATAAAATTCAAGAGTCAAGGAATGAAAATAAAGAGAAGTATCAGCTTAGGATGAGGGTTGTCTGGAGGTATGGAAAAGTTTCAGTTAGATTACATCATGGTCAGGTGGGGGTTCCAAAAACATATTGGCTTGGAATGCATACTCAGGAGCAGATATGGGCACAGTTCACAATTTAGTAATGATGAAGAGTAGGCTGAAGTTCAAGCAACTAGATATGAAGAATTGATGTGCAAAGAAATGGGATATGGAATACTAAGGAATGAAGGGATATGCTTATGCTTGAAGGTTCTCCAAAGCTAAAGATACTGTAGTAATTAATAGTTCAGTTGAAGAGAAATGACAGCTACACACACACACACACACACACACACACACACACACACACACACACACACACACCAGAGGCACTCCACCCAACAATAAATAATAAAGCCTAGAAACATGGACAAAGTGAGAGAAGCACGAGACAGAACACAAATTCAGACAGAACACGGGAGAATAGGAAGAAGAGCAAAAGAATGGATAGGGTGAAGTTGGGGGGCAGACCACCAAGCTCCGATAGCCATTGCCTGGTCAGGGCAGAGGAGGCAACGGATTGTCCTGTCAACCTCTAAATGGGCCAACAAGGCAGAGGGGAACTCCATTAGAGAAAAAAACCCTTCATGAATAACCTTAAAGCCACAGAGGCATTGTCTCCTAACACCAGGGTCACAAATCAGGAAGATGAAGAGTTCACCATAGGGCGGTGAAGTTAGGACAGTCCAGCAAAATGTGGACCACTGTCAAATGAGCACCACAATGAAAGTGGGATGTATCAATGCGACGAAGGAGATGACCTTGAGTCTGCCAAGTATGGCTGATGCGGAGCTAGCAAAGGATAATGGAGTCCTTGCGAGAGGCCCGCATGGAGGATCTCCACAAGTTCGTTGTCTCCTTTATCTACCATGCTTCATTCGGCAAAGTCAGAGTATGCCATTCCGTATTCCAGATCCTTAGAATTTGGTGGCATAATACCAGTCTTAAGAGGTGGCTTGCCAATTTGGCCAGCCCATCAGCAAGTTCATTCCCCAGAATCCCAATGTGATCAAGAGTCCAGACAAAGATCACTGAGTGCCACATTGTTTGAGGGCGAAAAGGAAATCCTAGATAGCCATAACCAAGAGATGTCCAACACCGGTCAAGATCTTATAAACTTCTCAAGGAGTCACTACAGATGAGGAAAGACTCACTGGTGCAGGGACGGATATGCTCAAGAGTACAAGAGATGGCTACCAGTTCCAACACTGTAGCCATCCAGCTAGGACCAGAGTTCATTACATCCTGCTTGGACGTAAACAAAGTCAGAATGACTGGCAACCATCAAGTCATCAGAATAAACTAGTTCTGATCCCTGAAACGAGCCAAGAATGGAGAAGAATTGGCAGCAAAGGCCCTCAGGTGCAGCTGAATCTTTTGGACCATGTGATAAGACAGAGCTGAGGACAGGGAATGCACCAAGGAAATCTACATGAGCAGCCCTGGAGAGAAATTGTTAGAGGAAAGCTGGAGTTCAGAAAAAAGGGACCAGATGTGGATGGCGATTGTAATCGCAGAACTAGGTTGCCATTGCAGGAGGTGGATTTCTGTATTTGGAAAGTGGAGATGGTAGTTCAGGTGCTCCAGGTATCAACTGACACATAACAGGTAAGCCATCAACTGTTGTTGGTGCAGAACACGCAATGGTGGTACTCATAATTGATTGATTAATTGTGAGGGGTTACGGGACCAAACACCATGGTCATCAGACTGGCAATTCTGAAGTTAGTCACAGGAGAGAGAGGGTCTGCTAAAAGTGGGTGGATTCAGTCAGGGGAGTCAAATTATAAAATGAGGGAGTTAAACACACACAGTGGAATGCATGTAAGGGTAAACCAAATCCAAAAACTGGAAAAAAAGAGTGGTCTTTCCATGGGGGTTTGGTCCCAGGCTGAGAAAACATGGAGAGGTCCCAACCACAACCACCCTACTCCTGCTCCAGGAGTAAAGCAAAACTTTATATCAAGAAATAAAAATTGCTTTCACAGAGAAAACTTGGGACCAGTTCAATCATCCGTGTATCGTCTGCTAATATTAAAATTAAAGAATCTGGAGGACTATACTTCGTACAAAGAGCCAACAGAAGGGGACATTCCACCAATACATGGGATACTGTCGGACTGGCTCCACAATCACATTGTGAGGGTGGTTCGTTACGCAGGAGGAAACAATGGGTGAGCCTCATATGACCAATATGTAGACAACATAAGACAGTGGACTCCTTCTGAGAGGAATGGAAGAAAGAGCACCAAACAGCAGTAGTCTCCTTGATTGTGCAGAGTTTTATTACAGAGAGCAGTGGCGCATCAGATGTCATTCCACTTTTGAGCAAAGAGAGATTTGACATAGATCTGCATATCTGCAGCTGGAATCATGAAAGATAATGTGGGTTAAGTATCGACTTCTCCAGCCAAACAGTCAGCCAGTTCATTCCCTGGGATACCCACCTGACTTGGGACCCAGGGAAAAACAACTGAGCAAGTGGTACAACCGAGGGCAGAGAGAAGGTCATGGATAGCAGAGACAAAAGGATGATGAGAGTAACGTTGGTTGATTGCTTGTAGGCTGCTCATTGAGTTGGTACATATTAAAACACTGGGGAGGGAGGCCTGAGTAACAAAATGGAGGGCCCTGTTAATAGCTAGCAGCTCTGGTATGAACACACTACATGATTCCAGCATGATCTTCTGGTGTCCACCAAGACCCCATTAATTGACAAGGCCATAAACAGACGTGTACTACCCTTACCTGAAATCCCGTCTTACAGCTTCCCAAACTTGTGCAGTGGAAGTGGACTGATTAATGAAAGTAGTGAATTCCCTCCAGGAAGCCCTCTCCCATTCTTTTAATACTCGCCTAGCATGCGCTCTCGCAGATGTGAAGGCATTAAGATTGTCTGTAGTTGGACAGCGTTTGAAGTTCCACAGAACTGTTTGTCTGGCCCTGATTGCCAATTGACAGTTGTCATTCCACCAAGGTACAGGCCTTCGTCAGAGGTGGTTATTAAACCTGGGGATCTGTGTCAGCCCGTTGGATCTCACAAGTGATATAGGCCACCGCCTCCTGTGCACAATCCTTTTGTTCAAAAATAGCCTGTTGACTGAACTGTATCCAATTTGCCCTTTGTGTCATCCATCTGTGTGGTCTCCTGTCACTCACTGTCCTAGTTGGCAGACAGAGCCATACTGGGAAGTGGTCACTAGAATTTAAATCTAGAGTCACTTCCCACTGAACTGAGTCCGCAGTAGCTGGGGAACAAAAACAAAGATCAATGGCTGAAAAAGACCCTGAAGTTGTGGAAAAGTGTGTCATCTGATCCCGTTCAGAAGGCAGATATGCTCAGAATGGATGAGTCGCTCGATCATCCGACTACTGGAGTAAGTGGTAGCCAAGCCCCACAGCACATTGTGAGCATTGAAGTCCCACACAACGAGGAATGGGTATGGGAGTGCCCAAAAGAGTTCTGCCAATGCGTCTGCATCCAAAGCATTATTAGGGGGAAGGTACAACGAACACAGTGTGATTTTAAATGGTGCAAGAACTTTCACAGGAGAGGCATCTGTCATCAATGAAAACAGCCACTCCACCTTTAGCCCTGTCTCCAGTAGTATTGTTTTTCCTGTATGCATGGTAGCCCCGTAATGCAGGCGTGTCGGTGACTTTAAGAAGCATTTCTTGTAAGTAGATGCACAATAGTTTCTCCAGAACTAGTAACTGCAGTTCTTCCAAATGGGAGCAATATCCATTCTAATTCCTCTCCAACACAGAAGTCCCTGTGGAAGCCATTGGTTAGTGATGGTTGCTCTTGACTTTCTCCTTTGGAGGCAGTGATTTAACAAGTGGGTCAGGGGGAACATTATCTGGTTCCTTGCTATCTTGTATCTGTGACTGGACGTCCATATCCTCAAGAGTATAATCCCCATCAGAAAGGAAGAGAGCTCACCAAATCCGAAGGTTTAACTACTGCTTTCTTTGACTTATAGCTATTTTTCGAAGGATTTTTTCTTTACTGACAGGAGGAGGTGGTTGCTGGGATAGCTTAGTTGAGTTCTGATGTTGGGTAATGAATTGGTGGCTTAGGTCGTAAGCCTATTGCTGGCGGCTTCCAAACGACTTCAGTTTCAAGTGGAGCATTTTACCCACAGGTACATCGACAAGTGCATGTGCTCATACTTTAATCTGTGGTCCGAGTTTAGCGATTGGCATCTTAAGGACTGATGCAAAAAAAAAAAGCAGCAAAATCCAGTGGTTGCATAGCTTTGAAAGCTTTTTTATCTTTGCCATAGGGTATGTGTCTCTCTACTTTCAACTCCTGAATGTTCCTTTCGGCTCCACACTGGGTGATCCCCAGAGCAGTTTACACATTTCGGAGGAAGTGTACAAGAATTGCCTGATTCATGAGCTAGGCCCACAATTGTCACACATAGCCTTCCCATTACATCCCACTGCACTATGGGCAAATCTTTGAGATTTGTAGCACCGCAATGGGTTAGGAACAAATGGGCCAATCTTAAGACACACATAGACTGTAAGGAAATATTCAGGTAATTCTGGAATACTAAATGTTAGAATAAATGTTGCCGATTTTTCCAATCTGCCATTGACTCTCCTCACATAGTTCTGCACTTCCGTTTTTCCATTCTTCACGTAATTCTGCGGGGTCCACCTCCATTATATCGGAGCGGGTAAACACGCCCTTACTAAAGTTAAGGATGTTATGCAACTCAGCCTCAACTGGGTAGTCATCTAAGGCCTTACATCCCAGAAGCTTAGACATTTTGTTTGAATTAGCAGTTTCAACTATAAGTTTTCCATTACAAAGTCGTTTGAAACTTTTTAGAGACCCAGCAATACCTTCCAATGCCTTGTGAATATAGAAAGTGGAGATCTTCTCAAAGGTTCTCCCTGATCGCTTGATGACAATGAAAAAATGGAAATGAGTGCATGGCATTGTTGGACAGGAGGTCCTGTTCGGGGAAGTTCGGCCGCCAAGTGCAAGTCTTATGTCAGTCGACGCCACATTGGGTGACTTGAGCACTGGTGATGATATTGACAACACAACACAACACCCAGTCCACAAGGGGAGAAAACCTACAACCGGGATCTAACCCGGGCCCGCTGCACATAAGGCAAGCACGTCACCACTAAGTGAAGCAGGTGGACACAACAATGAAAGTTTTATGGCCCACTAATGCCTTGTTACTATGATTCTGAGACTTCTTTTCGGGAGGAAAGACCACCTCAGGCAGTATGAAAGTGCCAGTGTCTAAATGATGGTCCTTAGGGCCCCTCTGCACATTCTGGGTGAAATGAATGCCATGTTGTTCCAGATTAGCCATAAGGTCATCATCACACTGGAAGAGAAGGCCCCTATGGAAAATTACACCCTGTGTCATAATAAGTGACTGTGAGGATCGACAACCATGGGAGTGTCTTCTAAACGGTCAATAGGTCCTCAATCTGTTCCACAAGGAAAAGGGGTTTGGTGGTGGCAAAAGTTCCCCTTTCAGTCCTGGTATAGACCTGGAACTGTGGAAAGGGTTCGCTGAAGACGGCAGTCCTGGCCCTTCTCCCAGAACGTAGTCACAGAGGGTAGCAGCGTGAAGAAACAGGAATGGAGACAGAACTATGCCGAGGAAGAGATGCAGTCGCAGAAGAGTGGCCAGTCACGGGGCTCAGCCAGATAAGTACATAACACATGGACTGGCTACCAAGTTGGTAATCTAGCAAGGATGCAAAAGAGCTATGGTGGGTAGGGAGGGGAATGGGGAAAAATGGCAAGGAAGAGGAAGAGAGGAACCCACACCAAAGATGCTAGAGAGGGAGTTCTTCCCCATCTGGCTCACACTACAGATTACAAACTTACTGATAGAGGTCAAACCCTTAAGAGGGACCAAAGAAGAAAAGCCAAAAAGGAGGAGGGAAAGCAACCAAATAAAACCACAACAGGAAGAAAAGTCATGAGGATAGCCAGGCCAACATAAGAACACCATGAGAGGAAAAGGAAGGGGCAAAGGGAAAGGAACAAGGACAAGGAAGGAGAAAGAAGGGGAAGGTACAGCAGCCCGGAAAAGAATAAAGGCTGCAATAGCTATGGGAGCTGTGCACGCCACACACATACTCACAAAAAAGCAGTGAGCCCCCTGGGGGGGACAGTGGGATCCTTGCCTTCACTAGGAGGGTAATCAAGGGACTAGTCCAAAATGCGCCAGTTGCCAGCGATACCCCACAATGGTGTATCAGGTCCAGGTCCAGCGTCTGTAATGTAAAAGGTGTCACTGAGCTCCGAGCTGTATGCAAGACTCCTGTAATCTACATGGGACTGGAACTATGCTTTTTAGAAATGTGGTAGAGTAGAGTGGTCCTCGCATCAGTTGGTGTTGCTAACACATCAATGAACACTGAGGAGCAACTAACATGCCTGCTTTAGTTGATGAAGATCAGGAAGCCATGTCAACTGGGCATCAAAGACAAGTCCCAAAAAACTATGAGAGTCCACTGCAATGAAAGGTTGGCCATCAAGATACAGACCCAGATGAGGATGCACTGTACAGCATTAACAAAATACATAACACAGGTCTTGGCAGCCAAACATTGGAAGCCGTGAGTGAGAGATCACGATTAAGCACTGTGAAATACTCCCTGCTGTCTGTGTTCAAGCAATGACCATGGTGGACAAACAAAAATAAATGTGAAAGCCATCACCATTACCAAGAGGTGGACACCGTAGGTCCCACAGCTGCCACCAGACCATTGATAGCCACTAAGAAGAGAGGGACACTCAAAACAGAGCCCTGTAATATCTCATTCTCCTGCATATGGGACATTCTACGGGAAGTGGCAACTGTACCTGAAAAGTGCAATGTGAAGAAAAGTTCTGGATAAAAATCAGGAGAAGGGCATGAAGGCCACTTTAATCTAAGGCAGCAAGGATGTGGTGGTGCCATGTGGTACCACAAGCTTTACGCATATCAAAGAAGACTGCAACCAGGTGAAGACACCGAGCAAAAGCCGTTCAGCTTGCAGACTCCAAGAGGACTAAATAATCTGCAGTAGAGCGGCTTCAGAAAAACCATCCTGCATTGAAGCCAAAGGGTTCTGGGATTCAAGGATCCAAAATAGCCTTTGACTCACCAAATGTTCAAGTAACTTGCAGACAGCATTCGTTAAAATGCTCAGACAATAGCTATTCATTTAAAGAAGCATTTACCAATTTCAGAACTGGAATAACGACACTTTCTCGCCAGTAGGAAGGGATTCCCCCTTACCCCAGAGACAGTTAAACAAGGCAAGTATATGACGTTGGCTAGCCAGTGATAAGTGTTTAATCATTTGGTTGTGCACCTGGTCCGGCCCACAAGCCATGTCAGGGCAGAAAGCAAGGGCACTGGCGAATTCTCACTCACTACATAGGGTGTTATAAGGCTCCAGATGCTGCGAATGAACGACAAAGGCAGTCATTCCAGGTGGTGTTTGAGAAGATGGAATGCACGCAGATAGTGAACCAATGCTGAGGATTGGCCAAAATGCTGAGCAAAATGCTCAGCAATTAAGTCCAGACTAGTGAAGACCGAGCGAGGTGGCGCAGTGGTTCGACACTGGACTCGCATTCGGGAGGACGACGGTTCAATCCCGCGTCCGGCCATACTGATTTAGGTTTTCCGTGATTTCCCTAAATCGGTCCAGGCAAATGCCGGGATGGTTCCTTTCAAAGGGCATGGCCGACTTCCTTCCCGTCCTTCCCAAATCCGATGAGACCGATGACCTCGCTGTCTGGTCTCCTTCCCCGAAACAACCAACCAACTAGTGAAGAAAACACCATTCAGGGAAATTCCTGGAGCACCTGCAGGAGGACAGTGGCTAAAGATGTGCCTGACCTTTGCCCCTACAAATGAAGGGGGAGTATGTGGCCCTATGGCAGTGACATATTGTACCCAACAAATCCAGTTATGGTGTTTAATTAGATACTGGGCATGGGCATGAAGCTGTTTGAAGGTCAGTAGGTGGTCAAGAGATGGATGACATTTGTAGCATTGGAGGGCATGTTGATGGTCTTTCCAAGCTGCAGCAATTTCGGGGGTTCACCAAAGGACAGTCTTCGGTCGGGAAGACCCTGAGGAAGAGGGAATCACTGAAGCAGCTGCCAAAACGATGATGTCAGTCAAACGGAGTCATCAGTGCCATTGTGTGGTGGAACGGATGGGTTGACAGCCACGGAAAAGGCATTCCAATCCACATTAGTAAAAGCCTACCTGCAAAGATGTCCAGATGAGTTATGCTGAATAAAAGATAAGACAATTGGAAAATGATCACTGTCACACACATTGTCATGAGCTCCCCGCTGAACAGAGGTGACAAATCCAGGGCAACAAATGGAGAGTTCAAAGGGCAAGAAAATGCCGTATGCTACAGTAAAGTGTGTCAGAGCTCTAGGGCAGAGATCAAGCTGCGCCAGCAGGTCTTCAACAATACTGCTCCATTCAGTGGTCACAGTACCACCCCACAGAGGTTTATGGGTTTAAAACACCCCAAAGAAAAGGAAGGGAGGAGGAAGCTGTTGAAGGAGGGCAAGAAGAGCAGGGAGCATAGGAAGCCAGTCAGGGGGGAGATAAAGATCATATATTGTTACTGCAGAGTCTAAGTGGATCCGAATGGCCACTGCTTCCAGTGCAGTTTGAAGAGGAACCCAGGAACTAACAATGTCTGTGCAGACCAATGTACAGACATTATCAAAGACTTGTAAAGGGCTGACCCGATTCTGGCAGAAGGAACCACAAAGAGTCAGCAGATGAGTACTCACAAAATAAGACCTGCAATACAAAACAAGCTACAGAGTAAAGAAGATGGTGCAATTCCAGAAGGCAACAACAGTAACAATTACAGTTCCACTGGAGGGAAGTGGCATAAGAGCCTGCCTGGATGTCGAATGGGCCAGAATCAATCACTGTGCCAAGTCAGTGTCAGTCACTGGTAAGGATGGAGTGAAGTACACGGATGCGAGATTGGACCCTGACTGAGAGGAAGGGGACAACACCCCCTGGTGTGTCGGAGGAACCTCGTCTCATAACTTGCACACCTTCTTCTTCTCCTTTAGAATGCAAGAGGAGCTGTGTTCACGAAGATGCAAAGTCACAGCAATATCCAAATCTGAGAGAGAAAGAATGGCCTTGAGGTATACAGAGTGTGGGTCTCCCATCCAGCTCCAAGTAGAGACTTCTTGTCCTGGAGACACCAGGGAGGGGATAACTAGAGGGAGCCCCATCACAACAGGGTGCCAGAGAAGACGGTTTCTTCTCTGACCAAGAGAAAGGAGCAGTTCCATGATGGGAGGGAATGGGAACTGTCCGAGAGAAGGAAAGGTGCAGGGGACAGGATGGAGTTCTGTAGGAACAAGGGAAAGGAAAGGACACAACAGGAGCAAAGGTATACATTAAAGATACTGGGTGGAGATAGTTGAATTTCTGTTGAGCCTCTGTGTAGGACAGATGAATTCCTGAGCCTTCCCTTCCTTTTTGTAGGTGGGCAATCCAGTGAACTTGGAGAGTGTGAGCCAGAACACTTCATGCACTTGAGTGGTGGGATGCAAGAACTCCTCACATGGAGAGGAGGGTCACCACAAATAGGATTTGTGACACATCGTGGAAACATGTGACCAAGGTGGGATATAGGGCTTCAAGTTGCAGTGGTACACAATAACCTCAAAAGCCAGAACGGAAGTGTCAGTATCAATGTGCTGTGCAAAAAAGTGAAGAAATCTAAAAAGAAATGATTGTCAGATGAAATGACTCACAACATACAGAAATTTCAAAACAACCTTCAGTGAAATTAAAAGCCAGGGTGGTAACATTAAGAGCACAATGGGAATTCCCCTGTTACATGTAGAGGAAAATGTGTACAGGTGGAAAGAGTACAATTGGAGGCATCTACGAGGGCGAGGACTTGTCTGATGGCGTGAAAGAAGAAGAATCATGAGTCGACAGGGAAGAGAGACTTTGGAGGACTTAAGACAAAATAAGGCAGGAGAGATTAATAATATTCCATCAGAATTTCTAAAATCATTGGGGGGAAGTGGCCACAAAACAGCTATTCATATTGGTGTGTAGAATCTATGAGACTAACAATATACCATCAGACTTTTCAAAAGACATCATCCACATGGTTCCAAAGATCATAAGAACTGACAAGTGCAAGAATTATTGAACAATGAGTTTAACAGTTCACGCATCCAACTCGCTGAGAAGAATAATACGCGGAAGAATGGAAAAGATGATGTGACTTACCATACGAAAGCGCTGGCAGGTCGATAGAAACACAAACAAACACATACATACACACAAAATTCAAGCTTTCGCAACAAACTGTTGCCTCATCAGGAAAGAGGGAAGGAGAGGGAAAGACGAAAGGAAGTGGGTTTTAAGGGAGAGGGTAAGGAGTCATTCCAATCCCGGGAGTGGAAAGACTTACCTTAGGTTCGTCTTTCCCTCTGCTTCCCTCTTTCCTGATGAGGCAGCAGTTTGTTGCGAAAGCTTGAATTTTGTGTGTATGTATGTGTCTGTTTGTGTTTCTATCGACCTGCCAGCACTTTCGTATGGTAAGTCACATCATCTTTGTTTTTAAATATATTTTTCCCGCGTGGAATGTTTCCCTCTATTATATTGAAGAATGGAAAAGGCAACTGAAGATCTGTTACATGATGATCAGTTTGGCTTTAGGAAAGGTAAAGGCACCAGAGGGGCAGTATTGATGTTGTTGCTGATAATGCAAGTCAGACTAGAGAAAAATAAGGACACATGCATAAGATTTGTTGACCTGGAGAAAGTGTCCGACAATGTCAAATGGTGCAACGATGTTCAAAATTCTGAGAAAAAAAAGGGGTAAGCTAAAGAGAAACACGAATAATATATGATATGTACAAGAACCTAGAAGGAATGATAAGAGTGGAAGACCAAGAATGAAGTGGTCGGATTAAATAGGGCGTAAGACAGGGACATAGTCTTTCGTTCCTACTGTTCAATCTATACATCGGAGTTGCACTGATGGGAATAAAAGAAAGGTTCAAGATTGGAATTAATATTCAAGATGAAAGGATATCAGTGATAAGATTTGTTGATGGCATTGTTAGCCTGAGTAAAAGTGAAGAACGATCACAGGATCTGAGGAACAATCTAATGAGTACAGAATATGGATTAACAGTATCAAAGACAGACAATAGTGAAGCGAAGTGGTAGAAAAGAGAACAGCAAGACATTTACCATCAG
This sequence comes from Schistocerca serialis cubense, assembly GCF_023864345.2. Classification (NCBI taxonomy): domain Eukaryota; kingdom Metazoa; phylum Arthropoda; class Insecta; order Orthoptera; family Acrididae; genus Schistocerca; species Schistocerca serialis. The sequence goes on along the minus strand of NC_064641.1, from coordinate 452,160,745 downwards.
GATTGGTGACCATGATGTAGATGATGTTAAGGAATTCTGCTACCTAGGCAGCAAAATAACCCATGACACAAGGAGCAAGAACAACATAAAAAGTAGATTAACACTGGCAAAAGGGGAATTCCAGGCCAAGATAAGTCTTGCTAGTATCAAACACAGGCCTTAAGTTGAGGAAATAATTTCTGAGAATGTAAGTTTGACATTTGGAGCACAGCACTGTATGGTAGTGAAACATGGACAGTGGGAAAACAGGAACAGAAGAGGACTGAAGCATCTAAGATGTGGTGCTACAGAAGAATATAGAAAATTAGGTGAAAGAGGTGGTTATCCACAGAGTCGGTGTTGAAAGAAATCTATGGAAAACACTGACAAGAAGAAGGGACAGGATGGTAGGACTTCTGTTAACACATCACGGAATAACTTCCATGGTACTGGAGAGAGCTGTAGAGTGTAAACATTGCAGAGCAAGACAGAGATTGGAATACATGCAGCAAATCTACTATGAAATGAAGAGGTTGGCACAGGAGATGAATATGTTGCGGGCTGCAGAAATTTGTTGCGGGCTGCATCAAACTAGTAAAAAATAAATAAATAAATAAAAATAAAAAATTGTATGGTTCCTGGAGCTTGTGCTTTAATGCCCTCACTATCAGTTTCTGTCTCATTCATGAGTGACTGGACACTAACTTTGGTGCCACTAACAGCCTTTACATACAACAGAATTTCTTTGGGTTCTGTGAGAAATCATTTCACACTATGCTACAATGGTAATCACTGCAAGCTTCAAACACTGGTCTCTTGACGGCCAGACACATTCATTAAACATCTCTGTATCTATAGGCTTATGTTTTATTTTACACCTACTGGACACATATCTATCAAGTGCATGGCCAACTGTTCTTTAAATCAAGGCTTAGTTCCTCTACACTGTCCTGTCCTGTGCTGAAACTTGCAAGCTCAGGCTGAGTTATTACACTACTGCTTCTTTATTTTACTGAAAATATAATGGAAAATCCAATTTGAGACATCGAAGATTATGGAAAGGATAGACTGCTACTCACCATAAAGGTGATACACTGAGTGGCAGACAGGCACAAGGAAAAGACTGCTACACATCAAGCTTTTGGCCAAAGCCTTCATTAGAAAAGAAAAAAAAAAATCACTTGCATTCAAACAAGCAACCATATCTGATACACATATGACCACTATCTCTGTCAGCGCAGGGCAGACAAACTGAAATGAATGGTAGCAACAACTGGGTGGGGGGTAGGTGGGGGGGGGGGGGGGGGGGAATAGCACTGTATGGTGGGGGAAGAGGAAACAGTAATGCCTGACAGAAGCCTGTAAGTGTCAGACGAGGTTGCCTGGTTCAATGTCAGGAGGCTATGGGTGAAGGAGCGAAGGGAAAATGGGCGAGGAAAGGAGAAGAGCAGATAAGGAGAAAACATCAATAGGTAAATTGACAGACAGCTGTGCACAATGAGGGTGAGGGAATGCAAGTTGGGAGGAGATGATAGGACAGGGGTTGGAAATTGTTGGGTGGAGGGTGTGGAGGCAATAGGTTTCCGTAGCTTGAAGCTGGGACAATTTTTGGAGTGGAGAATGTATTGTAACGATAACTCCTGTCTATAGTTCAGAAAAGTGGTGGTGGTTGGAGATGTGACCATAAATAAAGTTTGTCTCTCAATCAAGTGGTATGCTTTTTTGAAGTTATTATGTTATTAAGATAAGTTATTAAAAAGTCTACAAGTATGCACTTTATGTCCAAAATTAAAAACCTGGATAATAGACAAAATCCATATGAATGTCTTAAAATGGCCGACAGTGTAAGAAATCACAAAATAATGTACCATTTCTTATTAACTTTAATGAAAGGGTTATTGATAATATGTCAAAGATAGAAGGTATTTGTAATGATTGTTTGTTAAATGTAGTAAAGACAGTAAGGTGACAGAGTTTAGTAGAAAAACCAAAGCAGTATTTTGAGAATGCAAATATTTTATGTGGTACTAACACCCACTTCCTAATCTAAGAAAAGAAGCCCATATGAACTTGATGGTATTTCCAATAAAATCATATAAACAGAACCATTCTCTCTGAAGTAGATAAAGCATCATTGAGTTGGCCTTTTTTTCCCCAGAGAGAGCAAAATGTGAAGTTGTTTAAGATTATGGGAGTGACATCAACATCTATTCAATCAGTTGCCACATTCTACAAGGATTAAATAATACAAACCAGACCTGTTTTTTCTGTGACCTATCCAAAGCATCTGATAGTGTAAACCGCAACATTTTGTTACAAAACAAAGATTTTATAACATTACCAATAGATAACAAACTACAAAAAGAATGCAGAAAACTGTATATCATAATTCTTCAAATTTAAATAGAGGATTTTCTTTTAGGGTGAGGGAAGAGGGGGAGTGGCAGAGATCAGTAATCAGTGACAATGGAGTTACACAAGGTTTGATACTACATCCTCAATCATATGTTAATGATATTCCATTTAATACAAATAACACAAAATTAGTTCTTTTTACAGTGGGCAAGTACTGTAACAAATCCCAACTGATACACCACAATAGAGGAAATTGTAAGTAATGTGTTTAGATGGATTATTGAATGGTCTTCTCCTAATAGTCTCTCAGCCACTTTTCAGAAAAAGAGGTATATTCAATCCTGCATACCAAAAAGTACAACACCAATGATTAAATTTAAGCATGTAAGGAATTGCAGAAGTACACAAGGCAGAATCTGAAACATTTCTGCATGTACATATTAAAGAGAACTTAAACTAACCTTCTCAGACAGCTCAGTTCACAAACTTTCACAATTAGTGTTACTGCAATTCTGGGAGAGAGGCAAATCAGTAAGTTAACACACTTGGTTTATTTTAATTTAGGAGCAGCTAATTTTGTACGTAACTGTATTCACCATAAAGAAAGAGTCTTCATTGCACAACAGCATTAAGAATAATATGTACTAATGGTCACTTCTGAGCATCTTTCTTCTATAACCGTTTAACAGGTCAGTTATTTTAACTACTGCATCAATGCATACATTTCTCTAGTGAAACTAGTTGTAAATATCATACACAATAGAAGGAATATATCCATAATTACATTACTTCAACAAAAACTGATCATTTCTCTACACTAAAACAGACCTTGGTTCAGAATGGGATGAATAATGTGCAGTCTTTTTATCACTTGTCCTATGACATTTAATGACTGACAGATAGAAAATCTAAAGTTGGAAGTACGCTGAAGGAGAACAAAAAAATTAAGTACACTCATTGGGAAGCCTTGATGGTGATTTTAAACTCAGTACTCTACCGAAACAATATTCACATCAGGTAATTAGTTAGCAAAAAAAGACTGTTGATTTGTTAGACGTAATATTTATATCACGCATCTAAAAAGTGTTAACTGTGTATCATACTGGCGCTACCTGTTTTAAAGACATATAGCGTACATTAAACGTCAATCAAAGGGTAGACCTCCACTTAAAACACAATGAAGCGTTGCACTTTATACACGCACCGGAAAACCAAACAAAACAGCCAGTTTAATTTACTTCAAACGGTAGGGTTCATACCTGACTTTTCTCGTAGTGCTTCAAGTAGCTGTCTAAAAGTTGTACGATAAGTCCACTCCTTTACATTGTAGGAATAAATTGGCAGCTACGAGAAACCACTCCAAGTTTACACCTATGCCGCCTCTATACGACCTGTCAAACGCAATGCCGACCAGCAGTTCCAAAACAACCGACAGTCACCACCTGGGGGGCGGGAAATGCAAATTAAGCGTTCTACATGTAGTTTGTATTTTTCTGTGCTCCTTCCCAGTACTCTTCCGTTCACTGTCTGCAGTTGAACCCTAAAGCAAGTCAGTGGAAGAGTTTAAACGAAGACATAGATGTGAAGAGCGATTTGAAGATAAGATCCCTAAGCGTGGCAAAACTTGAGTCATATTCAGTATAATATAAATTTTCATGATGTTCCCTAATTTTTTGGAAGATATGCAAATGAAAAAGAGCAGCGAGCGAGGTGTTACAGTTTCAAAATGACTGGAACCGCGTTCGGGAGACTGAGTTCAAATCCACCTTTGGCCATTCCGATTCTGGTCTTCCATTCATCTATAATAAAGGTGGTCACACATGTAACTACAGTATTGAGAAACTGGATGACGAAGCTCTTTACGAAAGCATCCCTTTCGTCTCTCCACAGCTGAAGCATAAATTTGTGCTTCGCATATTTGGAGCTCGGATGACGACGATTTTCTCGTTTTGATCGGCTTTGCCACTGTGATGCGAAAAAAATGAAAGAGGAAACGTGATATGTTGTGTAAAGACTGTTTAAGGAAACGAAAAACTTATTCTCACATTAAGTTACTCTGTGAGTAGCAGATATATACACATCACTTATATCACTCTTACACCTCTGCTTACAAGAGAAACTCTCCATCGGATCCCCCTCAGATTTAGTGGTAAGATGGTCCAGTGGACAGCCGTGCAAAACCGAACACAGATCAAGCACGAAAACAGGAAGAAGGTGTACCGAACTGTGAGAAAAGAAGCAAAATCTAAACATTGAATGGTCCAAACTCAAGATGTTCAACATCGAGCGAACATTAGCAACGGCATCGTGCGTATATGGGGATAATGTTGGACTGCGAAAGGGGAGATCCGTGTTCAAATCTGCATTTATTTTCACAAGATTGCGAATTTTCCGTTCGGCTATTGACGTGTCTGTTCGCTGTATTCAGATTTGTGCCTGTGTCGTGGTGTAACGTCCGATTGCAACAGCTTGGTGTAGGGAAGGACCTCCGGACGTACATACCTCCTATTTGTCCTACACAAGTACCGCATGCTATGACTCTTTCGTTCCGATTTGGAAGTTTTTATTCTTGATTTCCTTTGTTGTTACATACAGGTAGTTCACACCAGATTGTTTTCATTACTGTGAGAGGTCTCTCCGCCATCTGGCCTGCTCTTTTCATCACATTCATTTGCGACTGTAATACATTCTTACCACGTGGTTCATATTCTATGACCAATGTATAGTATGACAATTGCCAAGACTATAGAAGGAGAACAGAAACGTTAATGACCAGACGGGAAGTTCGCAATTTTGAGAAACAAATAGTTTCCCTTGTTAGAAAGCAGGCTATAATGATGACAGAAACTGTAACACCAAAGACTAGTAGTAATATTGCGTTTTCTCACGATATGATAACCTCAAGCATGCATCTACACACATGTGTGGTACGAGAGTGTTGATTTAAGGCGGCTACACACGCCTCAGGCTTGCTTGACCAGCACACCTGCACAAGGGTGCTTGCCAAGGACGCAGTTACGTGTGTAGCCGCCTTTAGGCATACAGTAGGGGCTACTGTATCTCGTGTCTTCCTGTCCCAAATTAATAAATACCATCCATTATTTTCTTTTCGCTCCTGCAGTTGGTATGGGTGAATTATAACACGTTGTCGGTGGGATATTTCCTTCGTATTTTGTTAAAAGTATAACATACGCCGGGCGCGGTGGCCGTGCGGTTCTAGGCACTTCAGTCCGAAACCGCGTGACTGCTGCGGTCGCAGGTTCGAATCCTGCCTCGGGTATGGATGTGTGTGATGTCCTTAGGTTAGTTAGGTTTAAGTAGTTCTAAGTTCTAGGGGACTGATGACCTAAGAAGTTAAGTCCCATAGTGCTCAGAGCCATTTGAGCCATAACATATACGTTACAACATTCGTCTTTGACGTTAATTCTGGTCCAATGATATCTTATGCCGACAAAGTGTGTAATAATCTTTCATACGCTTGAAACGTGGCTGGCTTTCATACCCTCCAATTGGCCTTCAAATTAATTTGTGCCAGTAAATAACAAGTTCAGTGTTCTCAATAAAAAAACACCAAAATGTACCAAGTATAAACTGCACGACTGTAAATATAAATATAAATGGCCCATTCTCACAAAGAATATAGAAGAATGCAAAGTGAACATCGTAGACGCCATACGATGTCTCAACAAGTTTACAAACAACGGGCATATACCTTTGCTGACAGTCGTGGAAGAGGAAAGACATAAATTGTGAGAAATAACTACCGAGAGCTAAATGTAACAGATGTTACCAAGTCAGGGGCACCTCGACGCGAAGTTTTGGAAAGCTGTAACAACATATTGACGACCGGTAACAGCTTTATCATAATTGGGAGGCGCGAATGATGTCCTTCATAACGAATCTTGGCGTGCGACGAGAATGTTAAACGAAACAGTTGACGTGATTGTGCACCGCAATGTCAAATGTGATTGATGCTAAGTGTTTATGATCCACATGACCGCTGACGCATGTTTATTCTTTGTTTTATATAAATATTCCTTGGTTTTGTCTTTCGATATTTTCTCGGGCTTTTGTGTGTCCAGGCACAAGATTTCCTGCAAACGTGACGTTACACACAATATCGATACCATATTAACTACTATCGAATTTCGTTAGCGTTCGATTGTGGCCTATAAAACACGGCCGCCTGTATTAGAGGCCGGATCGTTCACCAGTGCCATCGTCTTCTTCAGTGTTTGTGCGTCGTATCAACAGTTTTGCAGTGTGGATTATCGTCGAGTGTGAACGGCTTCGTGTTTGCTTTATGTGTCTACTGTTTTATTACCCACCGTTCTGTAACTTATATGTCTTTTCAGTGTTTCTTCTCTTTGTGTATCCTCTGGCTGAAGAGCGGCGCTGTATGCCGCTGCCAGCCTACCTGATTGTTCAGGTGTTAAAATCACAATAAAGTAAAAAAATAAAATAAAATAAAAAAAATTTAAAAAAATTAGAGGCCGGAGTCGTCAAGCTGACAATGACGTAGCCTGTGACGTCAGTAGGCCGGCTAGCGTGACCAGCTAGGCCGAGACTAAAGTTTAGATTTCGTGGAATGGAGAGGACGAGTCAGATGTAAATACGCAATCACTTTTTTTTTTTTTGTAGATTTGGTCCCTATAAATAAGACAGTAACCTAGAAAAGCTAATTTCTCGCAGTATTGCTCCGACTTTACGTCGGAATTACGCATTTTATTCTCGTTTCCTTGCAACGATGAATTTTTCAATAACTCACATGTTCTTCATATTATGACGTTTCTTACCCGAGATTTGGATATACAAGTTCAGCAAACAATTTTGTGAGTTGCCTACTAACATTATTTGCAGACTTGCAATTATTTCAGTCTGTTATTTGGAATGTATTATGATATTCCTTCCTATATACATGACAAACACCTTCTTGGAGGCTGCACCTTAATTAAATACGATGGTAACCCAGGGAATATTTTTGGCACAGCTTCTGGTAAAGCTGGCCTTTCACGAGGAAACTCGTGACAGTTCCCATCAGAATCCTTGTAAATCTCCGCTCTTGATTCGTCACTTTCTTCAAAATGTTTAATGCGAACAACACTTCCATTTGATGGAGTCGAGACCTTCCTGGGGATATTTCTTGTCCATCGTTTTCTGTTTTCCTCTTCAGTAGGGAATCTGAACACTGAGATGTAACCCTCTTCATTGCTGGATTTGTAGTTGCTGTTGCAACCAGGAACACAACATTTTTCTGGCATCTGCAAATAGAATGATGCATTAATTGCTAACATCTTAAATCAAAATACTATTATGTAAAAATAGCAAATGAGAATTTGAGTGGACTGGTTTTATCTACTGCTTGGATATCACGAAACACAAGTCTACAATAGAATCAAATGTGTAGAAATATTCATAATATTAACACAAATCACTTAGGAAAATGGTTCTGAGCACTATGGGACTCAACTGCTGAGGTCATTAGTCCCCTAGAACTTAGAACTAGTTAAACCTAACTAACCTAAGGACATCACAAACATCCATGCCCGAGGCAGGATTCGAACCTGCGACCATAGCGGTCTTGCGGTTCCAGACTGCAGCGCTTTTAACCGCAAAGCCACTTCGGCCGGCAAATCACTTAGGAGAAGATTCTGATACTAACCTTATGAATTCAAAACTTTATTTTCGAATTGTGTCTAGAATATAGTAGAACTTTTGTTGCAATTGTGTAGACGAAAGTTGTTCACGTAGCACACTTGCACATATACATGTAAAAATACTGCAAACTTCACAGAATTGTATACTTACATTGTGTTATATCTTCTACTGTAGTCACGACTACCTGCTATAATTGTTGTAGAGTCCAGTATAGCATAATTACACTGTAATGTTGGATAAAACAGACACCGCGAAAGTACGTAAACAACTGCTTCCGTTCGCTACCTCATAGCCACAGCCATGCGGTAGGCCTTAACGTAACGTTGCCACATTTCAGTCCTCCGGCCTCTAATATAGGCGGCCGTGTATAAAATGAACATATTTAACCCTGTGGCGCATAGTGTCTATTACAGTGGACAGCTGTTAATGGTCGCTTGTTTGGCATTTTCAATCAGTCCTGAGGCTGAAAATGTACACAGTTCACTGCAGTGGGCACTCCCTACTGGTGGTGTGTCCTGCATGCATTTCCAGCCTCATGACTCATTGAAACCGTCAGAGGATTTACCATTAAAAGTTGTCCACTGCAGTGAAATGCATGCGTCGCAGGGTTAAAACGCTTTGGTGTCCCCAACGTCCAGCCTCAGCCGAATGCGCCGTGAGATCAAGGCGGCAGATGTGGTTCATAGGAACCAAGAATAGGTGGATCTGGTGGACACGCTGGATCCCCAATATGGCAACGCATGACACGTTGCCAAGTTATTCCTGCGGCGTAGGCGGCGCATTCCGCTGCTTCAGGTTAGCTCGGACGTCTTCAGCGGCCCAGGTTAGAAGGCCAGCGTTCTCGTGGACCATGCGGCATCATTCTCTCCAGTGGAAGACGTCACGGATGTGGAACACATCTGCCTCATGCAGGAACAACTCTCCACTTCCTTGTGTGACGGGAAAGAAACTGACGCCGTCTCAGAGGAGGAGGTGGCTCAACACCAAAGAGGTGGGAAGGGGTGACAGAATTCACAGCATCCTCTTGCGCTACTTCCTGGCGAAGGCTTACCAGTCCCTTGTCGTCATCTTCAACATGTGATCCTCAACATGGGGGACTACCTTACCACGTGAAAACATGCGGAGATAGTAGCTGTCCCCAAGGCCAACAAGGATCCCCATCTGGCAACCAACTATCATCCAATCAGTCTTCTTCCATTGCTATTGAAGGTATTAGAGTCGGCACAGTTGAATAAGTAATAGTGAGTAAAAGATATTTAGTGACAGTAACTATATTTGCACTTCCAGGTAAAATACATCAAACACAACGAGCAAGGAACATTATTTAACACACATAAAACTCAGAGTGTACAATAGCACCAGAGAGGTCTATTATATTTCAAATGATGCACTTTGCCGCCATCCCACACGAAATATATTGTTCATACAATTCCAAAACCGCCCTTTGAACATATATTTTGTGGTTTGCCTTCACAAGATAAACCAAATAGCCCCACAATCGCTTTGTCCAAGGGTTTTGTCAGAAGGTCAGCAAACATGTCTTCTGTGCGCAGGTAGTCCACTGCAATGTTCTGTCGCTCTATGTGGTCCCAAAGAAAATGGTGCCTTATACCAATATTTTTTGTCCTAGCACTAGTGACATCATTTTTAGCTAGGTTAATGGCTCCTTTATTATCACAGAAGATCGTTATAGGTTCCATGATTAAAGTAGGTTCTATTTCAGACATTAATGTTCTTAGCCACAATGTTTCGTGTGTGATGTAAGATAGCGCCATACACTCGGCCTCTCAGTACTCAATGCATTTTTTTGTTTTTGACTGGACCATGAAATGAGACCCCTCATTAATTTAAAGCAGCAGCCAGCAGTGGGGTGCCTATCTCACAATTCACTCCCCCAGTCTGCATCGCTGTATCCTTCTAGTTTTGGGTTACTTTCTCTATGGTATCTTAATTCATGGTTTCAAGTTCCTCTTAGATATTGGAATATCCTTTTCACAGCTTTTCAGTGCTCTGCGATATCTGCTTACTGCATTGGTGGCAAAAGCAATAGCAGATTGTGACGTTTGAGATAAATATAACAGACTCCCTACTGCTTCTAAATATGGAACATTCTTATCACATTCCACATCTGTCTATTTATATTTAACTTCACTCCTACTTCCATTGGAGTAGTTATGAGCTTACAATCACTCATGCCAAATTTCTTTAAGATGTTTTCTGTATATGATGATTGATTTATGCTCAATTCTAGTCTCTTTTCATCCTTGGTGATCTGCGTACCTACATAGCATTTAACTTCTCTCAAATTGACTTGTCCTATATCATGATGTGCTTTGCAGTACAAATTGTATGATCTACAGGACCAATAATAAATCAAATCAAATCACACACTTTAAAATTGGTATGAACTGTTTCTTAAAAATTCACATTTGACTTTCGTTTTCAGTCAGGATAAAGAAGTCGTCCACCCATATTGCCATTATTATTGTCCCTTCTCTTCTCCTTTTATAGAATATACTGGGATCTGCCTTAGATTGCTTCATATTCAAATTTATTAGAACTTTATGCAGAACCAATTCCAGCAATGTCCACTCTGTTTAAGTCCATATACTTTTTCGCAAATTCCAAATCTTTTCCATTTCTGATTTGGTTTTCATGACTTCTCTTGGTGAAATGACACATATCTCCTCCTCCAATTTCCCATTTAAATATACTGCTTTTACATCCACATGATGAAGACTTAAATTTTGTTTTGCTGCCAAGGCTATAAGTTTGCCGCAGTTGCTACAACGGTTCCCGTGAGATTATAGAAGTTAAGCACTGTCGGGCGTGGTCGGCACTTGGATGGGTGACCATTCAGGCCGCCATGCGCTGTTGTCATTTTTCGGGGTGCACTCAACCTCATGATGCCAATTGAGGAGCTACTCGATTGAATAGTAGCGGCTTCGGTCAAGAATACCATCATAACGATCAGGAGAGCAGTCTGCTGACTACACGCCCCTCTTATCCGCATCCTCCTCTGAGGATGACACTGCGGTCGGATGGTCCCGATGGGCCACTTGTGGCCTGTAAACGGAGTGGTTTTGCCAAGGCTAAAAGATATCTCAATGAGGCATACTTGACTACAAGTGAAAAAGTTTCTTTGTAATCTACCTCTTGTTTTTGCGAATATCCTTTAGTTACAAGTCATGCTTTATATCTTGATGATGAATTTTCGGGGTTCTTCAAAGTGAATACCCATCCTGCCTGTAATGGTTTCTTATCTGTTGGCATATTTAGACATTCAAAGGTTTCGTTCTGGGATAAAGATTCCAATTTCCTCTCCATTGCTTCTTTCCATTCTTGAGCGTTTGGACCAGTCATTTCTTTTGCTGCTGTTGCTGGCTCATCATTAAAAGACTGGGCTGCATACATTTCAAAATCTGTATATACTTTCGGTTTTGGTATGCGAGAAGAGTGCCTTACATTGTTCTCTTCATTTTGTTTGTCCTCAAACTCATTGTCATCATAATAGTCTCCATTTGCCTTTTACTGTCCTCTTCCTGTTCTTCACTTTCTCTTCTTCACATAAGGTTTCACTCTCAGAACTAGATGATGTTAAATTAGTAGTCTTGCACTCTTCAGAGTCCTTTCTATTTTCAAAGAATACTACATCTCTTCTTGTAACTATCCTCTTATTCAATGGATCCACTAATCGGTAGCCGTTTTAATTCTCGCTTTTCGGTCCCATTTTTTTCTCAGCTGTTTTGGAATGTGCACCGCTGCATCACAACCAAAAACCCTTATATTGCTTAGGTCATGTTTCCTTCCCACCCATATCTCATAGGGCCTTCTATTACTTAATGCTTTTGGAGGAGATCTATTGTCCAAATATAAGTCTCTGTTGATACCACCTCTGCCCAACAATCTTTTGATAATCCAGCATCAGTTATCGTGCTCCCTGCTTTTTCGACAATGGTCCTATTAGCCCTCTCAGCAACCCCATTTTGAGTGTAATTCAGTCAATCCATAAGAAGGGAAGTAAAGAAAAATTTTCAAATTATAGACCAATATCACTAATCCCTACCTTCAGTAACATATTTGAAACAGTTATCCTATCACAAACTCGCCCGGTTGGCCGTGCAGTCTAACACACGGCTTTCCGGGCGGGAAGGAGTGTCAGTCCCCGGCACGAATCCGCCCGGTGGATTTGTGTCGCAGTCTGGTGAGCCGGCCAGTCTGTGGATGGTTTTTAGGCGGTTTTCCATCTGCCTCAGCAAATGCGGGCTGGTTCCCTTTATTCCGCCTCAGCTACACTATGTCGACGATTGCTGCGTAAACAAGTTCTCCACGTATGCGTACACCACCATTACTCTACCACACAAACATAGGGATTACACTCATCTGGTGCGAGACGTTCCCTGGGGGGTCCACCAGGGGCCGAACCACACAATAACCCTGGGTTTGGTGTGGGGTGGCGGAGGGGTGAAGTGGTCTGCAGTAGTCGTCGTGGGGTTGTGGACCACTGCGGCTACGCCGGGGACGGAGCCTCTCCATCGTTTCTAGGTCCCCGGTTAACATAACATAACATAACATATCCTATCACAACTCACAACATTTTTGTCAAGGCACAAAATGCTTACCGAATCGCAGCATGGGTTTAGGAAAGACCTAAGCACGGCCACTGTTGTTACCAGTTTCTTCCATGAAGTATGTAGCAATATACAACAGGGTATGCACACAGCTGGAATATTCCTTGGCCTGAGAAAAGCTTTTGATTCAGTAAACCATCAAGTGAAACAGGACGCAGGGAGCCCCTCAAGGCTCAATTCTTGGGCCTTTCCTCCTTTTTGGCATATATTAATGACGTTGTACACCCTATTAACATGCACCTTGTAAATTATGCTTGATGACACCTCCGTTTTATTTCATGGTAAAGATTGTGAGGAACTGAAGTTTTCAGCAAGTAATGGGATACTAGAATTAAGTTTATATTTTAATGCACAAGGATTAAAGGTCAATGTAAATAAATCCCAGATGCAAATATTTACAACTGGCAGCTCACACCACTCGTGCATAAATGAGGTATGTGACATAGTGGCAGAGGAAGAAAACAAGTGTAAATTTGTAGGGGTTCATCTGAACTCAATCCTCTGGTGGATTATCCACATTAATGCTATATGCAAAAAAGTCAGCAATGGGCTGTATCTTCTGAGACAACTGTCTAAAATGGTGTCCACCCACATACTTAAAACTGTGTATTATGCTACAATCTATCCCCCTCTTAGCTACTGTATAGAAATGTGGAGTTACGCTGCAGACATTCACCTTAACAGAGTACTATTGCTACAAAAAAGAGGGTTAAGGATTATACATGGACTAGGCTATAAAGACTCTTGCCGTGATGTTTTCAGACAACACAAATACTTCACCATTTACTCTTTGTATCTTTATAAATTAATTACTTTTTTGTCTCGCAGAAAACTGGAGTAACTAAATGTAGTGATATACATGACCACAACACTAGGTCCAAAGAGAAATACCACTGACAAAGAAAAAGATTAAAAATGACAGACCAGAGCCCATATACTAATGGACTGATATGGTACAATAACCTGCCAGAGTCCATGAAAAATAGTAATAAAAAGCAATTCAAATCAAAACTGAAAGAATTCTTAATTGAAAAGTGTCTCTGTTCACTCAACAAAATTGTAAATGGTTAAGTTTAAGAGCTCTAAAATAATGTACAAGTACCTGACATTTGCAAAAGCCATCATATTGATAGCTCCACATGAAAAAATCTAAATAAATAAATAAATCTAGGTGTCCAAGTCTGCCATAAAAAACCTTCCACCGAGTATACTGGATGACTAATATTTCTATGTTTACTATCAATGATATCCAACTTAAAAATACTCCTGTCATTACTTGCTGTAGTTATAACTTCACCATTTTTGTTGATTACTCTTGCTCTGTGTATGTCAAAAGTGACTGTGTTTCCCTTCTTGACAATTTCCCCTACAGACAGTAGGTTAGACACAACACTTTTTGCATAACGAACATCATGTGCTGGAACCATATTAGGTTCAGAGTTTACACTTACATATAGGTATAGTTTCCCAGCCAAATGGCGGTGGAGCCTGCTGCCATCAACAGTAGATATTCCCATATGACTCACATCTTTAACATCATCAAGAAGAGATTTGTCTTTAATAATATGCACAGATGCACCTGAGTCTAAAATCCATTCCAGTCAACAATTACCCACATCCTTAAAAGAATAAAAACATGAGAGTGCCTTACCTTTATTATTGGGCCCTCTCTCTGGGCTATCAGCAACATACCTCTTTTACTGCGTTCCTGACCTTGGTATTAATTTTTCTTTGCACTGAGATGCAATATGCCCCTTCTTCTGACAGCTGTAGCACCTCACTGATTTCTTCCTTTTGTTTTTTTTTTTTTTTTTAATAAAGAGCAGATGCAGTTTCCTTCTCCAATACATGACAGCTTGAAGTACTCTTTACATCCTGTAGGATTTTCACTTTAACACTGTCGCCCGTGATCGGTGTACCTGAGCTTTCCAGCCCGATAATCATAGGCACATACCTTTCAGGCAGTCCTGCCAACAGTAGTGCCCCTATCCATTTGCCAGTGATCTCAAACTCAATGTTTCTCAGTTGGTTCGAAATGGCTATTATTTTGTTGATGTATTTGTCTACACTCTTGCATTTGTCCAGCTGAGTGGTAATTAACTCACGTAATAATCCTACTTTCATTGTAAGACCTCCATCCTCAAAAGCACTTTGTAATTTGTCGCAGACTTCTTTCACTGTCGCAGCTTTTTCAATGTGAATTCACTGAGTCAACCAGTAATATCAACTTTCATTTTGCTTTCCTATCCTTACTTGAATAATTCTGATCTCTGTATTCCATTGTCCCATCCACCATATCCCATAGGTCGTCCAAATGTAAATACGGTTATACTGCAAATTTCCACCTTGCCTAGTTTTTGCGACCCATGAATCTTTCAACCTGTGGTATTTGTGTCGTATTCATCTTAATAGTAACACTGATCTTTCTTAATGTAAAGAATTATACCCAAGAATAATACAAAAGAGTTGCGTTCATCTTGTAAGGATAACTTGTACTTCATGCAAGTGCACTAGTTAGTACTTTTCCAATACTTTCTGACTACTATATAATGGATATACTTATTCCAAATGCATTGCTGGGCTCATAACCTATCAGAGTCAATGCAGTAGAATAAATAATAGTGAGTAAGAGACATTTAGTGCCTAACTATATTTGCACTTCTAGGTAAAATACATTGAACCAAACAACCAAGGAACACTATATTACACACATAAAACTCAGAGCGTACAATAGCACCAGGTCTGCTACATATCACATGATGCACTTTGCTGCCATTGCACACAAAATAATTTGTTCACACAATTCCAACAGAAGGAGTATGAGCAGTTGCATGCTAAATGACTTCTGTGGCACATGGAAGCAGAGTGAATACTCTAGGACAAACAGTTTGGGTTTTGCGGGGGCCGTTCCACCATCCACCAACTCATGTGGTTGATGGAGGAGGCCATGCGTATTCTGGAGACTCAGGAATGCCTTGGGATGGTGTTCCTCAATGTGTCCAGAGCTTTTGACTCCATGTGGCATGACAGTCTTATTTATAAACTTTTTGTGCATGGGGTGCCAATGTCACACAGGGTCTTGATTAGGTCCTACCTGGCTGACCTGATTTTCCACATCTGTCTGGAAGATGGTATTTCAACCCACTGGCCAATATGGGCTCGAATGCCACAGGAAATGCCACAGGACTCTGCACTTGGGACCTCTGCTGTACTCCACATGTGGAGTGTGTGAGTTGGCTCTCTACACCAATGACATCACACTGCTCACCAGGAATATGGACGCTGCTGAAATGAGGTGACAAGTCCAATTAAGCTGTGACATGCTGGGTGTGTGGTTGACAAAATGGTAGCTAAGGTATAATGCTACTAAGAGCCTGGTAGAGGTCTTCACTAGAAGGCTGCTGCTTCCAGACTTATGCCAACCATGATCAAGGGTGGAGCAGAACCACCAGATACCTCGGGGTCACTCTGGACTAGAGGTCAACCTGCAGGCCAAACATCTAGGAAGTCAAGAGCAGAGTTGCATGGTGTCTTCATGTCCTGCACCCTCTGCTCAACCGATGTCGATGTTGCCACCTCACCATGGCATGACCCTGCACCTGGCCCTAGTATCACCAGTGCTACCCAATGCTGCCGTGGTATGGGGCAACACTGCCAACACTCATGTTGACAAGCTGCATAGGGTGCAGAACCAAGTACTTAGGCTCACTCTGTGCCTTCTGTGGTGCTATCCAACCACCCAGCTGCACAAGAAGACAGGTATCCTGCTATTGTGGGACCACTTCTGCCAGTCTGCATGACTGTTTTATGGTGAGACTGAATGGTTACAAAATAAGCTGACCCAGGACCTGGGACACCCAATCCACCACAGGCCAATGACACATTGGCCTGACTCGTTATGGGCTTGAAACCCTGCAACAGCCAAGGGATGCCCTATGCATCCGATAGGCTGGTCCGATGAGGGACTGCAGGAATAGTGGCCAATGCTTACCCTGCACACAAGTTGAGCCAAGGTTGGCTCATCAGAAAGTGAGTGAGAGAGTGTGTGAATTATCTCGACATTATTTCTTGGGTTAACTGATGCTTCGTGCAGTGCCACTTCAAATGTCAGACGCAAAGAAATCATGCCAAGTGCCTTCCATACACTGAACTGTAATTTTTCAGTGCAGGACTCACCACAGATTGTTGATATTTCCACAAGCACACTAGTTAACTGTGTCATGGTCAAACCATCATAATGCTGGCAGCAAAACCCAGTCTTGCAGTTTCCATAACTTGAGAGCCAGTTTGCACTAGCTCATGTGACTGCTTCTGAAACTGAGTACAATTACGTTTTCACTGTGTTGAATGAAGATATGACTACGGAAGTACACATCAAACAGGGTAGAGCAGTGGTCAGCACCCTGGACTTGAATTCGGGAAGGTGATGGTTCAAACCCTCTTCCAACCATCCTGATTTAGGTTTCCTACAATTTCCCTAAATCACTTAAGACAAATGCCAACACGGTTCCTTCAAAAGGACACAGAAGCTTTTTTTCTCCATCCTTCCTTAATCCAAGATTGTGCTCTGTCTCTAATGACCTCCTTGTTGACGGGACATTAAATACTAATCTCCTCCTCCTCCTCCTTCAGAAGTACAGGACATTTTGGCTTCACCATGAGGCACTGACTGGTAACCAACCATTAAAACCACCATACTCAACAACTGTCACAGCCTGAAACAAAAGGCCTAGAAAAGTTACTTCATACTGAGGAGTTAGGTGAACCTTGACTTCACAGTTACTGCAGTCCACCTGTGGACTCCAGCAAGTCAATGAAGACAATCTACAGAACATCTGGCTGTTGCATCGGTCACTAGATTTGCAGAAGATATTTACAGAATGCATCTGCAATCTCGACACGCTTCTACAAACTGTGGGCCGTATTGCAGAGATGTACTCATTCACACGTGTAGCAGATATTTGCCCACAGTCAGACAATATTTTCACATCACTGCAGGCATAAATTGCTGAACTGACTGTGCAAGTCCTGATTTGCAAAAACACAGTGTTTCAGTTGTCAATCACAGTGCTACCACTCACCAAGGAAATGTTACTAACTGCCTTCCAAAAGTTTGTTGGTACCACAGGCAGTCCGGCACTGATGCACAGGAACGCAATCCCTCTGTGTGAGATGGGGTACTTCTCGGAAGTCAGTAGTGACAGTGACGGGCTCTCCAAATGACTCATTGGCTGTTTGTCACAGAGCACTACTCAAAACTGCAATTCCTAACAGACATAGGTGCCAACATATCGGTGTACCCATCTTCCCATCTGCCTCACCACAGCAGTAATGACTGTTGCCTTTTTGCTGTCAACAGTTCAACATTCCAGTCATATAGTCATGTAACACTATCACTAAACTTAGGCCTCCATCACAAGTTTGAGTGGCAATTCACAGAGTAGATAGAGAGTAAATGTTGACAATAGTCTTATAATCAGCCACACCTGGGAGGAACATGTAGATTTACTAAGGAGGACACTTCAGAATTTCTCTAATGCAGGAGTAACAGCAAACTCAAGGAAATGAAAGTTTATGAGGAATAAAAGGGTGAGGAGGATTTCTTTACTCTTTACTGTGAGAAGCCATAATATACTATAATGGATCCTCCTGTGACCATATTAAGTGTCACAAGCTGCAAGTAGCACAGAATCCAACTCCCATGTGGAGAAAGTGCAGCTGTTTTCTTGATTAGTGGTAGAACTGAAGTCCAAACTGCCCCTCTCAGCAACCACTTGTAGAGTCAGAAAGCTGAATCCTGACTGACATTGGTGACAACTGTGACAGAACAGACTACTGTAGTATGGGAAGTGTCTTATGGGTTGGTTAGAAGACTTCCATTCCCCATAACACAGCCCTAGGCACCTTCCTCTTCTTCTGTAAATTGTCCTGTTGGTCTCTCATTAATTGTACTCTTAATGGAATGGTTTATGGTGGTCAGGAGCTGTCGGCACAAACTCTTCTTACTTTACTCTCAGCAACAATTTGCCCTTGCTACCTGAAAAACTGTAAGATTTCCTGCTGTTGGCCTGCACTTGAACCTATGTAGAGCTGCCCACACAACCCTGACTGCAAAGTGGCATTCAACATTCCACCTAAAGCAAACAGCCTTTTCTGCAGGCGTGAAGACTATGGATGGATGCTCTTACATTGTTAAAACACAGGAAGTTGGCTGTAAAGCATACAGTCTGTCCTACTGGGCATCCATCACATTGTCTTTCTTTTGGGCACCACTCTGTCTGGCAGGTCAATTTAGACTGGGAAAGGTCACTTGAGTGCAAGTTATCGACCACTTCCCATTGAGCAGTGTGTGCAAGGGCTTGAGAGCATAGTGAGAGATTGATAGTAGTGTTGAAGTGCATGCTCTGCCCAATTTTCAACAAATTTTCACATGAGGGCATAAGACGGCTCTCAACTGATTTATTCCTGAGGCATGTGGTTGCAGAGGATCAAAGCACAATGTGTTAATTAAAATCATCACAGATGATGAAGGGATGGTGGAGCTGAATAATGTTGTCATGGAGAGCCTCTTCAGTCCAGCACCTCATGTGGGGGCAGGTAGAGCGAACAGATTGTAAAGCTATGATGCACACGCACAGTTACAGCGACTGCTTGTTGGCTGGATGTCAGGGAGGGAAGCGAGGAATGATAGGTATTGTTCATGAATATAGCCACTCATCCTTTAGCTCTCTCTGCACTAAGGCCATGGATGTTGTGGAGAATGAAGCAACATAACTCAGGGGTGTCAGGTAATTTAAAATGCAGATGCATATTACTTTGTCCTGAGCTAATAGACATATTTCCTACACATGTCCTGAGCCCATTCAAGTACCACTGAAGTATGATAGCCATCTTAAGGGTAAGGTTGTTCTCTGTCTTTCCTCCATGGTAGTGTGATGTTGCAGCAGAGGGGAGGGGGGGAGTGCAGGAGGAGGGTTACTTGATGGACTCGCCAGTAGCCTCAGGCAGACATCAACACACATACCGTCCATAGTAAGGTTACTGTCTCATCCATCAGACACAACCAAGGTCACATGGTCTGATAGCTTCAGACCAGGTCGTTTCGGTTTGTTGGTTTTCATCCCCAGTTTGGACTTCGGGGATGGTGTCAAGGCTGTTTTAACAGGAACATTTTGCTGGATCTCTTCTATTGTCTGTCATGAGGGTCTGCTTCTTACTGAAATTTATTTCAGCAACCACCAGTATTTCAATGGTGGGAAGGTTTGACTGTGTGGCCAGTGGAGCGGGCTTACAGCTACATTTACAGGTGCAGGTTGATGTGCTCTGCTCAGCTATCGAAGTCTTGCACCAACATTAGTCTTCTGTACAAGTAGGTTCAATGCCAAGGCAAACAATTTCACAAAAGTGGGTGGCGCTGTGGCCTTAAATGTATTCTTTTTTGTCTCAAAATAGAAGAGGCATTGGGTGACTCACCATCCTGTATTTTATTCTCTTACTTGAAAACAAGTCCAAACTGGATGTGCTTGGGAGCAACTGACACACATGTGTGGGCAGTACATTAAAGACGTGCTTCATGGGCAGTGGACCTGAATCTTCATTTTACCTGACAGTTGTAACCCACGGTGGTGTGAACAACACAGTAAGTAACACATTGGATTAGGTACATAGGGCCTAGATTGAAGTCAGAAAAAGCCTGGCACAATATACTTGGCAACATTAGTAGACTAACTGTCAGGATAAAAGTCTCTGCGTTCTGAAGCTCACTATCAACTTTATTCATGGAACTCTATTCTTCAGTGACATGTTCACTTTCCCATTCCTGTTAGAATTCCTTGGATCCATGCCCATAATGCCCTGGCACATCACAACTCCTTTACAACAATTTAGCCCAGTGTGAAACTCGTGGTTATAGCATATTCTTCAAGTAGTTTAGTATTTAACAACTTGTGCACTTGTGTAGCCTTCAGTTTCTTGATCAGGAGTGTATGATTGCGCAGCCTCTTACTGGATTTAAGTTGTCCTTTAAGTCCTCTAGAACTTTATATATTCAGAAAGGTGACAATTTTTCAAATTAATCTTTGACACATTCGACAGTGATAAACATATTATCTATCACAGAATATGGTCTGTTACTATTTCTGCTTGCACTGAAATCCACAGATGTCTCAGGTGGCCTAGCCATGTGAGGCATCTTTAGGATTTGGCCATTAATACTGCCCAGTGGACTACCAGAACTGCTGGGAGTAAAAGTAAGTGATTTGAACTTCATGGAAGTTCCACAAGCAGCTAGGGACGTGAGTGTCCATCAAGACACAGCCCCTCTTGCCTGACTAAGCCTTGTACAATTGAAATACATGTTCCCTAGAGATTGCCTGATAATGGCTGTCACACCTCAACAACTAAGTGTCTTGTCAGTGTGCAGCACACCTTGAGATTGAGCGCTTTCTTAGAAAGATTTTTACTATCATGATGATATGAGTGGTCTATCCAAGGTCCCTGTTCTCTGTGACACAAAACATTCCAATGCTGCTCCACATACTGTTTGCTGAAACATGCCCACAGCTTATGGTTACAGAGGACTAGCATCGCTCACCAGATCCTAGTTCAGGAAACCCAGGTTCCGCAAGCCCCCACCCAGCAAATGAATGCTGAGTTTCCTGAGGTGCTCGCCATTTAGAACAACACAAGGGCGGGTGCAAGGGGGGGGGGGGGGGCAATGTGGCTTTCTTGAAAATATAGTGGACAGGGTGAGCATTACCTTCTGCAGAATCAGCACCATCATTAGCAGAGCTATCACCATCATCAGCAACAGCAGCACCCAGCAGAAGCAATTGACAGCCAATCAGAAGAAGAGAGCCAAGGAGAGCAACAACTCGCAAAATCTAAATGTCAATCCCTAAACATTGTTACTGAAAAATCCACAAGATCTAGGCAGCAAACTGTGTGAGCTGGAAGTCATTTTAAATGGTAATCTCAGAGGAGTTGAGCACTGGCTACAAAACGCACCCATTTGTGCAGCTATAGCGCCATATAGTGGAGATGCTGAGTTGCAGATAGGCACAACAAAAAGACTCTCACAATTAAAGCTTTTGGACATTAAGGCCTTTGACAACAACAACACACACACACAAATGCAAATGCAACTCACACACACGACTGCAGTCTCAGGCAACTGAATGACTGCAGTCTCAGGCAACTGAGTGTGGTTTCAGTTGCCTGAGACTGTAGTGTACATGTGAATTGACAGAATATGGAACACCATTACTTGCATCTACTAGTCCCCAACAAATGACCTTCTTAGCTAATTTAGAAGATCTTTTACATGAATTAAGAGGTATGTCAAAATATTTAATAATGCCTGGTGATTTTCATATCAATTTTTAGCTCATACAACATGCAACCAGCTGTGGATGAAATTACTAGATAGTGAGATGGGTCCAAAACATTTGATCAAAAGCATCATGAAAAGGATGATTGCTTTTACAGTGCAGAGGAGTCAATGAGCCACAGACAGGCACAACAAAAATACTGTTACACATTTAAACTTTAGGTCAAAAGGCCTCCTCTGAAGTAGAAAACACACACATTCACAAAAGTACAATTCACACAAAACACACACACACACACACACACACACACACACACACACACACACACACACACATATATTCACAAAAGTGCAAGTCACACCCACATATGCCCATTGTCTCTGACCACTGTGGCTTGACTCAGCAGCCAGATATAATGGCTATAATATGTGAGAGTTGTGCTTGTGTGAATGTTTGTGCATTTTCAACTTCAGAGGAAGGCCTTTTGGCCAAAAGCTTAAATGTATAACAGTCTTTTCGATGTGCCTGTCTGCGACTCAATGTCGAGGAGGAGCAATCTATCCTTTTCACAATTTTTGTTATTGGGACTTTCTATTGTTTGATTTTACAACACTAACTCAGATGTTTGCCAACAAACAGGAGGTGATTTGGGGCTATAATATTGAAGTAACAGATATTGGCTTTTCTGACCACATGGCATTAAAATGTAATATAGAATGGGAACATTAGGAAATGTACAATCATTGAAAAATGTGATAACAACGTAGGAATTTTTAATAGCATACTGAAATTTGTGCACTGGGACTGAGACCCCAATGATGATGCAGATAAGAAACATGGACCTCTTTTCACTGACTATAAATGAAGTGTATGCATGAATAATGCTGTATGGCACACTTTGACATTTTGTAGAATTGCATGGTTCAAATGGCTCTGAGCACTATGGAACTTAACAACTGTGGTCATCAGTCCCCTAGAACTTAGAACTACTTAAACCTAACTAACCTAAGGACATCATACACAGCCATGCCCAAGGCAGGATTCAAACCTGCAACCGTAGCAGTCACGCGGTTCCAGACTGAAGCGCCTAGAACCACACGGCCACACCGGCCAGCTAGAATTGCATGGAATAATGTTGTATGTGGCAGTCTGCAGCACCTGCTGTAATAGTTGACCTGTTTAATGTGGGAGGTTAGCACTAAACAGCGAAGAACCTCATGTTCTGTTGCTTGAACAATGCTGTATGTTACAAGAATGCAAGCAGTTTGAAATGTGCAAATACTGCACAGAGAAGGAAAATTTAACAGTAATTGGTAGGATATTAAGAGAAAAAGGGTCAGTGATGCTGGATTGGAACATAAATCATGAAAAGGAAAGTAGATCCTGTGAAACAGCTTCTAACACAGATGGTTAGCACACTGGACTCACATTCAGGAGGACAATGGTTCAATTCCACGTCCAACCATCCAGATTTAGGTTTTCCATGATTCCCTAAATCACTGCAGGCAAATGCTGGGATGGTTCCTTTGAAAGGGCATGGCCAACTTCCTTCCCCATCTTTCCCTGTTGAATGAGACTGATGACATCGCTGTTTGGTCTCTTCCACCATATTAACACTCTAACACAGGTGAGTAGAATAATGCTGTATGAGTTTCATAAAAAGGTATATGTCCTTAGAGTAGCATATGTGTTCTGTACAGCAGTATGTCTTCCCTGTAGAACACATAGAGTACATGGCCCTAACAGTATACATTATGTACATATTCTGAAATCATTACAGCAAAATATGTAACCTGAATAAAATTAAGTAAGGTTGTGTAGTTACTATCAACAAAGAATATAATACACAATCTAAGCACAGCTATTTTATTAAAAGGGAATGTGAAATGTGATAATACAGTTGACTGTTAGATAGTAATACTGATTGGCTGCATGATCCAGGATCATATATGCAACACAGAAATGTGCTCAAAAGAAGGATGCAAGAATAGAAACCCGGAAATTAAGTTAAAGCTTTATGAAGAATATCATGCCATGGCATATGATGAGCAGTTCATTTACTTGATAAAATCCATGGAAATAGACATGCCAGCCAGATGAAAGAAACGTAAGACAGACAGTTTTCATGGAAACAAGCTACATTCAAATGAAAGTCCAGTCAAAAGAAGTATGTCAAAAAACATAACTTGACATATTCTGCATCACCCAGTGACAAATAAAGACTCTTCAAAGTGAACTAAAAGATGAAATAATCACTTCTAAAGGTGGGAGAGAAAAATATTTCAATAGGCCGCATGCCATATCATATGACGACCAAGCTCTTATTTGGGAACGCATTTCGAGTTTCCCAAATGAGCCATTAGAGCAGGAATATATTCTCAAAAGAATATCTGCACCCCAATCTCACCCTCTGCAGAATATATAGATTATTTATCAAAATGATTCCTGATTATTCAATAAGCAGTTCATATTTTTATTTATTTACATCTAGTTCAGGACAAAACTGAGGAGCAAATCTCCGAGGTCGTGGAACATGTCAGTAGATGAAATTACAACATAAAAATATTAACAGATAAAATAAAATGTTTATCAACCCAAAACAAATCAAGTCATAATTTTAAGTAAACGCAGTAAACAATATAACATAAGAATCAGCTTAATTTTTCAAGGAACTCCTCAACATAATAGAAGGATTGATCCATGAGGAAACACTTCAGTTTCAATTTGAAAGACTGTGGAATACTTCTAAGAGTTTTGAATTCATGTGGTAGCTTATTATTATTATTTCCTTCACTTTCTCATACGTTAAATCCAGTAAAAAAATGGAGTGACACGGACCTTGATCAAGCGTCACTTCCTTTTAACTGTACGGTATGTGTTATATTGCATTTAGGAACTTTCGGGTAATTGAACATGTATCAATAATTACGGATTTCTGTAGCTGTATATATATATATGTTTGGATGTAGCTGTATTGCATTGATGTACTGGTGGATATTGTGTGGTATGACTCCTGTATTGATAGTATAATTGGTATGATGTCAACTTTATCCTGATGCCACATGTCTTTGACTTCCTCAGCCAGTTGGATGTATTTTTCAATTTTTTCTCCTGTTTTCTTTTGTATATTTGTTGTATTGGGTATAGATATTTCGATTAGTTGTGTTAATTTCTTCTTTTTATTGGTGAGTATGATGTCAGGTTTGTTATGTGGCGTTGTTTTATCTGTTATAATGGTTCTGTTCCAGTATAATTTGTATTCATCATTCTCCAGTACATTTTGTGGTGTATACTTGTATGTAGTAATGTGTTGTTTTAAAAGTTTATGTTGTAAGGCAAGCTGTTGATGTATTATTTTTGCGACATTGTCATGTCTTCTGGGGTATTCTGTATTTGCTAGTATTGTACATCCGCTTGTGATGTGATCTACTGTTTCTATTTGTTGTTTACAAAGTCTGCATTTATCCGTTGTGGTATTGGGATCTTTAATAATATGCTTGCTGTAATACCTGGTGTTTATTGTTTGATCCTGTATTGCAATCATGAATCCTTCTGTCTCACTGTGTATATTGCCTTTTCTTAGCCATGTGTTGGATGCGTCTTGATCGATGTGTGGCTGTGTTAGATGATACGGGTGCTTGCCGTGTAGTGTTTTCTTTTTCCAATTTACTTTCTTCATGTCTGTTGATGTTATGTGATCTAAAGGGTTGTAGAAGTGGTTATGAAATTGCAGTGGTGTAGCCGATGTATTTATATGAGTGATTGCCTTGTGTATTTTGCTAGTTTCTGCTCGTTCTAGAAAGAATTTTCTTAAATTGTCTACCTGTCCATAATGTAGGTTTTTTATGTCGATAAATCCCCTTCCTCCTTCCTTTCTGCTTAATGTGAATCTTTCTGTTGCTGAATGTATGTGATGTATTCTATATTTGTGGCATTGTGATCGTGTAAGTGTATTGAGTGCTTCTAGGTCTGTGTTACTCCATTTCACTACTCCAAATGAGTAGGTCAATATTGGTATGGCATAGGTATTTATAGCTTTTGTCTTGTTTCTTGCTGTCAATTCTGTTTTCAGTATTTTTGTTAGTCTTTGTCTATATTTTTCTTTTAGTTCTTCTTTGATATTTGTATTATCTATTCCTATTTTTTGCCTGTATCCTAGATATTTATAGGCATCCGTTTTTTCCATCGCTTCTATGCAGTCGCTGTGGTTATCCAATATGTAATCTTCTTGTTTAGTATGTTTTCCCTTGACTATGCTATTTTTCTTACATTTGTCTGTTCCAAAAGCCATACTTATATCATTGCTGAATCCTTCTGTTATCTTTAGTAATTGGTTGAGTTGTTGATTTGTTGCTGCCAGTAGTTTTAGATCATCCATGTATAGCAAATGTGTGATTTTGTGTGGGTATGTTCCAGTAATATTGTATCCATAATTTGTATTATTTAGCATGTTGGATAGTGGGTTCAGAGCAAGGCAGAACCAGAAAGGACTTAATGAGTCTCCTTGGTATATTCCACGCTTAATCTGTATTGGCTGTGATGTGATATTATTTGAATTTGTTTGGATATTAAGTGTGGTTTTCCAATTTTTCATTACTATGTTTAGGAACTGTATCAATTTAGGATCTACTTTGTATATTTCCAATATTTGTAGTAACCATGAGTGGGGTACACTATCAAAAGCTTTTTGGTAATCAATGTATGCGTAGTGTAGCGACCTTTGTTTAGTTTTAGCTTGATATGTCACCTCTGCATCTATTATCAGTTGCTCTTTACATCCTCGTGCTCCTTTGCAACAGCCTTTTTGTTCTTCATTTATAATTTTGTTCTGTGTTGTATGTGTCATTAATTTCTGTTTAATGACTGAAGTTAATATTTTGTTTATTGTTGGTAGGCATGTTATGGGGCGATATTTAGCTGGGTTCGCTGTGTCAGCTTGATCTTTAGGTTTCAGATATGTTATTCCATGTGTAAGTGTATCACGGAATGTGTATGGGTCTGCAGTGTAACTGTTAAATAATTTAGTTAGATGTGAATGTGTTGAGGTGAACTTCTTTAACCAGAAATTTGCTATTTTATCATTTCCAGGGGCTTTCCAATTGTGAGTAGAATTAATTGCTTGGGTGACTTCATGTTGCAAAATTATCACTTCAGGCATTTGTGGTATCATCTTGTATGTGTCTGTTTCTGCTTGTATCCACC
The DNA here is from genome assembly GCF_023864345.2 of Schistocerca serialis cubense. Taxonomy (NCBI): domain Eukaryota; kingdom Metazoa; phylum Arthropoda; class Insecta; order Orthoptera; family Acrididae; genus Schistocerca; species Schistocerca serialis. The sequence goes on along the minus strand of NC_064641.1, from coordinate 452,133,591 downwards.
GTGCATGCCTGTTATGTTGTACCGGGTTTGACCATATGTTGCTCCAGAAGTGTTCCATGTCTGTTATGATTGGTGGATTGTTTATTTTAATGTGTGTGTTATCTATTGTGTGGTAAAATTTCTTTTGGTTTGTGTTGAGTGTTTGGTTTTGTTTCCATCTATTTTCACTTTTTTTGTATCTTCTGAGTCGTTTGGCTAATGCTTGTAATTTCTGCTTCTTTTCGTCTAATTGCTCTGTCGCTTCTTGTTGTGAGATTTTACCTAACTTTTTTCGTTTTTTTTCCGAGATTTCATTTCTTATAAATTGTGTTAGCTGTCCGATGTCTTTTCTCAGTTTTTCTATTTTGATCTGTAGCCTGTGTTGCCATGCTGGTTTTGTGGGTTCCTTCTGTGTGTTGGTTGGTTCTGATCTCTGCCTAGTGTGTATATTTAGTGTAGTGAGTGCTCCTATATAAACCAGTAGTTGTAACTCTTCCATAGTTGTGTTTTCATTTATTTTGTTGTGTATGATTGTGTTGATAGTTTTTATTGTTGTTTCGACTTGTGGGTTATTTGGTGGTCTACGCAAGAATGGTCTAATGTCTGTATTTGTGTCTTTGTATTCTATATATGTTAGCTGAAATTTTTCTTGTATATCTAACATCTGTGTCACTTCGTGTTCTATTTGTGCTTGTTCTGGTGGCTGTCTTAAGATTTCGTTTTCCTCTGATTGTGTAATTGGTGCATGTTGTTCTTTGTTTGTTTGCTCTGGGATGTTTGAGTCCATTACTGTATTTTCTTCTTCTTCTGATTGCACATTATTTTGTTCCAGTATTTGTTGTACTTGTTGTTTGATGTTTTCTAATTCTGACTGGGGTATCCTGTTATTTTTTATTATTACACGGATCTGATCAGCTAATCGTTGTTCTGTTAAAAATTTTAATTCTGGGTATCTGGTAATAAATGTTGTGTATACTTGTGATCTGTATCCAGTTGTGTTGGTTCCTAGGTTTGTTGCTTGGTAATAACAGAACATGAGGTGTCGATTAACATCATCTGACCATCTTTATTATTATTATTATTATTATTATTATTATTATTTGAGAGGCTAATGTCAAAATACCAAGACTAATGAACAGACATTTTTACAAAAACCAGCAGTGTGACAACTGAGTTTAATGTACCATATTTGTGTCTCAACTTGATAATGAACTTATGTTCTATTGCTTTGTTAAGACCAAAGTAATCAGTTTGCAATAAATATTATTTTTATCTTGTTATAATTTTCTTACTAACAGCTTTTGGATTCCAGACAACCTTATCATTAAAGCAGAGTACAGGGTGATGTGGAATAGTGCTGTATATCCATTGCTATGCAGTGTTTTAAGTTTTACTGCTTACTTATTAAAAAAAAAGAAAACTATGCTTAGATCAGTTTCAAAAAGCACAACCAAGTATTTTCAACACCTGTATGTACAAACAATACATATCTGCTATTAAATTATTATTTTGCAACAATTCTCTGGAAGTAACAGTTTTTGTCACTTTCCTAAAAACTGTAAAATGCACCATACAGCATTATTTGAGCACACACTTCAAATATTGTTATTTCATGGCATTCCCATTAAGGAGAATTAAACTTAATGATAAACACATGGATACTACATTGATCAGCCAAAACATTATCATAATCACACAGTGTGATGCAGGATGCTGTCAGATGGCATTACAGACATGTGAGACAGTAACAAAAATATGTAAGCAGAGCAGACATGGACGGGGGATGACTCTAGCAAAGATATGGGTTACAAATGGGGAAATCCACTAAGATAAGTGACTCTGACAAAGGGTGGATTATTATTATGCAAAGCTCGTGAATGAGTACCCTGAAAAAGCTGAAGCTGGTTGAATGTTTACGTGCTACTGTTGCGAGAATCTACAGGAGGAGCTAGAAGAGTGAAACTACCACTAGGTGCTAAATAGCTGGACGTCCATGACTCTTCACAGATTCTGGGGTTCAGAGGCTTGTCTGATCTGTAAAGTAGGATGGATGGTGATCTGTGGCATCTCTGCTGAAAGAGTACAATGCTGGTGCACACACAAGGTGTTCCAGAGCACACTGTTCATCGTACATTGTTGAACATGGAGCTCCACATCAGACTGTCTTTACGTGTTCACATGTTGATCCAGTGACCTGTCAATTATGACTGCAATGGGCATGAGTCCATCAGGATTCGACCTTCAATCAATGGAAATGTGTTGGCTCTTTGGGTGAATCACATTTTTGCTACATTATTTCATTGGTTGTCTCCACAAACGCTGTCATTGAGGTGAACAGCGGCTTGAAACATGCAGCACACCATGGACGCTGGCTGAGCTATGGGAGACATTCTTCAGTGTTTGCATGGGACCTGTGGTAGTAATCAAAGGCACGCTGATAGCTGAGAACCACCTTAATCCCTTCATGCTTGATGTCTTCCCCAACGGCGACATCATCTTTCAACAGCATAATTGTGAGTGTTTCAGTGCCAGCTGTGCTACAGTGGTTTAAAGAGCATTATAGTGAGCTAACATTGATGCATCGATGACCAAATTCACCTGATGTAAGACGTATGGAACCCATCTAGGTCACTATCAGGCACCATCACCCCGTATGCAAATCAGCGACCCATTATTTATGTGAATTACATGACCTGGTTGCCTGCTTCTGAAACTAGCCTTGGGATTAGCCACATACCTCCAAAAACCTACGAACAAATTGTCGGATCCCTGATATGCAGAATCAGTGATGTATTTCATTCCAAAGACAGACAGACAAGTTATTAAGCAGGTGGTCATAATGTTATGGCTCATCAGTGTACAAAGGATTTCAAAATCATTACTCACCATTAGAAATCTCAGCAGACATTTCAGAATGAATATGACAGTAAAACTATCTTAGAAAATACTGGTGTCCACAGCGAAGTTTTACTCACAGCAAAAAGGCTAAGCAATGATTCATGTATCAACAGGCAAAGAAACAAAACAAAATTAGTTTGGAAAAAGTAAAAGTAAAACCTGAAACTCAAAAATTAAAAATTAAGGCAATTGTTGAAGATGATCACCAGATCACCGATATATTTAACTGGCACTACACAAACATAGGGAAGTCAAGTGAAATTTATGGCAGGACTGATGACTTCTTGATAGGGAGTACACAGCAGGTTATTGGACAGTCATTGGCAGATGTAGAGGTAACTTTGGATGTGCACCAGGGAAGTGTATTGGGGCTCCTGGTATTCAATTTGTATTTTAATGATCTTGCAGATAATATTAGTACTAACCTCAGACTTTCACAGATGAAGCAGTTATCTACAATGAAGTAGTCTGAAAAAAAGCTGCACAAAGATTCAGTCAGGCATTGATAAGATTTGAAAGTGGTGCAAAGATTGGCAGCTTGCCTTAAATGTTAAGAAATGTAAAATTATGCACTTCACAAAACAAGAAAACATAAATCCTATAACTACAATATCAAGTCACAGTTACAATTGTCCAACACACAGAAGTACCTGGATCTAACACTCATGCAAGCCATCTTAGAATACTGCTCAAGTGTGTAGGATCTGTGCCAGATAGGTCTAACAGGGGATATTGAACATATACAGAGAATAGCACCATGATCACATATTTGTGACCGATGGGAGAGTGTCACAGATATTCTTAAGAAACTGAATGGGTAGACGTTGAAGGTGGATGCACACTATGCAGAGAAAGTTTCAATAACCAGCTTTAAATCATGAATATATAAATATACCACAAATCTTATGCGTCACTCTTGTAGGGATCGTGAGGACAAGATAAGATTAATTATAGTGAACACAGCGCTATTTAAACAGTCATTTTTCCCATGCTCCAGACACGCGTGGAACAAGAAGAAGCCATAATAACTGGTACTGTGGGAAGTACCCTCTGCCATCCACTACACAGTAGTTTACGGAGTACGGATGTAGATGTTTCACCAGTATAGATTCCAAGCTTAGTGACATTAATAATACTTGTTTCAGGACAAGAATCTTTCCATCAAACCTAAAAATATCCATAATACACGCACTCTGGAAAAAGGATAGTACATTTTATTTATTTAGGACCAAATTGAGGAGCAAATCTTAAAGGTAATGGAATGTATCAGTACATGAAATTACAATGTAAAGGTAATAACAGATAAAAATAAAATGTTTTTGAATCCAAAAAAAGTCAAGCCATAAGTTTAAGTAAACGCAATCAACAATTCCTGGACAGAATAGAAGGAGTCACTCAAGAGGAAACCATTCCGTTTCGATTTGAAAGTGCATGGATTACTGCTAAGATTTTTGAATTCTTGTGGTAGCTTATTGGAAATGGATGCAGCAGTGTACTGCACCCATTTCTGCGCAAGAGTTAGGGAATTCCGATCCATATATAGGTTTGATTTCTGCTGAGTATTAACTGAGAGAAAGCTGCTTATTCTTGGGAATAAGCTGATATTGTTACAGGGTGTTTCAAAAATGACCGGTATATTTGAAACGGCAATAAAAACTAAACGAGCAGCGATAGAAATACACCGTTTGTTGCAATATGCTTGGGACAACAGTACATTTTCAGGCGGACAAACTTTCGAAATTATAGTAGTTACAATTTTCAACAACAGATGGCGCTGCAAGTGATGTGAAAGATATAGAAGACAATGCAGTCTGTGGGTGCGCCATTCTGTACGTCGTCTTTCTGCTGTAAGCGTATGCTGTTCACAACGTGCAAGTGTGCTTTAGACAACATGGTTTATTCCTTAGAACAGAGGATTTTTCTGGTGTTGGAATTCCACCGCCTAGAACACAGTGTTGTTGCAACAAGACGAAGTTTTCAACGGAGGTTTAATGTAACCAAAGGACCGAAAAGCGATACAATAAAGGATCTGTTTGAAAAATTTCAACGGACTGGGAACGTGACGGATGAACGTGCTGGAAAGGTAGGGCGACCGCGTACGGCAACCACAGAGGGCAACGCGCAGCTAGTGCAGCAGGTGATCCAACAGCGGCCTCGGGTTTCCGTTCGCCGTGTTGCAGCTGCGGTCCAAATGACGCCAACGTCCACGTATCGTCTCATGCGCCAGAGTTTACACCTCTATCCATACAAAATTCAAACGCGGCAACCCCTCAGCGCCACTACCATTGCTGCACGAAAGACATTCGCTAACGATATAGTGCACAGGATTGATGACGGCGATATGCATGTGGGCAGCATTTGGTTTACTGACGAAGCTTATTTTTACCTGGACGGCTTCGTCAATAAACAGAACTGGCGCATATGGGGAACCGAAAAGCCCCATGTTGCAGTCCCATCATCCCTGCATCCTCAAAAAGTACTGGTCTGGGCCGCCATTTCTTCCAAAGAAATCATTGGCCCATTTTTCAGATCTGAAACGATTACTGCATCACGCTATCTGGACATTCTTCGTGAATTTGTGGCGGTACAAACTGCCTTAGACGACACTGCGAACACCTCGTGGTTTATGCAAGATGGTGCCCGGCCACATCGCACGGCTGACGTCTTTAATTTCCTGAATGAATATTTCGATGATCGTGTGATTGCTTTGGGCTATCCGAAACATACAGGAGGTGGCGTGGATTGGCCTCCCTATTCGCCAGACATGAACCCCTGTGACTTCTTTCTGTGGGGACACTTGAAAGGCCAGGTGTACCGCCAGAATCCAGAAACAATTGAACAGCTGAAGCAGTACATCTCATCTGCATGTGAAGCCATTCCGCCAGACACGTTGTCAAAGGTTTCGGGTAATTTCATTCAGAGACTACGCCATATTATTGCTACGCATGGTGGATATGTGGAAAATATCGTACTATAGAGTTTCCCAGACCGCAGCGCCATCTGTTGTTGAAAATTGTAACTACTGTAATTTCAAAAGTTTGTCTGCCTGAAAATGTACTGTTGTCCCAAGCATATTGCAACAAACGGTGTATTTCTATCGCTGCTCGTTTAGTTTTTATTGCCGTTTCAAATATACCGGTCATTTTTGAAACACCCTGTAAAAAGAAATGACAGTAAAGAATGTATATATTGAGAGGCCAATGTCAGAATACACCCACTAGTGAACAGGGGTCGACAAGAGGTTCGCGAACTTACACCACTTATTGCCCAAACCACCTGTTTCTGAGCCAAAAATATCCTTTTAGAATGGGAAGAGTTACCCCAAAATATAATACCATATGACATAAGCTAATGAAAATAAGCAAAGTAGACTAATTTTTGTGTTGAATGATCACTTACTTCAGATACCATTTGAATAGCGGGTATGGGAGCATTAAGTCTTGGGCTTTCTGTGACAGTTTACTATCTACCTGAACACCTCGAAATTTGAACTGTTCAGTTTCACTAATCATATGCCCATTCTATGACATTAAAATGTCGGGTTTTTTTGAATTGTGTGTTAGAAACTGTAAAAACTGAGTCTTAATAAGGTTTAGTGTTAATTTATTTTCTACAAGCCATGAACTTATGTCATGAACTGCACTATTTGAAACAGAGCCAATTTGCACACAACATCCTTTACTACCAAGCTAGTGTCATCAGCAAACAGAAATATTTTAGAATTACCTGTAATACTAGAGGGCATATCATTTACATAAATAAGGAACAGGGTGGTCCCAACACTGACCCCTGTTGCATCTCCTATTTGACCGTACCCACTCAGACCCCAATCCCAGCCATTCTCAACACTGTGAATAATGACCTTTTGCTGTCTGTTACTAAAGTAAGAGATGAACCAGTTGTCAGCTACTCCCGGTATTCCGTAATGGTCCAACTTCTGGAGCAATATTTTGTGATCAACACAGTAAAAAAAAGAAAAAAGAAAGAAATATACCTAGCTTTTGAAATGTTTTATTTAACCCATCCAGTACCTCACAGAGAAAAGAGAATACAGCATTTTCAGTTGTTAAACGACTTCTAAATCAAAACTGTACATTTGATAGCAAATTGTGAGATATAAAATGATCAATTATCCTTACATACACAGCCTTTGCAATAACTTTAGTAAATGCTGATGGCATAGAAGTAGGTTTAAAATTGTCTACATTATCCCTTCTTCCCTTTTTATAAAGTGGCTTTACTACTGAGTACTTAAATCATTCAGGAAACTGACCATTCTTACAGGAAAAATTTCAAATATGGCTAAGTACAGGGCTAACATGTGCAGCACAGTACTTTAATATTCTGCTAGGCACTCCATCATATCTGTGAGAGTCTTTACTCTGCAGTGATTTAATTATTGACTCAGTCTTCCTCTTGTCAGTATCATAGAGGAGTATTTCAGACATCAATCTCGGAGTTATATGATTCCCGATAGAAACTAAGTTTTTATTTAATCCACCAGCAATGCTCAGAAAATTACTGTTAAATACTGTAAATATATCTGACCTATCAGTAACAGAAATATTTTTACTACAAACTGGCTTTATATCGTCGACCCTGTGCCACTGACCAGACACTTCCATCACAACTGACCATCTCTTCTTCTTGTGGTCTTCAGTCCTGAGACTGGTTTGATGCAGCTCTCCATGCTACTCTATCCTGTGCAAGCTTTTTCATCTCCCAGTACCTTCTGCAACCTACATCCTTCTGAATCTGCTTAGTGTATTTATCTCTTGGTCTCCCTCTACGATTTTTACCCTCCACGCTGCCCTCCAATACTAAATTGGTGATCCCTTGATGCCTCAGAACATGTCCTACCAACCGATCCCTTCTTCTGGTCAAGTTGTGCCACAAACTTCTCTTCTCCCCAATCCTATTCAATACTTCCTCAGTAGTTATGTGATCTACCCATCTAATCTTCAGCATTCTTCTGTAGCACCACATTTCGAAAGCTTCTATTCTCTTCTTGTCCAAACTATTTATCGTCCATGTTTCACTTCCATACATGGCTACACTCCATACGAATACTTTCAGAAATGACTTCCTGACACTTAAATCTATACTGGATGTTAACAAATTTCTCTTCTTCAGAAACACTTTCCTTGCCATTGCCAGCCTACATTTTATATCCTCTCTACTTCGACCATCATCAGTTATTTTGCTCCCCAAATAGCAAAACTCCTTTACTACTTTAAGTGCCTCATTTCCTAATCTAATTCCCTCAGCATCACCCGACTTAATTAGACTACATTCCATTATCCTTGTTTTGCTTTTGTTGATGTTCATCTTATATCCTCCTTTCAAGACACTGTCCATTCCATTCAACTGCTCTTCCAAATCCTTTGCTGTCTCTGACAGAATTACAATGTCATCGGCGAACCTCAAAGTTTTTATTTCTTCTCCATGAATTTTAATACCTACTCCGAATTTTTCTTTTGTTTCCTTTACTGCTTGCTCAATATACAGATTGAACAACATCGGGGAGAGGCTACAACCCTGTCTTACTCCCTTCCCAACCACTGCTTCCCTTTCATGTCCCTCGACTCTTATAAGTGCCATCTGGTTTCTGTACAAATTGTAAATAGCCTTTCGCTCCCTGTATTTTACCCCTGCCACCTTTAGAATTTAAAAGAGAGTATTCCAATCAACATTGTCAAAAGCTTTCTCTAAGTCTACAAATGCTAGAAACGTAGGTTTGCCTTTCCTTAATCTTTCTTCTAAGATAAGTCGTAAGGTCAGTATTGCCTCACGTGTTCCAGTGTTTCTACGGAATCCAAACTGATCTTCCCCGAGGTTGGCTTCTACTAGTTTTTCCATTCGTCTGTAAAGAATTCGTGTTAGTATTTTGCAGCTGTGACTTATTAAACTGATAGTTCGGTAATTTTCACATCTGTCAACACCTGCTTTCTTTGGGATTGGAATTATTATATTCTTCTTGAAGTCTGAGGGTATTTCTCCTGTTTCATACATCTTGCTCACCAGATGGTAGAGTTTTGTCAGGACTGGCTCTCCCACGGCCGTCAGTAGTTCCAATGGAATATTGTCTACTCCGGGGGCCTTGTTTCGACTCAGGTCTTTCAGTGCTCTGTCAAACTCTTCACGCAGTATCATATCTCCCATTTCATCTTCATCTACATCCTCTTCCATTTCCATAATATCGTCCTCAAGTACATCGCCCTTGTATAGACCCTCTATATACTCCTTCCACCTTTCTGCTTTCCCTTCTTTGCTTAGAACTGGGTTTCCATCTGAGCTCTTGATATTCATACAAGTGGTTCTCTTATCTCCAAAGGTCTCTTTAATTTTCCTGTAGGCAGTATCTATCTTACCCCTAGTGAGATAGGCCTCTACGTCCTTACATTTGTCCTCTAGCCATCCCTGCTTAGCCATTTTGCACTTCCTGTCGATCTCATTTTTGAGACGTTTGTATTCCTTTTTGCTTGTTTCACTTACTGCATTTTTATATTTTCTCCTTTCATCAATTAAATTCAATATTTCTTCTGTTACCCTAGGATTTCTACTAGCCCTCGTCTTTTTACCTACTTGATCCTCTGCTGCCTTCACTACTTCATCCCTCAAAGCTACCCATTCTTCTTCTACTGTATTTATTTCCCCCATTCCTGTCAATTGCTCCCTTATGCTCTCCCTGAATCTCTGTACAACCTCTGGTTCTTTTAGTTTATCCAGGTCCCATCTCCTTAAATTCCCACCTTTTTGCAGTTTCTTCAGTTTTAATCTACAGGTCATAACCAATAGATTGTGGTCAGAGTCCACATCTGCCCCTGGAAATGTCTTACAATTTAAAACCTGGTTCCTAAATCTCTGTCTTACCATTATATAATCTATCTGATACCTTTTAGTATCTCCAGGGTTCTTCCATGTATACAACCTTCTTTCATGATTCTTAAACCAAGTGTTAGTTATGATTATGTTGTGCTCTGTGCAAAATTCGACCAGGCGGCTTCCTCTTTCATTTCTGTCCCCCAATCCATATTCACCTATGTTTCCTTCTCTCCCTTTTCCTACACTTGAATTCCAGTCACCCATGACTATTAAATTTTCGTCTCCCTTCACAATCTGAATAATTTCTTTTATTTCGTCATACATTTCTTCAATTTCTTCGTCATCTGCAGAGCTAGTTGGCATATAAACTTGTACTACTGTAGTAGGCGTGGGCTTCGTATCTATCTTGGCCACAATAATGCGTTCACTATGCTGTTTGTAGTAGCTTACCCGCATTCCTATTTTCCTATTCATTATTAAACCTACTCCTGCATTACCCCTATTTGATTTTGTGTTTATAACCCTGTAGTCACCTGACCAGAAGTCTTGTTCCTCCTGCCACCGAACTTCACTAATTCCCACTATATCTAACTTCAACCTATCCATTTCCCTTTTTAAATTTTCTAACCTACCTGCCCGATTAAGGGATCTGACATTCCACGCTCCGATCCGTAGAACGCCAGTTTTCTTTCTCCTGATAACGACATCCTCTTGAGTAGTCCCCGCCCGGAGATCCGAATGGGGGACTATTTTACCTCCGGAATATTTTACCCAAGAGGACGCCATCATCATGTAATCATACAGTAAAGCTGCATGCCCTCGGGAAAAATTACGGCAGTAGTTTCCCCTTGCTTTCAGCCGTTCGCAGTACCAGCACAGCAAGGCCGTTTTGGTTATTGTTACAAGGCCAGATCAGTCAATCATCCAGACTGTTGCCCTTGCAACTACTGAAAAGGCTGCTGCCCCTCTTCAGGAACCACACGTTTGTCTGGCCTCTCAACAGATACCCCTCCGTTGTGGTTGCACCTACGGTACGGCTATCTGTATCGCTGAGGCACGCAAGCCTCCCCACCAACGGCAAGGTCCATGGTTCATGGGCCATATGATTTTAATTTTATCCTGTGAATTATCTATTCTATTTGTGTACCACATACTCTTTGCCTTCCTAGTAACATTTTAAGTATCTTACAATACTGTTTGTAAGGGGCTATTGTAGCTCGATTGTAACTACTTCTAACATTTTGATATAATTCCCGCTTTGTTCTACACAATATCCTCATCTCACTAGTCAGCCACCCAGACTACCTTTCACTGCTATTACCTCATTTAGAATGTTCTTATTGAAAGCAACTCACAAAGAGCATGAGAAATGTGTCAAGGAAAGCATTATATTTGTCATCTATGTTATCTGCACTATAAACACCCTGCCACTCTTGTTCCTTAACGAGGTTTAAAAAACTCTCTATTGCCATTGGATTAGCTTTCTTAAATAGTCTGTAATTATACGTAACATTTGTTTGAGTACAAAAGCCTTTTAGTGTTAAAATTTGGGCATAATGGTCTGAAAGGCTATTCACCCTTTTACTAATAGAATGCCCATCTTGTAATGAAGAATGAATAAAAATATTGTCTATGGCTGTGCTACTGTTTCCCTGCACCCTAGTTGGATAAAAGTCTGCATCAGATCATATGAGTTAAGGAGATCGATCGACCAACATCCTTTTTCTTGCACCATCTGACGTTTATACACCAGTGGCACTACTGAGAGGTTCTTCTGAAGTAATCAATTGAGTAATGTATATTAGGCTAGCTGACTTTCTCAATAAGAACAACATGTTGACTAATCTTCAGAATGGGTTTAGGAAGAACTGATAAATAGAAACAGCAGTCTTTCATTTAATGAAGATGGCCCTAAATGCATTTGATAGGAATGAATTAAGCCTTGAATATTCTTAGACTTGTCTAAGGTGTTTGATCTAATCAGGCATAACTTGCTGCTTCTGAAACTACATTGCTATGGGGCCTGGGTGTTGGCCTCCAATTGGTTCACATCCTTTCTCTCTGATAAACAACAAAGACTGCAAAATATGTCGTGAGGACAAAGGATACATTTCAGACAACAGAAAAATTATGAGCCCGTAGCTATGGAGTGCCTCTTCTCCAAGCACAGAGGCCCTCATATAATGAACATCTAGATGGGCCCATTTATGTTACCAATTAAAAATGTTGTAAAATACTTGGTAATGAATTTAGATAGTAAACTGACTTGGGCACTAAATGTAACAGTCATAAAAGATAAATGGAAACCTGTTAAATATAATGAAAGCTGTTTCAGTCTTAAAATGGTGATCACATCCATTAATGTATCTAAACATTTTAAAGCAATAATTCAATCACATACAGATTATGAAAGTATCTGCCACTCCCCAGAAAGCCCAGATACTCTTCCTAAAATACACAGATCACAGTGTTGCCTATATGTGCCTGGACAACATGCTCCGTAGCGATAATGGCTCTGTCACTGGAAACATTAGAAACACTGTCTCACCTGTGGAGATGGTCCTTAGCAGCCAAATTTATGCTTAAGCGGGGTCAGTTCTAAAGATGGACAGTGTTGGAGGTTAGTGTAAGCTACTTCATTGGTTTGTACTACTTATAGATTAAGAAGCAGGCATCTCTTATGCTCTCAAGTATTTTAAAGCCATTAATCACCACAAGAAAACTAAAACTAGTTTATCGTGACAACCAATTCTACTTATCTCTAATGATGCCTACTAAGGATGACACCATGGAGTAAATTAATTACACAGACATATACAGAGTATACAGAATTACTTGCGAGAATGGCCTTAGAACTGCAAGTCCCCGAGGGTCAAATTGTCAATAACATATTGGACGGGATGAGGCCCAAGGATCGATCAAGCATCACTTTTGCTAGTAAACCTTCCACCTTTTATCAACTAAGTGCTTTAGTTTCCAGAACTGAGGGGCTTAGTTGTACTGAAAATCAGCAGTTTCAATCATATTTTGGTTGTTTGGTAGCTAGTGGCTGTTCGGTTCAACCTGAATTCAACAGTGCTCCCATGACAACGATCCAAAGTCTGTTTTAATTGCTGGCTGGTGAGACATGTTGTTCGTGAGTACAAGGTTCAGCAAAAAGGGGAGATAAACAGTTGATGGTGTCGGAAGTTGGGAAAGTATTTCATAGCTTCCTTTCATAGGCATTGTCGCTGAATTGGGGACATAGTGCATGAGCCTTTATGCTTTGTGTGTGCTCAGTTGAATTGGGAGACAGTCTGTGAGCTAGTTGATTCTGGAAGCTCAGTATCACTGCTGGGCTATCATTAATACCTGTAGTATTGATCTTTATGTACATTTGCTCCCTTATGAACTTCTTCTCAGAAATGTCGATCTGTTATTGGCCATCAGATGCCTTTAGTCAGTGAGTTTGAGGTTGGTTTGAGTATTGCAAAGTTGTCCTGGCCAGTTAAGTTGCTAATGGTTAAGAATTTGTCTGTTAATTTGATCCTATGCTGTGATTTTATGTACTATGCTGGATTAACATTGGATGGCCAACAATGCACTATTTATTTTAAATTATATCCTGAGATTCAAATCGGTTTATGCTCATGCAATATCTCATTGCCAATGTATTCTGTATTGGCTGCTACTGGATGTTATGAAATGAGTCATTTGGAGCCACAATAAAGGGATCAATTGTCGTGAGTTTCCAGAAGTCCTCACCAATAGGCTCGGCATGACTAACAAAATCCAGTTGTTTGACAATGTTCCGGTTTGTCAGTCGCCTTACAGGTTATTCCCCCCGAAGATGATGAGCCTGCCTGCCCTGATAGACAGTATGTTTTGTGAAGGGGTCATAAAACCTTCTACCTCCCCCTACACATTACCTATGTTCTTGGTTCATAAGGGTAGTAAGGGGGAGTTCCGACCCGTAGTTGATTACAGGTTGGTGAACGAAAAGGTTACCTTGGAGTCTGTGCTTTTACCTGATATTCATAATTGTTTCACATGGTTCTCTTGAGCAAGTATTTCACCATTTATTACTTGAAGAAAGCCTATTATCAAATTTTGCTGTCAGAAGATTCCAAGCACATTACTGCCTTTTGTATGGATTGGAATCTCTTTGAATTTAACATAGTTCCGTTTGGTCTGTCAACAGGAGCCACTGTTTTATCCAGGTTACTGAATCGGGTGCTCGGTGACTTAAAATTTAAGTGTATACACACCTATTTGGATGATGATGTTATCTATAGTGCTACCTTTGATGAACACTTGCAGCATTTGGAAGCAGTGTTAGAGAAGTTTAGAGAGGCAGGATTGGCAGTGAAGCCTTCTAAGGTCACCTTGGCGCACCAGCAGATTTTCTTTCTAGGCCATTTAGACTCTGCCGAAGGGGTTAGGAGAGATAAGGAATGTATGATGGATCTCCAAAAATTCTCCCCTCCTGTAAATAAAAAGGGGTATACCAGATTCACTGACATGGCCAACTATTTCCGCTGATATGTGCATATATTCACACAATAGGCCACCCCTCTTAACGAATTATGTAGGAAAGGAGTTAATTTCTGTTGGGATCAAACTCACCAGGCATCCTTTGAAGCTATCCTTCTTAGTAACCCACCCATCCTAGCTATACCAAATTCTGAGTTGCCTCTTGTGGTCCAAACTGATGCCTCTACTTGTGGCAGTCCTCCCTCTAAGAGCAGGAAGGGTAGTGTGGACCAGTGACCTAGGCGTCTTGAAGATTGTCACCAGGAGAGCTTAAGTATTCTGTCTATGAATGGGAGGCACTAATGGTGCTTTTTGCTTTAGAAAAGTTTAGGTTTTACCCTGAGCACTGTGAATTCTTGTTTGAGACAGACAATCATGACCTCTGTTGGGTGTCTGCATGTCCACATAAGATATATTGTATGACTTGGTAGGGTGTCCGAATTTTGGCTTTCTCATTCAAGGTGAAGCATATCTGTGGCACTGAAAATCAGGTGGCTGACATCTTGAGTCGGATGTTTGAAGTTGGGGTTCAGCTGTTGGAGAAGTATTCGAGCCCAGAGGATTGTGCAGGCAGGATACTATTTGAAGTCCCAGAACTTTGCGTGGACCTCAGGAAAAGACATGACAGTGATTGCAGGATTAAGGCCATTAAGAATAAGCTGTTGAATGTGGAAAAGGTGGCCAGTCGTCTTATTCATAAATGCCTAGTTCGTTGTGGGGTGGGATCAGGTGATTTTTCAGATATGTTTGATCAGTCAGTTCGTCCAGCCTGTGTTCCGGTACTTTCATCACATGGTGGTTGGAGGGCATCTAAGTGTCCACAAAACTATTACTAATATTAGGCACCATGTGTCTTGGCCTTCCTTATATAAGGATGTTTGGCTGTTGGTGAGTGACTGTGAAGTCTGTAAATGAGCAAAATTTAATGTTAAAGGTCTTCTGCAATCTAGTGGGGAAACTTATCCCCTGGATAAGTGACTCATCAATTATATTGGTCCCTTGTGATGCACTCACAATGGTAACCGGTATGTGCTTGTGGTAGTGGATACCTTCTGAAGGTTCTGTTGGTTCATTCCTAGTTACAGGGTTAAGGACCCTATTACTGTTCGACATCTCCTGGGGACAATTTGCATCTTTGGCCCACCGAGGTATTTGGTCAGTGATAATCCCCAGCTTTTAAACCTAAGGGCTTTAGGAGATTTCATTTTGAGCAGGCATCTGCCACATCACAACTACACCCTATCATCCTCAACCATGTTTTGCAGAACACGTTAACTGCAACTTGAAAGGGGTTCTTATTGTACTCCATAGTAATTTGCACAGTAAATGGGTCCACTCCATGAGATGGCTTAATTTTGTCTTTAACAGGGCCCAACATGAGTCACTGAAGGCTGCCCCTGCTTCTCTTGTGTTGGGCTATCAAGTTAATTCACCTCTGGCCAACTTGTGATCAGTTAACAATTTGCTCCCCGAGCATACTGATGCTAAGATACCGCAGGAGAATGGATGAAGGCTTATTGAAACATTCTGCAGGCCAATCAGAGGTTGGTTGAGCATAATAATAAGGGGTACAGAGAGTTTAGGGCAAGGTAGGTGATCAGGTTTTTGTATGCAGCCCCAATGTTAACCATAAAGTGGAGAAGGGCTGTTCTAGTAAGTTAGTACCCCAGTTTTTGGGTCCCTTTGAGATAGTCCAAGTACTGAGTCTGGTCAACTTGCTTGTGCACACTCTTTAATTGTGTGAGCTGTCCAGGGTTCACGTTTCCCAGGTTAAGGAGAACTAGCCTCCTCCCTGACCACTTAACACATCGAAAGGGAAGGGAGTTTCTGTGGGTTTGACAGGGGAGACTGTGCGGTGCAACTCAGATTCCTTGAATTCACGCGGTGTATTATCCTTCATTTGTTCACTCCTGAGATGTTCTTGTTCTGGTGGAGGCACTCACCTCTCAGCAGCAGCTCGATTTCAGCGATGGTGGTCGCAAGGAGGCGTGATCAATGCAGGGCAGTCGGGTGGAGCATCTTTGCCCAGAAGAAAGGGGCAGTAGGAGTTAGTACGCGACTGCCAGAACAGACAAGAGATGGCCCCACTGTTTTTTCAAAATGAGAGGGCCACAGATGTTTTCATCCAGTTGATGGGGATCATTGGTCGTTTTTCCACTACTTAGTGACCTCCTTTAACTTCTGTTATCTGGTGGAGTGGGTGTAGTGTTGTGATCCCGGACATGAATTTTGACCCTATTTGCAAAAAATGACTTATGGCTTAGCCAGTTGCTCATGTGAATTCCTGAAAGAATGAGCCTGTATAGTGTCACCTTGCTGGCAGTTGTGTTATATTTATCAAATTATTATGAAGGCCCGCCCAACATCTGGGTAATGGGTGTGTATCACTAACTTCACCTGTTAATTGTGCAAGTAGCTGCCTCCTCTGAGTTGACCTAAGTTAGGTGGCTGTTTGCTTTAACCTTTGCATCTGTCGGCCACCTCTTGGTTGTTCTGGGTCTCCTTAACACCTCTCTGGTGTTTTGGTTTGATACGGCCATGTGGCGTTGTGAGCATTGATTTCTGGCCGTTGCCTTTTGAGCCCCTGGTAGCTCAGTGTTTCGATACTGACTGTGGTTTTACAAAGACACTGTGCTGTTTCGCACCTGATTTATATTTCTCTCCCATGTATGTTTAACGAAACTACTTCTCGACTAGTGGTATGGAACCGGCCGTTAACACATGCCTTGGTGTGTTCTAGTTTTGTCAGCATGAGGGCTAAGCCTTGTATAAGGAGACACCATTCTGATGGAGTGGAAGGATGCCTGGACCTGTGATAACAGAGGGATGGCAGCTTGGCAGATGGCTCACTGAATTAAGAGTTACATACAGCATTTATACAATTTTATTGAAAGCTTACATTGAAAGTGTACTTTGGGCAGGGGCTCTCAAATGTATTTTTTTCTTATTCTCAAATGATTAATATTTTAAGAGTTTCCTTATTGTTTCTTAACTGAAAGACATTGTTATTAAGTACATTAGAATCATACAGATTTCAATATTTTTAAGCAGTCATACATAATTCAAAGCATGTCCTGAAAATGTGTGTTGGTGGTGTCTCTTAAACGGTTGTTTTGCTTAAACTGTTTAAAACATTTTTTTTTTTAAAAAAGTTGCTTTTAATTGACAGAAAAGTGTAATTTGTAATGCTTAACATTACTCTTAGGAATTGTGAACCTTCCTCAAGCACTTGAGTTTGGCTGTGGGTTATATTACATGTTTTTATTTAAATTAAATTTCTTAAAACACTGGGAATTTTTTGTTAACTGAAAAACTTTGGGTCTTGTTTAAACAAAGTGTGTAAATTAAAAGGTGAAAGATGTTTTCTCCAAACCTTGCCTAGCTGTTCCACATAACTTTTATTGTTTTGTTTGGGCTTGTCAGTGACAAATAACAATTATCTGTTTACACACTTCTACTCAGTGATTTATGGATGGATATTCTGCAAAGCTATATCTCATATAACTCTACTGCAAACACAAAAATCCAATGATCATATCACACTCCGACAAGAAAAGTGTCACAAATCAAAAAATGGCAATCTTTACTTTGTCAATGAAATGTGTGTGAAGTACCCCAACATGCATAAAAATTATAATGGAATTTACTGCCACAGTACTTATTTAAAATTTAATGGAAGCTTATGGTACTTCAATGCAAGTTTTGTAGAATTTATTCTACAAGTTGTGATTTCTCAAGTACTGAATTTTTGAATTGTGTTACTGTTCTTGGCAGATTGTGATACGTGAAAGGTCTTCATATGTGCAGTTACGACTGTTTGCAGGCCCCTCTACACGTTTATCAAGAATCATCACCATCACCACCACCACCACCACCACCACCACCACCTTGGACAGTTTCTAGCCTCTGGCCGGGTCTGTATGGAACATAGGCCTCTCCATCATCTTCTGTCTTGCCACCATCTCTCTGTCTTCACCTTGGTCCAGTCTTCTCATTTCTTCTGGTCGCATTCCTCTACTCCTTTCACCCATCTGTCTCTTGATATTCCTCTTGGTCTCTTTCCTTCCAGTTTCATCTCGTGTATCCTCTTCTCCAACATTCTCTTAACGTGTCCACACCATCTCAGCCTTGATTTCTCTATCTCCTCCTGTAACGGTTCCACTTTCATTTCTTAACCTGTCTATCCCTGTCACTCCAATACTGTATCTCAAGAATTTCATCTCACTAGCTTATACTTTGCTTTTCTCTCTTCCTTTCGTAACCCAGGGTCAGGACACAGTATGACTGGTATATAACTTTTTTACTGATTTGGGATACATCCTTGCTGCAAACTCCATAGCTTTCATCTTCCTTTCACCAATTATTTGTGCTACTTTACTCATTATATCATCCATCACTAGAGTGAAGAGTAATGGTGAAAGTGCACTTCCCTGCCTGTCTTTCTGAATCAATGAGTACAAACAGGAACTTTACTACACTGGCAAAGAAAAATGCTTATAACACCATAATTAAAATTATTTATCAACTTACGTAATGTAATAACCTTCAAAAATTGATTGTGGATGACAAATCAGAGAATGAAGGTGATACCTTTTTTATTGAGGACTCAAGAAGTAGTAACAAAGGAAAACATCTACATCTGTATTCTGCTAGTCAAATTGTGATGTGTGGTGGAGGGTACCCGTCACACCCCTCCTTTCCTGTTCCAGCTGTAAATGGTTTGTAGGAAGAACAATTGCTGGTAAGTTTCCGTGTGGGCTCAAATCTCTAATTTATCTTCATGTCTTTCTGCGAGATATACTGGGTGGATATAATATAAGCGCACCTACTGATGCAGATTCAGTGCATGGCAGCGAAACTTGGTAGATAAGCTAACACATTAATGTGGAACTGATTGACACTGGAAAAAAAATTGGTTCTAATTTTGTCCACCAGGTGAAAATCTGGTACTGTACAGATTCTCGTTGACATCTCTGGTGCTCATATGGAACAAATTGTGAAAGTGGTGTTAATAATAAAATCAACATTATGCCTTTCTTCCTTGTTTGACCTTTTCTGCCCATGTCCCATTTCTAATCCATTACATACAGAAATATTTCTAATCATCTTTCTTTATTTCACAGTGGCAGATTTGAACATGTGGCCAAAATTGGAACTATTTTTTGCCAGCTTAAATTGGTTCCACATCACTGCATTAGAATATCTACCTAGTTTCTCTGAGATACTATAATTACAGCCCACACTGCACCTTTGTGACTGGCTGCACTTTAATTATAACAACCCCTTACATAGGAAGAAGCAACATACAGGGTGTCTCAAACCTTCTGGGTCCGTTTGAAACAGGTGACAGTGGACCCACAATCAATTATATTGAAATAGGGGACCAATGGTTGAAAATGCATATTTATTGTGTATGGACATACACAGCACACGCCTCATGACAACAATGTAGCTCATGCACTACTGGCCATTAAAATTGCTACACCACGAAGATAGCGTGCTACAGACGTGAAATTTAACCGACAGGAAGAAGATGCTGTGATACGTAAATGATTAGCTTTTCAGAGCATTCACACAAGGTTGGCGCCGGTGGCGACACCTACAACGTGCTGACATGAGGAAAGTTTCCAACCAATTTCCCATACACAAACAGCAGTTGACCGGCATTGCCTGGTGAAACGTTGTTGTGATGCCTCGTGTAAGGAGAATAAATGCGCACCATCACGTTTCCGACTTTGATAAAGGTCAGATTATAGCCTATCGCGATTGCAGTTTATCTTATTGTGACATTGCTGCTCGCGTTGGTCGAGATCCAATGACTGTTAGCAGAATATGGAATCGGTGGGTTCAGGAGGGTAATACGGAACGCCGTGCTGGATCCCAACGGCCTCGTATCACTAGCAGTCAAGATGACAGGCATCTTATCTGCATGGCTGTAACGGATTGTGCAGCCACATCTCAATCCCTGAGTCAACAGATGGGGATTTTTGCGAGACAACAACCATCTGCACGAACAGTTCGACAACGTTTACAGCAGCATGGACTATCAGCTCGGAGACCATGGCCGCAGTTACCCTGACGCTGCATCACAGACAGGAGTGCCTGCGATGGTGAACTCAATGATGAACCTCGGTGCACAAAAGCCAAAATGTCATTTTTTCGTATGAATCCAGGTTCTGTTTACAGCATCATGATAGTCGTATCCGTGTTTGGCAATATCGCAGTTAACACACATTGGAAGTGTGTACTCGTCATCGCCATACTGGCGTATCACCCGGCGTGATGGTATGGGGTGCCATTGGTTACACGTCTCGGTCACCTCTTGTTCGCATTGACGGCACGTTAACTAGTGGATGTTACATTTCAGATGTGTTACAACCTGTGGCTCTAACCTTCATTCGATCCCTGCAAAACCCTACATTTCAGCAGGATAATGCACGACTACATGTTGCAGGTCCTGTACGGGTTTTTCTGGATACAGAAAATGTTTGGCCAGCACATTCTCCAGATCTCTCACCAATTGAAAACGTCTGGTCAATGTTGGCCGAGCAACTGGCTCGTCACAATACGCCAGTCACTACTCTTGATGGACTGTGGTATCGTGTTGAAGCTGCATGGGCAGCTGTACCTGTACACGCCATCCAAGCTCTGTTTGACTCAATGCCCAGGCATATCAAGGCCGTTATTACGGCCAGAGATGGTTGTTCTGGGTACCGATTTCTCAGGATCTATGCACCCAAATTGTGTGAAAATCTAATCACATGTCAGTTCTAGTATAATATATTTGTCCAATGAATACCCATCTATCATCCATAGTCATTTTCGGAACCAAATGGAACACAATTTCAAAGATTTAAGTGATTTGTGACAATCTCATGCAAAACAATTTTTGAAGTTTGTGGAAACTCTCACAAAGCACTCTCATTGTGAACCACCAGTTGTCATGAATTTTCTTACTCACTTTCTCAACCGAACCATCAGTGATAACTGAAGGCCACCCACTCCATGCTTCGTTATGAACACTGATTCATCCACTATTGAACTGTCTCACCCACTTTCTTACCATTTCATCAGACATTACATTTTTGTCATAAATCTCTACAAGTCTATGATGAATTTCAGTGGATTTAACATTCTATGCTTTCCAAACTTATATTACAGAATGCACTTCACAGTCAGTTGCCTCAGATGTTATCTTAAACATTTTGAAAGATCACTAATAAATGTAAACACAACACAATCTCGCTGTAATGGCGCCAGTGGGAAGAAAATGAACCAGAAAGAAGAGTGCAAACCTTTGGAACTGTGATACTAGTGATGGTACTTACTTTCCAGACAAACATCGTATACACTGATCGGCCAAAGCATTATGACCACTGCCCACTACAATGTTGGATGCTGCCTGGTGGGCACGCTATGCGGTAACAAAAGTATGTAAGTGGAGCAGACACAGATGGGGGATCACCCTAGTGAAGATATGGGGTGCAAATGGGTAATCCATTGAGATAAGCAACTTTGACAAATTGCAGATTATTATTATGCAGAGCATGTGAACAAGTGTCTCAAAAATGGTGAAGCTGGTTTATGTGTCAAGTGCTACTGTCGTGAGCATCTATGGAAAGAGGTAGAAGGACGGTGAGACTATCAATAGCAGCTAAATGGTTGGACATCCATGACATTTCACAGAACATGGGGTTCGGAGGCTTGTCTGCTCTGTAAAGTAGGCATCTGTGGCATCTCTGCCAAAAGAGCACAATGCTGGTGCACACACAAGTGTTTTGGAGCACACCATTTGTCAAACATTGTTGAACATGGAGCTCCACAGCAGACCTACTTGTTCACACATTGACCCATCGATACTGTCATTTGCGACTGCAGTGGACACGGTGCCATCGGGTTTCGACTGTCAATCAATGAAAATGTGTTGGTTTTTGGGTGCATCACATTTTACTATACTAAGTCTTATGATCATTTCCGCAAAATGCTGTCATCGAGGTGAATGTTGGCTCAAAATGTGCAGTTTGCCATGGACACAGGTTGGTGGGAGCAGTATTAGGCTATGGGAGACATTCTCCTATGCTTGCAAGGGCCCGGTGGTAGTAATCGAAGGCACAATGGCAGCTGTGAAACTACCTGCATCCCTTCGCGCTTGACGTCTTCCCCAACAGTGATGTATACTCTCAGCAGTATAATTGTCCATGTCCCAGAGCCAGATCCATGCTGCAGTGGTTTGAGGAGCATTATAATAAACTCACATTGATGCTTCCGTGACCAAATTTGCCTGATGTAAAGCCTATGGAACAGATCTGTGTCGTGCATATACAAATCAGAATCCCGTTATTTATGTGAATTACTTGACCTGTGAGTAGACATCTGTCACCATATACCTCCATAAAGCTAGCAACAAACTGTTGGATCCCTGATATGCATAATCAGTGATGTACTTTGTTTCAAAGACGGACAAACAAGCTATTAAGCAGGTGATCATAATGTTTTGGTTCATCTGTGTATGCTTTTTTCTCAAAATGCACAACAGCTCACTCCAGTGCACGTGTTTAGATTTCTACCAGAAGTGAAAGTTTCATCTGAGCAATGTTCATAATATGAGCCCCACAGCAATTTTAATTTTAAGCAGTAAGAACAACACTAGTCCTTAATGGAGAGAAAAAAAGTTTACATTTATGGAGTCAGCTGAAACACACACATTGGTTTTTACTGCTGTTGAGCTGATCATCACATTCTCCTGTGTGGCAATGTTTCATTCCATGAAGTCTGCAAAAAGTTTAATAAATATCAAAGAGCTCTTAAATTATTTTATGACAAAGAAGAAAAACATTAACGAGAAACATTGGCTTTTATTGTCACAACAATAAAAATTCACTGAGTCTCCAAAGAAGGCAAATACACATATAAAAAGCTATCTTATTATATAAAAAGATATTGCAAAGGCTAGAAAAGCTCATGCCAGTTGCAGTAGTAAAGCTGTAACTGTGAGATAAAAAGTTGTATACCAAAAGAAAATAATTTCAGAATTTCTGCAACTGGAAATAACGCATACAAAATTTGCAATATCCAATAGACAGGTTTAAAAAGTATCATCTCCCTTTTTTTATCTTTTTGTATCATATGCAGTGGTTTATATGTCAAATATATTCTATACAGAGCTAGAATCATTTTGCCGGAGCAATATATTTGTTAAAGTAGTTACTAAAAGTCTTTACTTTCTTGCACTAACATCTAACAGCTTCAATTTAACTGAGTAACTTGAAATGTGATAAACATGAACATCTTGTTAGCTTTCCACTAAAGCATTAGTTGTGTTCATTACACATTGACAGTTGCATGATTTAACTGTACAATGACATTTGATAATGAATATATTAATAATTGTGGCAATTTCCATAGCATTTAACAATACAGAAATGAATAACAAATTCCTGACTTCATCACAAGCAATACTGTAAACAAAGGAACACTTAGTAGCATTAAATACTGTAGGGAACATGCTGTAAATAGTGTTTAATACTTATCAGACAGTAATTCCTTAGGCTGTAAACCAAACAGTCCATTGTAGTTGATGGAATTGCAATATAGATACAGATAGTGACACTAAATTTGAGAAACTTCTACAGTACTTTAAAATGTTGATTTTATGAATGCACCTTTATACATATTACCAAAAGTAACCTTCAATGAGGGGCCACTTTTCCTCAGCTAAAAATATTTCTAGAGGCTCAGAAAAGAACAACTAATGTTGACTACTTCCACGCCATCTTTAACTTCAACATTCTAAATGTGTTTGGGTGAAAGTGAAAATGAAGAGAATAGGATATAATGGACTATTTCACTCAAATGAAACAATCATCACATGTAACAAGAGAGAAAAATGGAGCAATAAATGAAGGGAAAGAAAGCATTTTTAACATTATGTTTGTTTCTGCCTGATCCACAAGAGAAAGAAACTTATGATTCTTCTAGAATAAAAGTTCCGAAATGGTACCTCTTATTCCCTTTTGTATAAATAACATCAACCTTTTTCTTCTAGCAAATAATATATTGTCAAGTGATGAATAGGTCACAGAACAATTGTTTTCAATCTGTATTGTTAAAGTACTTAACATGTGGAATACATGCAACTGCAATCCAAGCACAAAACCAAAAGAATATACTATATGGTGTAATTTCACACTACTAATTGATGTAATATATACTATATTTTTTTAAAAAAAGAAAATGATACGGTCACTATGATACAACAGGCATTTAAGCATTAGAAAACATAACAATGCATACATTTATTTAAAGCTCTTTACACGAATGGCAATACTATTATTGTGTGTGTGTAACTAAATATTCTGACATATCTCAAAGTCATCATGGAATATGATTTCAGTACACTTGCAAAACCTACTTCTGACTTCACATACAAGGTTTTGTTGACAAACTTTTGCTGAGAAATTTATGACTTAAAAGCTGACAATATAAAAAAGAATGCCCTATTAATGGGAATTATGAAGAATTATCTAGATCATGTAGTTAAATGTTTTCAGAACCGTATATTCCAAGACAACTTTATCAATGGATAAGTAGTATCTCTGGGGCTACAAGACACTTCACAATTTCATTCATTATTGCTTTCTGTTACAGATAATAAAATTCACATACTTTGATAAGCCATACAGTAGTGCAGTTTTTTAAATCTAGACAATTTCCACCTAACTGGAAACTCAACAGAGCACTTAACTTTGATATAAGGTCATCAGCATATGATAAGCATATAAAACTCAAAAATAATTATCTAAATGCTGAGTTGAATAGTATGCGTGGAAAAACTTCTATAATTTGTGATCAACATTCTGTATTAACTACATACATAGTTCAAGTACAGAAATGTTCCCACTCTGTCTGGCAGCTAATTACAATGGCCTTTCTACTTTACAAAATCACAAAAGAAATTATTTTATAACTAAGAATTGTAAATTTGCTACATATAACGACTAAACCACTATTTAGTGATCTCTAAGCACTAAGTATTTCTGAACATATGTGACTAGCTAATACAGTCATAAAAAAATAAACATTAAATTATTTATTGGTATAACAACATAATACTGGTGCTAATTGATTGAAGACACATCCTTGTTGCCCAACAAAAAGAATTTGCAAAAACAGATAAAGCTGAATACTTTAATTCACCACAATCATTTTTTAAGAGAAGAGATGTTTGATGCAGCAACTATAACCAAACATAACTCTTAAGGCACAGTGCTTTATAATACTGTACTGAAATATAGCCTGACAACTTTGATCAGCTGAAATACGGCGGGTTTATCTTTTATCAATGCAACATTAGGAACTCAAATGAGATATAATCCAGTACTATTCATACTGTACAAGGCACATTAACATGATGATGCAACAGGGATGAATACTTTATATATACCTTTGAAAATCATACCTCATATGACATGGTAACTCAACTCCCATAAATTCAGCACTCATTATATAACTTCAGCTCTCATATGTAACACATATTACTCTCAACAAGCAAAAGAAATATTTTACATTATTCTTACAATTTACAGTATTACAGAAACCATCTGAGATTACAGAAGTTTGTGTCATCATTTAAAAATAGATACGCACAACACAAGTACGTAGAAAATCTCCTTACATATTATTTTAGGAAATGTTCTTTAAGAACTACCATTTATCAGTGTCTGTGAAGATTATCCAACACCAAACATGTTTTTATCAGAATTATTGATGTTAAATGATAAAATTTAGTTTGACTGTAGCACCTGCTTTGCTCTTTATATGGTCAGGCTATCATTAACATCAAATGTCCCTTAAAATTCAAAACCTTAGAGAACAGATCTTACATATACAAATAATGGAATGATATTAAATTATGGCAGAATATGATATTGTGTATCTGTAGAATTGTGGTGTACCAAACATTAGATTCTTAGCTTTCCAGGCCTCTAAAAATTTCATTTCATACAGATGCAAACAGGGAACAAAACAACTACTACTGATATCTTTCATTGAAAACTGACACACAATGATTGAGATGACGAGTATCGCACTACATGCATAAACAGCACAGTGGAAAATTATTTACATCTGGTTAACATTTCAATGGAAAATCCTGGATAACAAATATCACAAGAAAAGGCAACTATTCATTATGTAATGGAAGTTATGATGAGCAAACAGGAAACTGCTTCCACTGACACACACACACACACACACACACACACACACACACACACACACACACACACACACACACAAGGGGGGGGGGATCTACAGCAGTCATCACTTTCTGATTATCTATGTGTTGGCAATTGCTTCCTTTGTACAGTGAGCTGTCTATGCTTATGCCACTCATTTCACTGAGTATTGCAAATCATAATGCCACAAGAAGTATTAAGACGTGGAGTAACTACAGATGTAATAGCCTCCCACTTTGAAATGCAAAACACATGGCACTAAAAGGTAAGTTCTTAATCTGAACTGCACTGAAGCAATAACACAAAAATTCACACTTAATTTTCTCTTAAGATAATTACAAAATAATACTTTTCAGTGATAAAAGCAGACACACAAAGGAAAAAATACTTTCAGCACTTATTTGTAGTCAAGAAAATATCCCACTGATTTTACAAGGAAGTTCAGAATACTGGCATCAATAAAGATAAGTAGCTCAAAATTTAATTTGCTTCTGATAGAAATGAATAGTTTTAAACACAAAGCTTGTTCCCCTTTATATCAAAATAGTCAAGACATGTGAGAAAGTAGCAGTAAAGCAGATGCTACTACAATTGCTTGTGGTGCCTTGTCCTAGAAAGTTTTCTTGTTCATAAATTTACTGTTTCAGTTCCTTTTACTTCCTTTTAATAACTTTTTTACTTTAAAAACACACATTTTTGTTTTTTGTAACATCAGACATAATGTATGCATACAATTTACACAAATTAGCTCTCAAAATTTGTGTTATACACAAAAAATGACATAAGAAAACCCCAAAACATTGCAATGGAACAAATATTTTAAATTGGTTAAAATAAATGTTAAAGGTCCAGCCTGAATGAGTGTTAATGTGTCTTAAAAACATTTTCATCTTATCACTTCTTCTATTCCCTCTTTTTGGTAATTATTAGTCAAGACTTTCTTCTCTTGCTGCAAATATTAACATCATTCTGTTTTAAATTAAGTTAATTGACACTGTCTGTGATTTATAGAGTTCATTGTTCATGTTAAGAAGGGGGAACTGTTAGGAAAACAGTACACAACATTTCCTAGTGATGTGTGTGTGTGTGTATTAATAACATACTACCACAGATAAAGTTAAAGTATTCATACTTTCTGCAGAAAAGAAATCAAATTTTTGTTACACTGATCTTCTCTATTTGATTATATTTCAGATGATGGTGATGTATGTTTCTCCTCTGCCTATGACATTATTCAAGTACTTTTCATTCAATATAACAGCCCTCTCTCTATCAGAAACACAAATGGGCATTTCCACCAACTGGCAGGTGTGCATCAATTGTATATGAAGCATGTGTGAAATGCAAAATCCTTTGAAAACTCAAATGACACAATCAGATTTTTGTATCAGGGCAATAATAATACTACTGAAGAATAAAGAAGGAGAAAAAACTAAGTTTACCATAAACTAAGTTCTGGCATCAGCAACTAAATAAAAAAAAATCTGTAAAGGATTACTGGTTATGCAAATATGAGGTTCTGATACTGTAATTATGTGCATGCTCATGTAACACAGGAGGCTGTTAGCAGCAGCAGCAGATGAACAGCATGGAATAAACAAAGAATAATTCCCAAATAAAATTTTGTTTAAGAAACAAAATTAATGTGGGTTCTCATAACTTACTTCATAATACTTCCATGTGGTACAATTTGGCATAGCATCACTGTATAAAGACTGGCTTAGAGATGCAAGAAATAGCATGAATATCTAAGTCCTATCACATGTTGTAGTAACAGAAAACTTACTTTCCTTACTTTCTGATTATCAGTATGTTGTATAGCACAGAAATGAATACTGTTGGGGTTTGACTTAGAACGTCAAACAACTGTACAAAAGAGAGAGAGAGAGAGAGAACCACAACACAGGAATCACTAACTATATGTATAGGAAGAATCAATCAGCCTCCTCTTAACAGTAATTGAGGCCCAGTACTGATAAGCTGAATCAACGAGAGATATCCAAATTAACTTGTTCTCTTGTGCATGATTATGATATTAGAACACTGCATATGAAATCTCATTCATTCACTCCAGTTGTGGCAGTTTCTCCAAGTTAATTGTTTATGAAGACCACATTAAAATAACAAAATGATCAGCCATTACAAAAGCACCAAAAATATAAGCTGAAATTATAATGATGTGGTGACCTATGCACAAGCATCAGGATGGTATTTGGATTTCTGGAGGATGTACAAGAAAGTAGTTTAATTCAGTGACAGTACTTCAAAGTAGATGAGTGTACAAGTTAATCAAGACAATCAAGAATACTTTCTTCTTTTTCCATTACATTGTGCAGTGAATAGACTCCATAATTATACTTCACCATGAAAGATTTAATTTGTGTAAAATATTTGGCATTTAAATGATACATGGTACCAAATTCATTGCAAGTTAACATTTACGTTATCACCTCTCAACCACTGACTGCACTTACTTCTCCACATCTCCCTTTTAAAAGGAAAACTTCCATATGATCTTTACCTTTAACATAAACTGAACCTCTCGGTTCAAATTCATATCGTTCTGACAATATGGGCAAACAAGCTCCACCAACTTGAATTCTACCACGAATACCTGTTGAATCCATTCGACTAGCAATGTTAACAGCATCTCCCCAAATATCATAATACAGTTTCTTTGTTCCTATGACACCAGCTGTTACATCACCAAAATTATAACCCACTCGCAAAACTAAATTGAATTCTAATAAATTACGGTTGAAATCATCAATTACTTTTTGCATAGCTATAGCGAACTCCATTAATTCAAACAAATGTTGATTTGGATGCTGACTTTGTCTACGTACACCTGG
The DNA here is from genome assembly GCF_023864345.2 of Schistocerca serialis cubense. Lineage (NCBI taxonomy): Eukaryota > Metazoa > Arthropoda > Insecta > Orthoptera > Acrididae > Schistocerca > Schistocerca serialis. The sequence continues at coordinate 452,104,289 of NC_064641.1, read as the reverse complement.
ATTCAGACCTGATGCTGCCATAAAAGTGCTTCCTATAGTTTTGATTTTTTCTACATTTCGAAATTCTGGTTTTGTTAATAATTCATCAAAGTCTCCAATCAGTTCATTAAGAACTCTCAAATATTCCTTTCCTCCAAGATAAGATTCATCATACATTTCATTGAAGTTTACAATAGAAGCAAATATTATACCAACATCATGATGGTTTTCAGAATACTTGGCAGTGTTCTTTAACTGATCTGCCACATGCTTCGGAATAATATTATGCAAGAGTAAATCTGCCTGATTTTTCATGTTCTGAACCCTTGCCTTATCTCTTGCAGCTACTACATTTCCATGAAAACTCAATCTGTAACTTATCTCAAATTCACGATTCAAAAACCAAACTAATATGAGTAACATTAAAACATCTAGAAAAATTTCTCCATGATACAAATTATTTATGTGATATACGTGTTCATATAGAAATGCTTCAGATTTTCTGGAAATGTCTACTTCTTTTGTACTCAACTCAGAAGCAGCAATTCCATTATGCATGGAGTTCCTAACAGCTAATTTTATTTGGCCATTCCAATTATAAATACTTTCATTACTGGCATTTACACTTCTAAGCCACGTTGAAAAATTGCTTGGTATGTTAATAAAAAATGGGCAAGTGTGACTAGCTATTAATGCAATGTAGCAAACTCCGGCAAGTGTGGCCAAGCAACTTTTCATCCAGCAATTTAGTTGGGTAAAGTTACAAAAGTGAACCAGACTGACAAATAACAAATAACTATAATAAAAGTCTGCATTTGAAGCTTCTTCAAAATTTAAACATACAAAATTTACAAGAACAGATATGACAGGCAAGCTCACAAGGACAGCCCCAATAAAATGCCATGGGTACCAGCTTGAGAAAATTTTCAAGAGTCTTTTGGAGATCCTTTTTCCAATTAAACTCACATGTCTTGCTGCAACCAGTTGACTGATACAAAGAAACACTGTTATGAGTTGCACTGTTGTTGCTCCCACACAAACAGAAATCCAAGCAACTGTGGGCCTGTATAACAGGTAAAGAGAAACTGTGACTGCAAGATAAACTAATGCAGATATGAGAATGTCAAAGTATGTATTATATCTTGAAGTAGCTAAAGTTGGAGGAGAATCAGCAGTCTTGTCAGTCACACGATGAGCATTGGCTCTATATTCTTTTTCCATTTCCTTCTGCCGAAAAAACAATGAGAAACCACGTAGAGGCGGCTTTACAAAATAGCTTCGCTGTGATGTAGCGCTGTCCTGCACACATTTTATCAACTGTAGATCTGACTGCTTTCGAAGACTTTGGAAACACATTCCCAAGTTATCTGCTAATGGTGGTGGCAACTGAACTGGTCTCCGATCTGGATCTAGAAAAGAAGAGAGACATAACAGTACCTTGTTTAAAAACAGACTAATCAAAAACAACAATGACAATTTTCTAGGTCTCAAATATTCAGCACAAATAACTTGATTTTTAATGAATCTGGTATACTGTGAATCATTCTCAACTTTTTATTGTGTCACTACAGTGCTGCAAATGGTGCTGCACATATGAAAAAATGTACTATTATTTTTTACATATATAATACAAATTTGAGTTCTTATCTCAAAAAAAGTGATCAAACTCTTTCAGAGTGAAATCAAAACCTGAAAAAAGCTAGCACCATCATCAATTGTTAACTAATTCTACCATTGCACAAATGTCAATTAAGAGATTTGAAGAAGGCACAATAAAATTTTCATGCAAGAAAAGAAATGTAAAAGTGTAAGTTTGCAATTGTTACCTGATTATTTTCCTACAACAGAAAATTCAGTTGCTTTATAGTTATCAGAAAGGAATGGTAATTTTCAACATTATACTAACAATGATCACAAATTTCTGGACACCAACTTCATTTTTAGCAGGAAATGCATATAGTTGAATAATAATCCAACAGAGCTGTTTTTTATATTTGATTTGCTGACTCTGGATTGGTGCAACAGCTCATTCTCAAGTGGTACCTGCATTCAATTAAACGATTATCACTGCATATAGCACTGCATACACATGTAAATTTATAAGTTTTGTTTGTTTTACAATATTTATTGATGTCATGTATTCTTAGCCCTTTAGCTGTTGTGGGATTTATACAAGACCTGCTATACCATTCCCCAGGTACTGTGGAAGCGTATACGTGCACTGCTTGGATTTTACTACAGATTTATGGATGTCTGAGAGCACCCTGAGCCACCGATCTCTCACTGCTGCGGATGAGTTACTTCCACAAATAAAAAAGTTGTGAGTGTTTATAACACAACATATGTGCCTCATTGTGTGCTATCTTTTGCAGGAAACCTTGTCATGGTATCTTGAATTTTTTATGTGATATGATGATTGTTATGACCATATGATTTGCGATGCGCAGGGACACGTATGAGCGCATTGCTCTTGATGTCCTTCAGATATAAAACCCAATAACATGTGAACGAAATGAGATATCTTCTGCTCACAATTTTAAACAATATTTCAATATGTTATCTACATTTCATTCACTGCAATGTATGAGCTAAAAATCAACCATAAGAAAAGTTACATAATGCATTTTTACCTCTTTAATATTTCATGCAATGTTTTACTTAATTTGATGCAGCACAGTAAGTATGATGGATAATGAAAAAAAAATTCAGTTCCTTATCCAGTGAAGATGTCAGATTGTAAGATGTGTAAAAACCAAAGTTTTTCACCCAATTGTTTTTAAAAAATCGGACGGTAAGTATTTCACATCAGCTAGAACGCTATGTCTCCGCATAGGAACCAGCATTTAACTAGCAGTACAGCCATAAGAAAAGCAGCCTAAGTATGGAATGCAAAGAGCTCACCTGCAGCAGTGAAAGGGTTAAACATTATTTTTCAGATATAATCTTTTTTCACCAATGTCTATCATTCTAGGATGTTGAAGGGTCAGCAACTTGTGATACTATTTCAATATGACAATCAACCAAAGAGCCAAAGTTGTAAAATTTGATGGATGATTTGAAAATGGGTTATGAATAAAAACCCAAAACTAGCCATCATCTAATAATAAAAAGAGCTATTTTACAACTTTGGCAGTTTGTCATACTGAAATAATAATCTTTTGTTTTAAAAAAATAATTTAATTGGATAGATAAAAAACCTACTCACCAAGTGGCGGCAGAACACGCACATAAAAGACGATTGTAATTGTCAAGCTTTCAGAGCCAGTGCCAGTGGCTCCTTTTTCAGACAGAAGGGTTGAAGCCGAAGGGAGAGGACCGGAGAGGTCTAGGAAAAGTGGAAGATTTCGGCAAAGTCACCCAGAACCACAGGTCAGGGGAGACTTACCGCACGGGATGAGAAGGAAAGATTCTTTCCTTCTAATCCCATGTGGTAAGCCTCCCCTGACCAGCAGTTGTGGGTGACTTTCCTGAAATCTACCCCTTTCCCTAGATCTCTCCACTCCTTTTCCTTCACCCCTCTTCCTTCCCCTTCAACCCTTCTGCCTGAAGAAGGGGCCACTCACTCTGAAAGCTTGCCAATTACAACTGTCTTTTATGTGTGCCTTATTTTGTTTTGTATTATTTGCACATGTCTGTTTACAGTGTCAATTCATGTGTCAGAGATATTTATGTTTTTAAATTTATATCTTTGACAAAAATCAATTTCTATTGTATGCAAAATTTAGGACTGCCTCTTAGGTTTTGAATTATCTACAACAGTTAAAAATTTTGTCAGAGTTCTCAATATATTGTCAAAGTTCTCAATATATTGTCTGAGTAGATTGAAAAATCAGCTAACCAGTTGCAAATAAAGGTTTATTATCTCTTGACCATGGTTTCGATATTTGTAAAAATATCTTCTTCAGAAGCATTGGTCCTAAAAACGTGTACACCAATTACAAAATAGTTTTTACAAACATAATAAAATGTTAATAGAAAAATATTTGTGAAGTAAATGTACTCACTTATTACATCACATGATGCCACAATAGATTAGATGAAGCTGAGTGGCTCTTGTCATAAATGAAGTTGATGAAACAAGAGTTATTGCAAGCCACGGCTTTAGATAGCACCAGGTCTCATGTATTGTACCTCAGAAAGACTACTTATTAGTAAATGTCCTCAGGTAGAGGCTCTCGTCAACATGTAAATGTAACAGGCATCACAAGATAAAATAAATGCGTAAGCTACATGTTCCTTATGTCAGAAACTAAGGCCAACTGCTACAAATATACAGCCCCAAAAGACCATGAAAAACTGGGCTACAGAGGATGCCAAACACATGTGCGTAAGAACTGCACCTTAGTTGTGTTGACAACAGCCTTTTATAATAAAGTACGCATGAAATTTCCTCTACAAGGCTGTTGAAAATATAATAAGTTTACAGGTGTACATAAAGTATAAAATTATTAATACATTTGCTGACAGAGTAATATTATACATAAATTCAGTGTGCACAAGGTGGAGGTCTGTCTGCAACAGACCACTGTGACAAATGCAATGGGGAAAGAAGAGAAACCATAAGTTAAAATAATGTCACTAACAGGAAAAAAATTCTGCTTAAGCGATAAGAAAAATGGGAAAGCAGTGAGCGCTATATACATGCGTGAAAGCACTGAGTCTTGTTGGTGTTAAGTAGCATAATTTTAAATTAAAGTGATTTGACAATTTCTTATAGAAGACCATTGAAAATGCAAGAATTTTAGAGGTATACACTAAATATAAAATCCATAAAATATTTATGTAGCACAGTGATACTGCACGGAGCTTTAGTGTGCAGTATTTAATGTATATCTCTAAAACTGTTGCATTTGTTAGTGGCCTTCTATAAGAAATTGTCATAATGCTTTAATGTAAAATTATGCTACTTTTTTAACACCAGCAAGACACAGTGCTTATGTGCGTGTACATAGTGCCAACTGCTTCCCCATTTTTCTTATTGCATAAGCTTCCGTAGTGTTAAGCAGAAGTTTTTTCCTATTGGTTAGGTTGTTTTACCTTATATTTACTCTTCTTTCCCCCTGCATTTGTAACAGTGATCTTTTGTAAACAGAAATCTACCTTCTGCATGTTGAATTTGTGTGTGATTTTACTCTGTCAACAAACGCATTAATAATTTTATACATAATGTACACCTGTAAATTTATTATGTTTTTAACAGCCTTGTAGAGGAAATGTCATTCGTACTTTAATATAAAATGCTGTTGTTCAACACAACCAAGGCGCTTGTAACAGTTGGCTTTAGTCTCTGGAATAAGGTATGTGAAGCTTACACAAATATTTTATCCTGTGACACCTATTGCATTTACATGTTGAAAAGAGCTTCTACCTGAGGGCATTTACTAATGAGTAGTCTTTCTGAATAATGATACATGTGATCTGGCGCCATCTGAAGCCATGGCTTGCAATAACTGTTGTTTCATCAATTTCGTTTTTGACAAGAGCTGCTCGGGTTCATCTAATCTACTGTGGCATCATGTGATGTAATAAGTTCGTATGTTTACTTCACAAATATTTTTCTATTAATATTCTATTATGCTTGTAAAAATTATTTTGTAACTGGTGCATGCATTTTTAGGACCAATACTTCTGAAGAACGTATTTTTACAAATATCAAAACCATGGTCAAGGGCTAATAAACCTTTACTTGCAAGTGGTTACCTGATTTTTCAGTCTATTCAGAACTACACAGTTACTTTTCGCAGTCACTTTTCAGATTTTGTAGGTTTTGTTTGTTTAAAATTTTTAGAATTTATTCTCTGTGGAATATTTCTGAAAAAAATTGGACACACATTTCGTTATATTAAAACTAGTATTTGCACGGAGAATAAACTAGGAATGAAAACAATACACAGCACAAAGTTACAAAATATGACCATTCAGGAATATCTAAAATTAAATGCACCAATTCTGACATGTTCTACATTGGACAAACAGGATGAAAGTTATTACAAAATACAAAGAACAAGTAAACAAAAGTGAAAACAACCTCTTTGCATTTGTTATGCGTCTAAAGAGAATCCACACTCTACCACAGACATTAGCACTAATCTCTCCATCTTTCATAGTTCCAAAAAAGCAAACTTCATGAACATCTTAAAGGATATAGAAATACACACACATTGGCAAAAAATCCTAACAACATTTTAAACAGACAAACATAACTTAGAAATTTAAAAAAATACATTAAGAACTTAGACAACATTTTTATATGTCACAGACAACTTAAAACAAGAGGCAATCCTAAATTTTATACACAATGTTGTTGCTGTGGTCTTCAGTCCAGAGACTGGTTTGATGCAGCTCTCCATGCTACTCTATCCTGTGCAAGCTTCTTCATCTCCCAGTACCTACTGCAACCTACATCCTTCTGAATCTGTTTAATGTATTCATCTCTTGGTCTCCCTCTACGATTTTTACCCTCCACACTGCCCTCCAATACTAAATTGGTGATCCCTTGATGCCTCAGAATATGCCCTACCAACCGATCCCTTCTTCTAGTCAAGTTGTGCCACAAATTTCTCTTTTCTCCATTTCTATTCAATACTTCCTCATTAGTTATGTGATCTACCCATCTAATCTTCAACATTCTTCTGTGGCACCACATTTCGAAAGCTTCTATTCTCTTCTTGTCCAAACTATTTATCGTCCATGTTTCACTTCCATACATGGCTACACTCCATACAAATATTTTCACAAAAGACTTCCTGACACTTAAATCTATACTCGATGTTAACAAATTTCTCTTCTTCAGAAATACTTTCCTTGCCATTGCCAGTCTACATTTTATATCCTCTCAACTTCGACCATCATAATTTATTTTGCTCCACAAATAGCAAAACTCATTTACTACTTTAAGTGCTTCATTTCCTAAACTAATTCCCGCCGCATCACCTGATTTAATTCAACTACATTCCATTATCCTCATTTTGCTTTTGTTGATGTTCATCTTATATCCTCATTTCAAGACACTGTCCATTCCGTTCAACTGCTCATCCAGGTCCTTTGCTGTCTCTGACAGAATTACAATGTCATCGGTGAACTTCAAGGTTTTTATTTCTTCTCCATGGATACACACAATATAAATTGATTTTCATGAAAAATATATTTTTAATACCAAACCATATCTCTGCCACATGAATCAATATTGTAACAACAATGCACAAAGTTCATTGTATTTTAAAAAACATTTAAGATCATATAATGTAAGTAAAAATCATAATAGAACCAAACACCATACACACACACACACACACACACACACACACACACACACACACATAATGCAGATAATAGTTTGATTGTATTTAGGCACCGCTTGAGGATGACCAATTGCTTGAAACTAGTATCAGCAAATTAAATACCTGAAAAAAGCAGCTTTAGTGGATTGGATTATTATTCAATGAACAGTGTATAAAGAAATGTTCACAATATTTTTAGTGTCTTATTAATTGTCATGTAATTAACGTGGTAAAAAATCAAGTTATGACTACTGAAATGTATGTTAGAGAATGAACTAAATTACTGTCTGAGATTTATTGAACCATCTGACCAAAAGACAAAAATCTTCTGAGTAATTCATTCTTCATCACATTAAAACCTACAAAAATTCATTACATTTGTCTGTGCTCACTTATGATAATCAATAGTTTTACATTAAGTCTGTCCTCTCGACAGAACATACAATCTACTCTGTTAAAAAGTATGTAATTATATATAAATGATTAATGGAAAATCTCATATAAGATGTGAAACAAATACTAACAAAGAGATAGAGGGGCTGGCCAGTACTTACCTCAGCTCAGTACAGCCGATAGATACACATAAAACAGAACTGAAAATTTACATTCCTAGCTTTCGGAACTTTGTTCCTTCATCAGGGAGGAGAGAGGGGAAAAAAGGGAAGAAGGGAAAGTGGATTCAGTTACTCACAACCCAGGTTATGAAGCAACAGGGAAAGGTAAACAGGGAGGGTAGCAAGGATGGAGGCATGGTTGTCAGAGGGAAGCCAAAGATATTCTACTGTAAGTACTGTGCCAGCTTCAACCAAAGAGGATGCATACAGAAGTAAAGAGGTATATAGTATAAAGATAAAGATAAACACAACTATGTAGGATGAAAAGATGCGTGAATGGCTAAAGAGGAAAGGGAAAGAGGAGAAGACTGAAGAGTGAATGGGAGTGAGGTTGTTTAACGTAGGTTCAGTCCAGGGGGATGGCGGGATGAAAGGATGTGTTGGAGTGCAAGTTCCCATCTCCGCAGTTCAGAGGGACTGGTGTTGGGTGGGAGAAGCCAAATGGCACATACGGTGTAGCAGGTTCCTAGGTCCCTAGAATTATGCTGGAGGGCATGCTCCGCTACTGGGTATTGGGCATCTCCTAGGCGGACAGTTCGTCTGTGTCCGTTCATGCGCTCAGCCAGTTTGGTTGTTGTCATGCCGATGTAAAAGGCTGTGCAGTGCAGGCATGTCAGTTGATAAATGACATGTGTAGTTTCACACGTAGCCCTGCCTTGAATTGTGTATGTTTTACCGGTAGCGGGGCTGGAGTAGGTGGTTGTGGGCGGATGCATGGGGCAGGTTTTGCAGCGGGGTCGGTTACAGGGGTAGGAACCGCTGGGTAGAGAAGGTAGTCTGGGAATATTGTAGGGTTTAACAAGGATGTTACGGAGGTTAGGGGGGCGACGAAAGGCAACTCTGGGTGGTGTGGGGAGAATTTTGTCAAGGGATGATCTCATTTCAGGGGTTGACTTGAGAAAGTCATATCCCTGGCGGAGTAATTTGTTGATGTTTTCGAGGCCAGGATAATATTGGGTGACAAGGGGGATACTTCTGTGTGGTCTGGGGGTAGGAACATTGTTGTTGGATGGGGAGGAATGTATTGCTCGGGAAATCTGTTTGTGGACAAGGTCTGCAGGATAGTTGCGGGAGAGGAAAGCACAGGTCAGGTTATTGGTGTAGTTGTTGAGGGATTCGTCACTGGAGCAGATACGTTTGCCACGAATACCTAGGCTGTAGGGAAGGGAGCGTTTGATGTGGAAAGGATGGCAGCTATCAAAGTGAAGGTACTGTTGTTTGTTTGTGGGTTTGATATGGACATAGGTGTGGATGTGAGCTTCAACAAGATGAAGGTCAACATCCAGGAAGGTGGCTTGGGTTTTGGAGAAGGACCAGGTGAAATTCAGATTCGAAAAGGAGTTGAGGTTATGGAGGAAATAAAGGAGTGTTTCTTCACCATGAGTCCAGACCACAAAGATGTCATCTATAAACCTATACCAGGCCAGGGGAAGCAGCTGTTGGGTCTTCAGGAAAGCCTCCTCCATGCGGCCCATGAAGAGGTTGGCACGCGCGATCGATTTTGCGGCACGCGCGATCTTTTTTCGCCACTCGCTCTCTCTGTTTTTGAGCTACGTGTGTTCTTTTTTCCCCTGATCTGGACATAGTTGCTTGTTCTGGTCAACTTTTTCCGTATTTTTCTTATTTACTGGTCTTCCTTTGGTATTGAACATTACCCACACAATTTCTTTCCTTCTCGTCCTTCCCTCCGTGTTTTACTCCTTCTTACGATTACTATCTCAACTTTAGTTATTTAATTTCCCTACCCACCAGTTACCCACTATGTACCCTAATCCTATACCACATTATTTACATTCTTTCCGGAAACATGCATTCACTGTAGCCAAACTGCAATCCCACATACTTTTCCTCCAGTCCTGCTTAACCTTTGGAATTACCCCTAAAGGGCTTACCTTAAAAGTTCCCATCTCTGGGTGCAATTCCTCCTTCCACCAGTCTCTCCTGGAATTCCAGAACCTTCAATCCTTAGCCCTTACCCAACTTGTCCTGAATCTCTACACTACTTCATGTAACCACCACTCCCAACAGCTCCTATCTCTCTTCAAAGTCCTCCACCTCTCAAACCCTTGCTTGGAGAACACACTCAGGAACATCATCCTAGAAGCCAGCTGCAAACTTGAGTTCCATGCCACACAACACCTGAAAAAACTATCCACAGTGCTAGTGCAACACCTAAGAAGTGGGGTCCCTCTCCCTATCCCTCACAAACACCAACCACAACAGAACCTTCAACAAACCCCCCTCATAGCCAACAAACCTAGCCTAGCCACCCTACTCAATCTCCCCATCCCAGCACATACCCCACACAGACCAAATCTCAACTATAACCACAGTCAAATGCCACATATCACCAGTCCCAATTCAGTCCTAAACCTCTCATCCAGATCCCTCTCTCCTCCAGAGACATCTGTTCTATCAAAAGGCTTAACCTTTAGCCCCACACCTAAATTCAATCACACTGCCTTGGTTAAAGATCTCCTCTCATTCACCCGGAACCTCAACTGGAAATATCACTTCACTACTCAAACACAGCCCCCCCCAAGTACTAGACCCAGTGTTGAACCCTGTCTAGAACAGTTCCGACTGCCTTCTCAAAGGGATCCTCCTCCCCTCCCCCAAAACCATCCCTTGCAGACATTTCAGGAATTCCTCACATCCAGTGTTGCCTCCCAGTCCTTCTTGAAGAACATCCCGACAACCCCCAACATCACCCCAGCTGAATCCCGTGCCATTAAAGAGCTGAAAATAGACCACTCTATTGTTATCCTCCCGGCGGATAAAGGCTCCACAACTGTCGTACTTGACCGTGTGGAGTATGTGGCAGAAGGACTGCGGCAACTCTCTGACACCTCAACCTACAAAGCTGTTACCCAGGATCCCATTCCCTCCATCCAGACTGAGCTGCAAAAAATCCTAAAAATCCAAGGTCCCTCACAAGGCCTCACAACGGCTTCCATAGACTTACTCACTCCACCTGAGCCACGTACCCCTACCTTCTACCTATTACCCAAAATCCACAAAGAGAACCATCCTGGCCGTCCCATTGTAGCAGGCTTCAAATCCCCAACCGAACGTATCTCAGCTCTGGTAGACCAGCACCTACAACCTATCACCCGCAGACTCCCATCCTACATCAAAGACACAAACCACTTCCTAGAACGCCTCAAATCCATTCCCACTCCTCTCCCACCTGAAACCTTTCTTGTCACCATAGATGCTACATCCCTTTACACAAACATCCCACATACCCATGGTCTCTCTGCCCTTGAGCACTACCTCTCCCAACGCCCACCCGAAGATCTTCCAAAAACCTCGTTCCTTATCACACTTACCAACTTCATCCTCACCCATAATTACTTCACTTTTGAAGGCCAGACCTACAAACAAATCAGGGGAACGGCCATGGGAACCAGGATGACTCCCTCCTATGCCAACCTCTTCATGGGCCGCATGGAGGAGGCTTTCCTGAAGACCCAACAGCTGCTTCCCCTGGCCTGGTATAGGTTTATAGATGACATCTTTGTGGTCTGGACTCATGGTGAAGAAACACTCCTTTATTTCCTCCATAACCTCAACTCCTTTTCGAATCTGAATTTCACCTGGTCCTTCTCCAAAACCCAAGCCACCTTCCTGGATGTTGACCTTCATCTTGTTGAAGCTCACATCCACACCTATGTCCATATCAAACCCACAAACAAACAACAGTACCTTCACTTTGATAGCTGCCATCCTTTCCACATCAAACGCTCCCTTCCCTACAGCCTAGGTATTCGTGGCAAACGTATCTGCTCCAGTGACGAATCCCTCAACAACTACACCAATAACCTGACCTGTGCTTTCCTCTCCCGCAACTATCCTGCAGACCTTGTCCACAAACAGATTTCCCGAGCAATACATTCCTCCCCATCCAACAACAATGTTCCTACCCCCAGACCACACAGAAGTATCCCCCTTGTCACCCAATATTATCCTGGCCTCGAAAACATCAACAAATTACTCCGCCAGGGATATGACTTTCTCAAGTCAACCCCTGAAATGAGATCATCCCTTGACAAAATTCTCCCCACACCACCCAGAGTTGCCTTTCGTCGCCCCCCTAACCTCCGTAACATCCTTGTTAAACCCTACAATATTCCCAGACTACCTTCTCTACCCAGCGGTTCCTACCCCTGTAACCGACCCCGCTGCAAAACCTGCCCCATGCATCCGCCCACAACCACCTACTCCAGCCCCGCTACCGGTAAAACATACACAATTCAAGGCAGGGCTACGTGTGAAACTACACATGTCATTTATCAACTGACATGCCTGCACTGCACAGCCTTTTACATCGGCATGACAACAACCAAACTGGCTGAGCGCATGAACGGACACAGACGAACTGTCCGCCTAGGAGATGCCCAATACCCAGTAGCGGAGCATGCCCTCCAGCATAATTCTAGGGACCTAGGAACCTGCTACACCGTATGTGCCATTTGGCTTCTCCCACCCAACACCAGTCCCTCTGAACTGCGGAGATGGGAACTTGCACTCCAACACATCCTTTCATCCCGCCATCCCCCTGGACTGAACCTACGTTAAACAACCTCACTCCCATTCACTCTTCAGTCTTCTCCTCTTTCCCTTTCCTCCTTAGCCATTCACGCATCTTTTCATCCTACATAGTTGTGTTTATCTTTATCTTTATACTATATACCTCTTTACTTCTGTATGCATCCTCTTTGGTTGAAGCTGGCACAGTACTTACAGTAGAATATCTTTGGCTTCCCTCTGACAACCATGCCTCCATCCTTGCTACCCTCCCTGTTTACCTTTCCCTGTTGCTTCATAACCTGGGTTGTGAGTAACTGAATCCACTTTCCCTTCTTCCCTTTTTTCCCCTCTCTCCTCCCTGATGAAGGAACAAAGTTCCGAAAGCTAGGAATGTAAATTTTCAGTTCTGTTTTATGTGTATCTATCGGCTGTACTGAGCTGAGGTAAGTACTGGCCAGCCCCTCTATCTCTTTGTTAGTATTAATTATATATAAAAACAAAGATGAGGTGACTTACCGAACAAAAGCGCTGGCAGGTCGATAGACACACAAACAAACAAACAAACACAAACATACACACAAAATTCAAGCTTTCGCAACAAACTGTTGCCTCATCAGGAAAGAGGGAAGGAGAGGGGAAGACGAAAGGTAGTGGGTTTTAAGGGAGAGGGTAAGGAGTCATTCCAATCCCGGGAGCGGAAAGACTTACCTTAGGGGGAAAAAAGGACAGGTATACACTCGCACACACGCACATATCCATCCACACATACAGACACAAGCAGACAACAAATATGACAAATTTGTGCATCATGCTAGCAGATGAAAAAGTCTTCTGTGTGAATAAGAGCAATATTACGTAAGTCTCATAGCTGGAGTGGCCTGAAGGAAATACGCATGCATGGTTTGTTATTTTTAAAGACCATAGCTGCTTGTTCCTGAGCGCAAACACTCTTCGTACCATAAATTCAACTACAAGCTGGTGCCTTAAAAGGAGACGGCTGCTTTATCATTTTGTTTGTTTGATTATAACATGTCCAACAGAGTGAAGAATGTTACTATCTTCCCCTACTTTTGTAATATTTGGCTTTTTAATTCTTGTTTTCTGTGATTGGAAATACAGGGTGTTTGGGCTAGAGCTATACACAAACAAATACTTATAATGAAAGAATTCGACATTTTAAGTTGTTGGGCAAATATGCAATGGATAGACACTCTGCAAGATATGATCCTCACCATTTTAAGAACAGCACACAGTCATATTGTGCATATGCACAAACGATTACTGTGTAGCTGGCAGACATACTCCTGATGGTCAAAAAGGATTAAAATCTGTAACACATGTTCACAGGCGTGCAAGAAGAGAATGGAACTTGGATCTTCCCCCATGTAAATCCGTTTATCAGTGGGACAGAAACCTTCAAGAAATGGAAAGTTTGATTTCAAATGCTGGAAAACATGCTAAAATGCATGTGAGTGAAGAGATTGTGGAACATGTGTGCTAAGCATTTGCTAGAAGCCCAGGTAAATCCATTAGACAAGCTAGTAGGGAACAAGACCTCTCCCATTTTATGGTGCATGACACTGTGCACAAACCTCTCTCCAGATGTGTACTTACAGACTACAACTTTTGCATCACATTAAGCCTTAGGATCACTGCAGATGATGTGATTTTGGTGTTAGCATGGTGCATCATATAAATTAAAACAATGACTATCTCAATGCAGTGCTGTTCAGTGATGAATCTACCATCCATATCTGTGGCAAAGTTAACCAGCGTAACTGTCAAATATGGGGAAGTGAGACTCCAAGAGAAGTGATTGAATACAAAAGGGGCACACCGAAATTTAATGTGTGACTCATCCATTTTTTTATGGAGTGACAGGACACATCTATCTCGATATGTTGGTGAACTATGTAGTTACACAGATTCCTCCCAACATCATATTCCAGTCGGATGATACCCACCCCACAATATTGGGGATGTTAGTGTATTTCTAAATGAGACATTTCCTGAGCAATGGCTCGGAGGGGGTGGGAGCGTCCCATATCCCCCCCCCCCCCCCTCAGGCTCATAAGCTGACTCTGATAGATATCAGTTCATTGAGACATTGTTTACAAATCAAAGGTTCAAGCTCTGGTAGATTTGAAACAATGGATCTATGCTGCAGTTGAGAACATGACATCTGACATGCTTATGAACATGTGGTGAGAAGTGGAGTATTGTTTCGACATCTGTAAGCTACAAATGATACTTACATTGAATTGTACCAACATGCAAAAAAATGTCTGATCTCCTGTGCACAATGTTGGACAAGTAAAGTTATAACCTTAACAGGCATGAAATACAGACAAATGTTTTTGTATACCCCTATCCCAGACACACTGTATGTGTTGAATCAATTCTGAGAGCACTTAAGAGAATAAGATACGAGAATGTTCTTCCCGCAACAATACTTAAATGCTAGTCTACTAACTTCAGGATTACATATTTATTTATTTATTTATTTATTGATTTATTTAACCTGGCAAGATTAGGGCCATCAGGCCCTCTCTTACATCTAACCAGGCATTCTACTTATTTTACATTCATACGTTTTAGTAGGCATTGGCCTGGTACATTAATTTTGTGGAGAACTTTATGAGGATGATAGTAGGAAATGCTTCAACTTCTTCTTAAAAGCAGCAGGAGATTGAATTTTGCGCAAGGTAAGGGGCAGTTTGTTCCAGAGGCGGACAGCGGCAACTGAGAAGGAGTTTGCAAAAGTTTTTGTTTTGTGAGTGGGCACAGTTAGGATACCAAATAAGAGTGACCTCGTGTTTCGATTATGATGGCATGACAGGTTTTTAATCTCTGAAGCAAGGTACTGGGGTGCTTGCGCGACGAGGAGTCTGTGAAGTAGACATAGAGTGTGGTAGTCACGCAATTTGTCCGGCAGCAACCACTTTAGCTCGGCCTATTAAGCACTAACATGATCATATCGGCGAATGTTGCAGGTGTAACGCACACAGGCATTCATGGTTAGCTCTAGCTGTCTTTTGTTTTCACTACTCGTGCCTTGTTGAATCACATCACAATAGTGGAGGTTCGGTAGAACGAGTGCTTGCACGAGCTGGCGTTTCAAGTCCTGTGGAAATATGTTCCGAAACTTTTTGAGAGCATAGAGACAAGCAGACGTCTTTCGGCACACTGCGACTGTATTCTCTGCCCAGTTGAGATGCTCATCCAAAGTTACACCCAAGTTCTTCACTGTTTTCTGATATGGTATTGGAGTACCGTCGAGTAGAATACGAGGTAGCCGTTGGCGGAAATCTGAACTTATTAATTTCTGATGGGCTATTAAGATTACTTGCGTCTTTTTTGCATTTAGTTTAAGCCCCAGGCTTTTCGCCCATGTCACTACCGAAGACAGATCATCATTCATCTGAGCGATTGCAGTGTTTACGTCTTCAGGTCTGACGCTTAGGTAGAGCTGGAGGTCGTCGGCATAGAAATGATATTTACAGGAGGGCAGAACGGACGAAATATCGTTGACATATAAAGAAAACAAAAGTGGTCCTAAGACTGATCCTTGTGGCACTCCCGAGGAAACATGTTTCCAGGAAGATTTTTCATTTACGCAGACAACACATTGCTGTCTGTCTTTTAAGTAGCTTTCAAACCATCTCATTGCACTATCAGAGAAATTAAGCTGTTGCATTTTTCTGAGCAATATGTCAAAGTTAACAGTGTCAAAAGCTTTGCTGAAGTCCAGTAGTGTCAATATTGTTGCCTTTCGATTGTCGATGGCACATTTCAGGTCATCTGTTACTTTAATTAGAGCAGTGTTTGTGCTGTGATGTTTACGGAAACCGGCTTTATTAGGAAATTGAATCATATCAACAAGATCAGGGAAACTAATTGCATTCCCAGTTCAAAATATTGTAAAATGAGGATCTAAAATTAAAAGTGGACTGCCTATGAAATTGAAAATAATAACGGATTCATCAGGAGTCCATCCTTGATGTAAAATATAGTCAACATCTTCATTACTGAAGGACTGATTTTTGTACAAACTGCACTGGGCATCTGTATGCAAACAACTATTGTTAAGTTGTCCAATGGCTTGAAACGTGCACCTGCTGCTAAGATATGGAATAAATGTTATATGCTTGTTGAACTTTGAGGAACTGCTGCACACATTTAATTGATGGTTCCCTACCAGCAATGAAGAGGTTAGCAAGAGGGCTAATCATCAGTGCATTTGTGACCAATCTATTATGTTGATGTTTCCTGATTAGAGAAAATGACTTTAAACTGTCAGCTAAATCATCTTACATTTGAAACTGCACTAGAAAAATTTTTGGTTACCATTGTCTGCGTAACTGAAAGGAGATTTTTATAGCGAATTTTTCAAGGACCACAGGTTTTAATCATATGCCTGTTACTGCCCTTGCTGTATTCCATTGATGTTTCATTGCTTGGTTGGTTTGTTTAATGTGTCTGAAGTGTTTTTTGATAAAATGATCAGAGATAAGTGTGATAATATATCTGCTAGGATCAGGGACAGTTTAAGACCCATGCGACAAAAGCTGCTGCTAGGGGTGCAAAGCTGAGTGGGGAACCAGTGGCACCACAGAGCTGTAAGATTTCCATACAGGATATATTGCAATTAGTAGCAGCTGCTTGGGGCACCAAGCTGAGTGGCCCAAGTGCATATCACAATTAATAATGCAAACTGACACAGGTGAAAGTGTACAAGGGAAAAACGGGGTCGAGGGGGTGGGGCGGGGGGGGGGGGTAGGGTGGAGTGGGGGGTTGGGGTGGAGGGGGGGGGGGGGGGAGGTGTGCCAAATGATAAGTTACTTGTGTGGAAAAGGTTCCTGAAATAGCCCTGTCTAGACTATATCTAAAATGAGGACTCTTGACCCTATATTTGCCAGTACATAAAATGCAGATTCTTAAAGTGTGGCAATCTGTAACTGGGATGACACAATCATCACAAACTGCTGAGTTCTCTTACTGTAGCTCCAGCAGTTGGAACAGCCTTGGTGAAAGCTTGATGGGTGAAGTAGTCAGTGCCAACTTATCCACTCTCATTTGACAACTTTAGGAACCTTCACAGGAGGTCGATTCAGATGTGGTAGAAGGGTGCTGCTACAGACGAGATTGGTACCAGATGGCAAGGAGGTAATTGCGGCAAATGTTTATGTCACTGGCATTCCTTACAGTGGCTCACATAGTGTCTAACATATTGGTACAGACCAAACCATTGATACCTGCATCTGATTCTGTCTACAGTCTTCACAATGTGGCATAGCCCGAAACATTCTTTATGTACAACTGTATCATGTCCAAGATACAAAGGAATTAAAGACATTAGCTGCTAACAGGCATTGATTTACATCAATGGGGAAAGTTCAGGAAAGAAAGAACATATGCCATATATATTTGTCATTTCCCTATGATTTTACGCTCTGTTCATCAATCAACTGTTCAACCACAACATGGACTTGCTGCCAGTTGTCACTATACACTTTCTTCAGTTTGGCCTGGACAATTGTCCCAGCTATTGAGGCTTTCTTCAGTGTTATTGAATCACTGCTGGCAGTGCCACCTAAGTAACTGTACACATTTGCCGAACACATAACATTATCCCCTTGTTGTATTTAATGACTCAGTCGAATCCTTTCAGCCAGTTTGTCACGTTCTAACCAACATCTCTGGAAAACACTGAAGGATGCCTTATGTGCAGCTGACTCATTGCTGTTTTGGGATACATACATCTCCTGAATATACGTATCTTAGGAACAATGTCCCCCCCCATGAACCATGGACCTTGCCGTTGGTGGGGAGGCTTGCGTGCCTCAGCGATACAGATAGCCGTACCGTAGGTGCAACCACAACGGAGGGGTATCTGTTGAGAGGCCAGACAAACGTGTGGTTCCTGAAGAGGGGCAGCAGCCTTTTCAGTAGTTGCAAGGGCAACAGTCTGGATGATTGACTGATCTGGCCTTGTAACAATAACCAAAACAGCTTTGCTGTGCTGGTACCGCGAACGGCTGAAAGCAAGGGGAAACTACAGCCGTAATTTTTCCCGAGGGCATGCAGCTTTACTGTATGATTACATGATGATGGCGTCCTCTTGGGTAAAATATTCCGGAGGTAAAATAGTCCCCCATTCGGATCTCCGGGCGGGGACTACTCAAGAGGATGTCGTTATCAGGAGAAAGAAAACTGGCATTCTACGGATCGGAGCGTGGAATGTCAGATCCCTTAATCGGGCAGGTAGGTTAGAAAATTTAAAAAGGGAAATGGATAGGTTGAAGTTAGATATAGTGGGAATTAGTGAAGTTCGGTGGCAGGAGGAACAAGACTTCTGGTCAGGTGACTACAGGGTTATAAACACAAAATCAAATAGGGGTAATGCGGGAGTAGGTTTAATAATGAATAGGAAAATAGGAATGCGGGTAAGCTACTACAAACAGCATAGTGAACGCATTATTGTGGCCAAGATAGATACGAAGCCCACACCTACTACAGTAGTACAAGTTTATATGCCAACTAGCTCTGCAGATGACGAAGAAATTGAAGAAATGTATGATGAAATAAAAGAAATTATTCAGATTGTGAAGGGAGACGAAAATTTAATAGTCATGGGTGACTGGAATTCGAGTGTAGGAAAAGGGAGAGAAGGAAACATAGTAGGTGAATATGGATTGGGGGACAGAAATGAAAGAGGAAGCCGCCTGGTAGAATTTTGCACAGAGCACAACATAATCATAGCTAACACTTGGTTTAAGAATCATGAAAGAAGGTTGTATACATGGAAGAACCCTGGCGATACTAAAAGGTATCAGATAGATTATATAATGGTAAGACAGAGATTTAGGAACCAGGTTTTAAATTGTAAGACATTTCCAGGGGCAGATGTGGACTCTGACCACAATCTGTTGGTTATGACCTGTAGATTAAAACTGAAGAAACTGCAAAAAGGTGGGAATTTAAGGAGATGGGACCTGGATAAACTAAAAGAACCAGAGGTTTTACAGAGATTCAGGGATAGCATAAGGGAGCAATTGACAGGAATGGGGGAAATAAATACAGTAGAAGAAGAGGGATGAAGTAGTGAAGGCAGCAGAGGATCAAGTAGGTAAAAAGACGAGGGCTAGTAGAAATCCTTGGGTAACAGAAGAAATATTGAATTTAATTGATGAAAGGAGAAAATATAAAAATGCAGTAAGTGAAACAGGCAAAAAGGAATACAAACGTCTCAAAAATGAGATCGACAGGAAGTGCAAAATGGCTAAGCAGGGATGGCTAGAGGACAAATGTAAGGATGTAGAGGCCTATCTCACTGGGGGTAAGATAGATACCGCCTACAGGAAAATTAAAGAGACCTTTGGAGATAAGAGAACCACTTGTATGAATATCAAGAGCTCAGATGGAAACCCAGTTCTAAGCAAAGAAGGGAAAGCAGAAAGGTGGAAGGAGTATATAGAGGGTCTATACAAGGGCGATGTACTTGAGGACAATATTATGGAAATGGAAGAGGATGTAGATGAAGATGAAATGGGAGATATGATACTGCGTGAAGAGTTTGACAGAGCACTGAAAGACCTGAGTCGAAACAAGGCCCCCGGAGTAGACAATATTCCATTGGAACTACTGACGGCCTTGGGAGAGCCAGTCCTGACAAAACTCTACCATCTGGTGAGCAAGATGTATGAAACAGGCGAAATACCGTCAGACTTCAAGAAGAATATAATAATTCCAATCCCAAAGAAAGCAGGTGTTGACAGATGTGAAAATTACCGAACTATCAGCTTAATAAGTCACAGCTGCAAAATACTAACACGAATTCTTTACAGACGAATGGAAAAACTAGTAGAAGCCAACCTCGGGGAAGATCAGTTTGGATTCCGTAGAAACACTGGAACACGTGAGGCAATACTGACCTTACGACTTATCTTAGAAGAAAGATTAAGGAAAGGCAAACCTACGTTTCTAGCATTTGTAGACTTAGAGAAAGCTTTTGACAATGTTGACTGGAATACTCTCTTTCAAATTCTAAAGGTGGCAGGGGTAAAATACAGGGAGCGAAAGGCTATTTACAATTTGTACAGAAACCAGATGGCAGTTATAAGAGTCGAGGGACATGAAAGGGAAGCAGTGGTTGGGAAGGGCGTAAGACAGGGTTGTAGCCTCTCCCCGATGTTGTTCAATCTGTATATTGAGCAAGCAGTAAAGGAAACAAAAGAAAAATTCGGAGTAGGTATTAAAATTCATGGAGAAGAAATAAAAACTTTGAGGTTCGCCGATGACATTGTAATTCTGTCAGAGACAGCAAAGGACTTGGAAGAGCAGTTGAATGGAATGGACAGTGTCTTGAAAGGAGGATATAAGATGAACATCAACAAAAGCAAAACAAGGATAATGGAATGTAGTCTAATTAAGTCGGGTGATGCTGAGGGAATTAGATTAGGAAATGAGGCACTTAAAGTAGTAAAGGAGTTTTGCTATTTGGGGAGCAAAATAACTGATGATGGTCGAAGTAGAGAGGATATAAAATGTAGGCTGGCAATGGCAAGGAAAGCGTTTCTGAAGAAGAGAAATTTGTTAACATCCAGTATTGATTTAAGTGTCAGGAAGTCATTTCTGAAAGTATTCGTATGGAGTGTAGCCATGTATGGAAGTGAAACATGGACGATAAATAGTTTGGACAAGAAGAGAATAGAAGCTTTCGAAATGTGGTGCTACAGAAGAATGCTGAAGATTAGATGGGTAGATCACATAACTAATGAGGAAGTATTGAATAGGATTGGGGAGAAGAGAAGTTTGTGGCACAACTCGACCAGAAGAAGGGATCGGTTGGTAGGACATGTTCTGAGGCATCAAGGGATCACCAATTTAGTATTGGAGGGCAGCGTGGAGGGTAAAAATCGTAGAGGGAGACCAAGAGATGAATACACTAAGCAGATTCAGAAGGATGTAGGTTGCAGTAGGTACTGGGAGATGAAAAAGCTTGCACAGGATAGAGTAGCATGGAGAGCTGCATCAAACCAGTCTCAGGACTGAAGACCACAACAACAACAACAACAGGAACAATGTACCACTTGTATTCCAGTTCCAGTTCGCGAAGGTGATGTATTTTATGTTTTCTAATTGGCGCCCTGGTAATGAAGGGTTTTTTTTTTTTTTTTTTTTGTTTTTTTAAAAGTCTTTAATCAGATGTTGACAGATATAATCTTGATGTTCATCAATGTTGAAAAGAGAGATTGCCTCTGATGTTATTCTCAACTGGAAACTTTTCAATGGTCAGAGATCATTACACAGGGTGCTCTGTGTTTCAAAATTATATCTTCTACAACGGTCTTTGCAATTTACTGAGCTTCAGTTACTTGTCCATGCTGACGATGATTTTTACACTGTCTACTTGGAGCCACAGTTATGTAGCTTTTCTGAAGTCTTTAATAAGATGTTGGCAGAGACTTCAATGAGAGAGACTCAGTCGAGGCAACCTCCCTGAACACACATTAAAAACTCACTTCTTAATAATTTAAAAATCAAGCTGGACAGTTCATACAGCATCCATTTTATCAGCTTTTAGAATACAGCACAGGTGCTGGGGATGAAAGTGGAGGATACGTTTGGATGGGTGCATGACAGCAAGGTCTTCAGTGCCTATGCAAAAACTGCTTGAGGTAAGTGTCAGAAAATGACTCGAAACAGGAGTACAAAACAGCAAGGAAACTAAAAGGAACACAATGTTGAAAACCATGTGTGTACCCACACAGAAGCCTGAAATGAAATATCATGCCAATATAAAAACATAATGAAATGGAAGAAAGGGGAACAAGGAGTTAAAACAATATACCAGACAGACGTGGTTGGCTGACAGCAAGAATAAAAAAGGAGGAGCCAGCCACTCTGCAACACACTAAAAACTCCAGCCTTAAAGCTTAGGGCAGAGTCCAGACACATCACAAAACTTTAAAACTTTAGTCACACTTGTCTCATCATCAGCTAAAATAGAGGCAGATCCCCACTGACAGTTGCCTTTGCCCTTGCATCACAGTATAAAGTGCTCTCTGTTAAAATATGGCATACTGTGATTTGTACGCCACAAGCATCACAAAACGGGGGATCCTCTCACTGTAGTAAGAAGCCAAATGTAAGAGGGCAGTGCCTGATGTGAAGACATTGGGCTTCAACTAGCCAGAGTAATACACAGCAGCAATGCCACGGCTGGACAGTCGACTTCACCAACCACAGTTCATTGTCTGTCACCACTAGCCATTCCTCACCCCAGACCTGCATCAGGGTGTGTACCCGGACAAGGAAAAAAAATTCCCAGATTTCCCGGTTAAAAATACACTTTCTCCCGAATAAAAACACACTTTTTCCATGTTAAGTGGCAGTGTATTTTCCCTCAAAACTTCAAGACTTATCAATCATTTGAATGGTTATGGTTTTATACACGGGCATAGAATTTCCCGGCACTTTAGAAAACGGAACTCAGGGATGTGCAGCAACATTTACGCTGCGTATTTTCTTATTACAGAAGTATACATTGGAATTCCACCAAACATTGCATGTTACTTTCTGAATCATTGAAATCGAGACTGCAATGCACTTTTGTAAGCCAGTCATAGCTCATGTCATGTGATCTCGCCAGCCGATGACAGCGGATATGCAGAGCATAGGACTTGTGATGTAGTCAGCCAACAGCAACATCACTGTCAAGTAGCACAAACACATAAACAGGGAAAGTTAATAGTTTAAATTAATACACATAGTGTTGCTACAAGAAAAGAAAAGCTTTCACATATATTATTGGTCTCTAAGGTTAATAAGCTGCAAGAGAAGCTAAGCTTTCGCATACAATGTTGATCTTTTCTGCGCGTGTTACACTTTAAGATATATCACACAAATGTGCAAATAAAATTTTTAATAATGACATAAATGTCTGATCTTCAGGATTGGAAATTCTTCTAAATGGTTCATCGTCAAAGAGTTGATTTTTAAACGAGAGTCAAACGCTCTGTGATTTAAGAAATTCATGGTACAGTCTCACAAGTAGTTCAACTTACGTAAAAGGATATTTACTTTGAAAGTAACGCTTTTGAAACTACCATTCGCAATATTTTCCCGCAATCTGTCACAAACAGGTTCATTTCAGCAGTTGCCAGAGAGTGCAGATAACAGTCAACACCGCGCTTGTGCAGCTACCATGACGTAGAAAACCCGTATGTACGTTCGTGTAAAACCTTGAAACATCATACATTATGTCATAAAAGAAACATGACATCAGAGGATACTCCAAGAGCATCGGAATTTCGTGAACCATACTAAAATTTGCACGTTTAAACTGCATACTTAAAGTGCACATTCTTATGTCCAGATTCCAAATGAAGTAAACCTCGACCTGATATTAAGCTTTTCAGTGCGGTTTCTGGGATGTAAATTTTCCTGGAGCACCAGTACTGTATTATATCATGTTTGGTTCTTTATTATATCAGAAAGATGGAAATAACATCTGAAACTAATAACATATTTTAGCCCTCTGTAATTATGTGAATATATTTTAATTCACTTGATAGCTCCCGGCCACAGATATCCGTTTTGTTTTCATTTGACGTAAGAGTAAATGAAGGGGAAGTAGGAAAATCACTAAATGTAAACATGGGTCATGTGGAGACTACCCACTATATAACAGACTGTTCTGCACATGAGCCCCGGATCTACGATATTTGCTAACCAGATCAATACTAAAAAAAATCAAATTTTCAAAAACATGTTCATTTTACAGCACACACATGTTTCTGAAAAGTCTGAAACATAAAACGTGTGTTAGAGGAAATGTAAGACATGTTATTTGGTCTTAAAGTGTGCCAAAGTGTAGTGCCACACCTCTTCTATTCTTCTATTCCGCATTCTTCTACCGCATGTCACTGTATTTCGCTCTGTGGAATCGAAACGTGTATATTTTGTAATGGATGCCATCAAACTATATTCAGGACAGTGGAAATTGAAATGTCCGTGGTGTCTCTCCTGCTCCCAGTCAGCCGGTTTGACAGCCTGCCCCTCTTAAATAATAATAATAATAATAATAATAATAATAATAATCTCGCAATTAATAGCAGATGGGATTATTTGTAATCGGGAGAACAAGAACTCTTCAGAAAATATGCACTCTTTATTGCCCATTAGCTAATAACTTGCTGTTTTGTGTGACATAAAATTAAATATAGGAAGCATAAAACCAATGAAGACAAGGGACAAGCAAGAAAGTACACTAATAACATACGCGTTTGCTGCCGGGTGACGTCGTCGGACACCGCCGATATTTCGACAGGAGCACACCCTGCCATTCTCAAGGCACAAATGCAAGGAAGAAAAAATGTGCAACCAAATTTAATACCTCGGTTCATACAGGAGAAACAAGGAAGATACCACACACAGAACAAATGTCAACACAACCAAAGATAACCAACGTCAGAAATATCGATGGTTACTATTAATCAACAGGTAGCATTAATTTTGTCCATCTCTTTTTTGAGGAGAGACAGAGCCGGATTCCAAGCAGCATTTAAACAAAATCCACCATCTCTGTTAATAAGGTTGCTTGATAGTCTGATTTCAACAGCTTCCTTAATAACACTACCCCAATAGTTTGACGTGCAAGCCAGAATCTCCGTGTTGTATTCCATAGGATGACCGGTGTGAAAGCAATGTTCTGCAATAGCGGATTTGCTCGGCTGTTGTAAGCGTGTGTGACGCTTATGTTCAATGCACCGGTCTTCCACAGTCCTGAATGTCTGACCAATATATGACTTGCCACAACTGCAAGGAATACGATAGACCCCAGACTTACGCAAACCAACATCATCTTTTATGGACGCCAACAGGGCTTTAATCTTGGAAGGTGGTCGAAAAACACATTTCACATCATATTTCCATAAAATACGGCCAATCCTGCTGGAAATGCTTCCTGCGTAAAGCAAAAAGGCCGTAGACTTAGGTGCCACTTCGTTGCTATCGTCACTCACCCGTTGCACAGAAGGCTGATGGCGCAACGCACGTTTGATCTGCCTCTCACTATAACCATTCTGACGAAAGGTGACTTCGAGATGTACTAGCTCAGCTGCCAAACTTTCAGGGTCTGAGATAAAGTGGGCCCTGTGAACCAAGGTGCGAAGTACTCCTTCACGCTGAGCTGAATGGTGACAACTATCAGCTCGCAGATACAAGTCGGTGTGGGTGGGCTTCCTATAAACAGAATGTCCCAACATACCATCAGTCTTCCTTTTGACCAACACATCAAGGAAGGGAAGGCATCCATTCTTTTTCACCTCCATAGTGAACTGAATATTCGGGTGGATTGAATTCAGATGTTCCAAAAACCGGTTTAAATTCTCACTACCATGAGGCCACACAACAGAAGTATCATCTACATATCTGAAAAAACACGCAGGTTTCTTCAAGGTCAATGACTCCAATGCACGTTCCTCAAAGTCCTCCATAAACAAATTGGCCACAATAGGTGACACCGGGCTTCCCATTGCAACTCCATCAGTCTGTTCATAGTACTGACCATTGAATAAAAAGTAAGTGGAAGTCAGCACACATCGAAACAAATTTGTTAATTCGACACCAAACTTAACCTCAATTAGCTGCAATGAATCAGAGAGAGGAACGCGAGTGAAAAGAGAAACCACATCAAAACTGACTAAAATATCAGTCATTCAAACGCAATCCCTGCAATCGACGTAAGAAATCTGCAGAGTTCTTAATGTGGTGTTCACACCTACCTACTAGTTGGCTCAACAAACTAGCAAGATGTTTAGCTACACGATATGTTGGAGCACCAATATTAGAAACAATAGGCCTCAACGGGACAGCCTCTTTATGGACCTTAGGGAGGCTGTATAATCTAGATGGTACAGCACAGTAAGAATTAGGACTCTTGATAGTCTCCTGTGACAAAGAACTTTTCTTCAGGAGGCTATTTGTCTTTCTCTCAACACACTTAGTAGGGTCAGCACCGATTTTACGATACGCTGAATCAGAAAGTAGACACTGCATCTTTTGAATGTAATCGTGCTTGTTCAACAAAACGGTGGCGTTATCCTTGCCCGCAGGTAAAATAACAATATCAGGATCCTATTGTGTGTATTGAACATAAGCGTCACACACGCTTACAACAGCCGAGCAAATCCGCTATTGCAGAACATTGCCTTGACACTGGTCATCCTATGGAATACAACAACACGGAGATTCTGGCTTGCACGTCAAACTATTGGGATAGTGTTATTAAGGAAGCTGTTGAAATCAGACTGTCAAGCAACCTTATTAACAGAGACGGTAGATTTTGTTTAAATGCTGCTTGGAATCCAGCTCTGTCTCTCCTCAAAAAACAGAGGGACAAAATTAGTGCTACCTCACCTGTTGCTTAATAGTAACCATCTATATTTCTGACGTTGGTTATCTTTGGTTGTGTTGACACTTGTTCTGTGTGTGCTATCTTCCTTGTTTCTTCTCTATGAACCGAGGTATTAAATTTGGTTGCACATTTTTTCTTCCTTGCATTTGTGCCTTGAGAATGGCAGGGTGTGCTCCTGTCGAAATATCGGCGGTGTCCGACGACGTCACCCGGCAGCAAACCCGTAAGTTATTTGAACATTCGATTCGCCGGGAAAAGTTAAGGTCTCACAAGAAAGTACACATTTCTTCAATCCTTAGCTCCTAGCATTTTTTCCTCTCTAATGTTGCTACAGCTTTACATGGTGTGCTTTCCTTTCTGCAAAATAATCTATTACCTCATCAAAGTACATCAAACGTTTTGCTACATGAAAAATCGAAATGTCGTTATCTAACATTGAAAAAGCTGTTAATGCCAATAATACCCAAAACTTGTGTGGTTTTTCGATCTGATTACTTCTATTTCGTCACTGTCTGCTAGATAAAACAAAATAGGCCTTTCTAATATTGCGGCAATTTTGTAACACACACCAAATGAACGAGACTGTTTTGGCACAAATGGTCATTTTTATAACACGACAGAATATAATTCACGAAGTACCAATATCAAATGCCTATAAGGCCTACTACAAGCAAAAAGCTTTATGTTAGGAAATAGTTTCACATTTCGTTCATACGCACCAGTTTCTCAAGCATGAGATCGAATAGTAGTGTTGCAAATTTTTTATATAAATTTGGAATCGTCTTATTCTTCCATAATATGTGTGATGTCCCTATTTCTCCTCCTTCCTCGTTCTAACAAACAATCTTATCATCACCAATTCTGTAGCTATTCCTACCACTGTCAAAATTTGTTCACCAATTAACTTCACTAACCCTATCAGGATCACCGGTTTAGTTATCCCCCAATTATTCTCCGGTTAGGCGTTGTTACATGTCCGTACTACAAGTTTTCCGCATTACTTCCAGAATAGAACTTAAGCGGCTGCTAGCTGGGGACTGTTCAACTGGTCCTTAATAGTGTAGCGATCTGGCCTAAAATTTTCTGTCAGAATTTCATTTTCTTGGATACCCCGAGAAGATAATGCGTAATCTTTCTCACCTGTTATTCCTGTTAGTCGTTTATTTCCATTCTGGTAGTCTGAATTTATGGATTTCGCTAGTAATTATAACAATGCTGATCATTCGCAAACCCAATCAACCACATAATCAGACAGCGATTGGCATTCATCTGTCCGCCTTTACTCTGCTCAGCTCATATAGCCCCGTCCCCTTTTGTCTGCGGAAAGTTTGTTTCCAGATATGACGAGGATTCTCCTGACAGAGACAGCACATACACTATACACACATTCAAACACCAACTTATGATTCATTCAGTAATAAATTAAAATGTGTTCAAAAACCGACAGGGATGCGTATCAAAATCATATGAATAATCGATAGACCAACGTGCGCTGGATGCTAGGAGCTTTGTGAAACAAGTCTTTTTTTTTACCCTCAAGAATCTGAATTTGGCACCCCCTATTCCTGGTAGCATCTAGATGCTTGAAGCGACTGCTTTTGCAGCCAACAGCCACATTCCTGTAGCCAGAAGCGGGAGAATCTACCACTCAAACGCGACTAAACTGCGCATGCACATGAGCTCACTCATAGCTGCTAAAACGAATCTAATGTAAACAGTTGTGACTTCACGCTCATCGGAGGCAATTTGTTGTTATGAAGCATTGCATTGTCTTCCTAAAACTGTTGACACATTTTGCTGTTGGCAGATGCTTGCATGAGCACTGTGTGTCGTCGTCGTATACACCGCATTTCCTTTGCAATTTAAGTTATTTTCATTTTTTTCTGACGTTTATGTTTTATTGTTGAAGTATTATTCTGCAGTAGCGGCATACAGTAATCTCCTTAGAGTGTCGGTTCATACCAGTCAAAATTACAAAAATTTAACAGAAAACTAAAACAATGAAAAATTCCTGGAATTCTAAAAAATTCCTGGGTTTTTCCCTGATCTCCTGGGTCATATACACCCTGTGCATGCACTTCCTACGTAATTCAGAAACAACAGCCTGCAACGGAATAGGACAATTTGCCACATCTTGTACTATGCAGCCCAATCACCCTGTTCATTTCCCAGTATCCCTACATGCCCTGGCACCCAGCAGAATGACACCTGCTTTCCCTGCCATTGGAACAATTATGTTGTTGTTGTTGCTGTTGTGGTCTTCAGTCCTGAGACTGGTTTGATGCAGCTCTCCATGCTACTCTATCCTGTGCAAGCTTCTTCATCTCCCAGTACTTACTGCAACCTACATCCTTCTGAATCTGCTTAGTGTATTCATCTCTTGGTCTCCCCCTACGATTTTTACCCTCCACGTTGCCCTCCAATGCTAAAATTTGTGATCCCTTGATGCCTCATAACATGTCCTACCAATCGGTCCCTTCTTCTTGCCAAGTTGTGCCACAAACTCCTCTTCTCCCCAATTCTATTTAATACCTTCTCATTAGTTACGTGATCTACCCATCCAATCTTCAGCATTCTTCTGTAGCATCATATTTCAAAATCTTCTATTTTCTTTTTGTCCAAACTATTTATCGTCCATATTTCACTTCCATACATGGCTACACTCCATGCAAATACTTTCAGAAACGACTTCCTAACACTTAAATCTATACTCGATGTTAACAAATTTCTCTTCTTCAGAAACGCTTCCCTTGCCATTGCCAGTCTACATTTTATATCCTCTCAACTTCGACCACCATCACTTACTTTGCTCCCCAAATAGCAAAACTCCTTTACTACTTTAAGTGTCTCATTTCCTAATCTAATTCCCTCAGAATCACCCGACTTAATTCAACTACATTCCATTATCCTCGTTTTGCTTTTGTTGATGTTCATCTTATATCCTCCTTTCAAGACACTGTCCATTCTGTTCAACATCTCTACCAGGTTCTTTGCTGTCTCTAACAGAATTACAATGTCATCGACGAACCTCAAAGTTTTGATTTCTTCGCCATGGATTTTAATTCCTACTCTGAATTTTTCTTTTGTTTCCTTTACTGCTTTCTCAATATACGGATAGAATAACATCGGGGATAGGCTACAACCCTGTCTCACTCCCTTCCCAACCACTGCTTCCTTTTCATGCCACTCGACTATTATAACTGCCATCTGGTTTCTGTACAAATTGTAAATAGCCCTTCGCTCCCTGTATTTTACCCCTGCCACCTTTAGAATTTGAAAGAGAGTATTCCAGTCAACATTGTCAAAAGCTTTCTATAAGTCTACAAATGCTAGAAATGTAGGTTTGCCTTTCCTTAATCTTTCTTCTAAGATAAGTCGTAAGGTCAGTATTGCCTCATGTGTTCCAACATTTCTACGGAATCCAAACTGATCTTCCCCGAGATCAGCTTCTACTAGTTTTTCCATTCGTCTGTAAAGAATTCGAGTTAGTATTTTGCACCTGTGATTTATTAAACTGATAGTTCCGTAATTTTCACATCTGTCAACACCTGCTTTCTTTGGGATTGGAATTATTATATTCTTCTTGAAATCTGAGGGTATTTCACCTGTCTCATACATCTTGCTTACCAGATGGTAGAGTTTTGTCAGGACTGGCTCTCCCAAGGCCGTCAGTAGTTCTAATGGAATGTTGTCTACTCCCAGGGCTTTGTTTCGACTCACGTCTTTCAGTGCTGTGTCAAACTCTTCACGCAGTATCGTATCTCCCATTTCATCTTCATCTACATCCTCTTCCATTTCCATAATTGTCCTCAAGCACATCGCCCTTGTAAAGACCCTCTATATACTCCTTTCACCTTTCTGCTTTCCCTTCTTTGCTTAGAACTGCGTTTCCACCTGAGCTCTTGATATTCATACAAGTGGCTCTCTTTTCTACAAAGGTCTCTTTAATTTTCCTGTAGGCAGTATCTATCTTACCCCTAGTGAGATAAGCCTCTACACACTTACATTTGTCCTCTAGCCATCCCTGCTTAGCCATTTTGCACTTTTTGCCGATCTCATTTTTGAGACGTTTGTATACCTTTTTGCCTGCTTCATTTACTGCATTTTTATATTTTCTCCTTTCATCAATTAAATTCAATATTTATTCTGTTAGCCAAGGATTTCCACTAGCCATAATCTTTTTACCTACTTGATCCTCTGCTGCCTTCACTACTTCATCCATCAGAGCTACCCATTCTTCTTCTACTGTATTTCTTTCCCCCATTCTTGTCAATTGTTCCCTTATGCTCCCCCTGAAACTCTGTACAACCTTTGGTTTAGTCACTTTATCCAGGTCCCATCTCCTTAAATTCCCACCTTTTTGCAGTTTCTTCAGTTTTAATCTACAGTTCATAACCAATAGATTGTGGTCAGAGTCCACATCTGCCCCTGGAAATGTCTTACAATTTAATACCTGGTTCCTAAATCTCTGTCTTACCATTATATAATCTATCTGGTACCTTTTAGTATCTCCAGAGTTCTTCCATGTATACAACCTTCTTTCATGATTCTTGAACCAAGTGTTAGCTATGATTAAGTTGTGCTCTGTGCTATATTCTACCAAACGGTTTCCTCTTTCATTTCTTAGCCCCAATCCATATTCACCTACTACGTTTCCTTCTCTCCCTTTTCCTACTCTCGAATTCCAGTCACCCATGACTATTAAATTTTCATCTCCCTTCAGTACCTGAATAATTTCTTTTATTTCATCATACATTTCTTAAATTTCTTCGTTATTTGCAGAGCTAATTGGCATATAAACTTGTACTACTGTAGTAGGCGTAGGCTTTGTGTCTATCTTGGCCACAATAATGCGTTCACTATGTTGTCTGTAGTAGCTTACCCGCACTCCTATTTTTTTATTCATTATTAAACCTAGTCCTGCATTACCCCTATTTCATGTTGTATTTATAACCCTGCATTCACCTGACCAAAAGTCTTGTTCCTCCTGCCACTGAACTTCACTAATTCCCACTATATCTAAGTTTTCCCTTTTTAAATTTTCTAACCTACCTGCCCGATTAAGGGATCTGGCATTCCACACTCCGATCAGTAGACCGCCAGTTTTCTTTCTCCTGATAACGACGTCCTCTTGAGTAGTCCCCACCCAGAGATCAGAATGAGGGACTATTTTACCTCTGTAATATTTCACCCAAGAGGACGCCATTATCATTTAACCATACAGTAAAGCTGTATAGTAAAGCAAGTATAGTGGATCATATATCTACATCTACATCTACATTTATACTCCGCAAGCCAACCAACGGTGTGTGGCGGAGGGCACTTTACGTGCCACTGTCATTACCTCCCTTTCCTGTTCCAGTCACGTATGCTTCGCGGGGAGAACGACTGTCTGAAAGCCTTCGTGTGCGCTCTAATCTCTCTAATTTTACATTCGTGATCTCCTCGGGAGGTATAAGTAGGAAGAAGCAATATATTCCATACCTCATCCAGAAACGCACCCTCTCGAAACCTGGCGAGCAAGCTACACCGCGATGCAGAGCGCCTCTCTTGCAGACTCTGCCACTTGAGTTTGTTAAACATCTCCGTAACGCTATCACGGTTACCAAATAACCCTGTGACGAAACGCGCCGCTCTTCTTTGGATCTTCTCTATCTCCTCCGTCAACCTGATCTGGTACGGATCCCATACTGATGAGCAATACTCAAGTATAGGTCGAACGAGTGTTTTGTAAGCCACCTCCTTTGTTGATGGACTACATTTTCTAAGGACTCTCCCAATGAATCTCAACCTGGTACCCGCCTTACCAACAATTAATTTTATATGATCATTCCACTTCAAATCGTTCCGCACGCATACTCCCAGATATTTTACAGAAGTAACTGCTACCAGCGATTGTTCCACTATCATATAATCATACAATAAAGGATCCTTCTTTCTATGTATTCGCAATACATTACATTTGTCTATGTTAAGGGTCAGTTGCCACTCCCTGCACCAAGTGCCTATCCGCTGCAGATATTCCTGCATTTCGCTACAATTTTCTAATGTTGCAACTTCTCTGTATACTACAGCATCATCCGCGAAAAGCCGCATGGGACTTCCGACACTATCTACTAGGTCATTTATATATATTGTGAAAAGCAATGGTCCCATAACACTCCCCTGTGGCACGCCAGAGGTTACTTTAACGTCTGTAGATGTCTCTCCATTGATAACAACATGCTGTGTTCTGTTTGCTAAAAACTCTTCAAACCAGCCACACAGCTGGTCTGATATTCTGTAGGCTCTTACTTTGTTTATCAGGCGACAGTGTGGAAGTGTATCGAACGCCTTCTGGAAGTCAAGAAAAATAGCATCTACCTGGGAGCCTGTATCTAATATTTTCTGGGTCTCATGAACAAATAAAGCAAGTTGTGTCTCACACGATCGCTGTTTCCGGAATCCATGTTGATTCCCACAGAGTAGATTCTGGGTTTCCAAAAACAACATGATACGCAAGCAAAAAACATGTTCTAAAATTCTACAACAGATCGACGTCAGAGATATAGGTCTATAGTTTTGCACATCTGCTCGACGACCCTTCTTGAAGACTGGGCCTACCTGTGCTCTTTTCCAATCATTTGGAACCTTCCGTTCCTCTAGAGACTTGCGGTACACAGCTGTTAGAAGGGGGGCAAGTTCTTTCGCGTACTCTGTGTGAATCAAATTGGTATCCCGTCGGGTCCAGTGGACTTTCCTCTGTTGAGTGATTCCAGTTGCTTTTCTATTCCTTGGACACTTATTTCGATGTCAGCCATTTTTTCGTTTGTGCGAGGATTTAGATAACGAACTGCAGTGCGGTCTTCCTCTGTGAAACAGCTTTGGAAAAAGGCGTTTAGTATTTCAGCTTTATGCATGTCATCCTCTGTTTCAATGCCATCATCATCCCGGAGTGTCTGGATATGCTGTTTGAGCCACTTACTGATTTAATGTAAGACCAGAACTTCCTAGGATTTTCTGTCAAGTCGGTACATAGAATTTTACTTTCGAATTCACTGAACGCTTCACGCATAGCCCTCCTTACGCTAACTTTGACATCGTTTAGCTTCTGTTTGTCTGAGAGGTTTTGGCTGCGTTTAAACTTAGAGTGAAGCTCTCTTTGCTTTCGCAGTGGTTTCCTAACTTTGTTGTTGTACCACGGTGGGTTTTTTCCGTCCCTCACAGTTTTACTCGGCACGTACCTGTCTAAAACGCATTTTACGATTGCCTTGAACTTTTTCCATAAACACTCAACATTGTCAGTGTCGGAACAGAAATTTTCATTTTGATCTGTTAGGTAGTCTGAAATCTGCCTTCTATTACTCTTGCTAAACAGATAAACCTTCCTCCCTTTTTTTATATTCCTACTAACTTCCATATTCAGGGATGCTGCAACGCCTTATGATCACTGATTCCCTGTTCTGTACATACAGAGTCGAAAAGTTCGGGTCTGTTTGTTATCAGTAGGTCCAAGATGTTATCTCCACGAGTCGGTTCTCTGTTTAATTGCTCGAGGTAATTTTCGGATAGTGCACTCAGTATAATGTCACTTGATGCTCTGTCCCTACCACCGTCCTAAACATCTGAGTGTCCCAGTCTATATCTGGTAAATTGAAATCTCCACCTAAGACTATAACATGCTGAGAAAATTTATGTGAAATGTATTCCAAATTTTCTCTCAGTTGTTCTGCCACTAATGCTGCTGAGTCGGGAGGTCGGTAAAAGGAGCCAATTATTAACCTAGCTCGGTTGTTGAGTGTAGCCTCCACCCATAATAATTCACAGGAACTATCCACTTCTACATCACTACAGGATAAATTTCTACTAACAGCGACAAACACGCCACCACCGGTTGCATGCAATCTATCCTTTCTAAACACCGTCTGTACCTTTGTAATAATTTCGGCAGAATTTATCTCTGGCTTCAACCAGCTTTCTGTACCTATACCGATTTCGGCTTTGGTACTTTCTATCAGCGCTTGAAATTCCGGTACTTTACCAACGCAGCTTCGACAGTTTACAATTACAATACCGATTGCTGCTTGGTCCCCGCATGTCCTGACTTTGCCCTGCACCCTTTGAGGCTGTTGCCCTTTCTGTACTTGCCCAAGGCCATCTAACCTAAAAAACCGGCCAGCCCACGCCACACAACTCCTGCTACCCGTGTAGCCGCTTGTTGCATGTAGTGGACTCCTGACCTATCCAGCGGAACCCGAAACCCCACCACCCTATGGCGCAAGTCGAGGAATCTGCAGCCCACACGGTCGCAGAACCGTCTCAGCCTCTGATTCAGACCCTCCACTCAGCTCTGTACCAAAGGTCCGCAGTCAGTCCTGTCGACGATGCTGCAGATGGTGAGCTCTGCTTTCATCCCGCTAGCGAGACTGGCAGTCTTCACCAAATCAGATAGCCGCCGGAAGCCAGAGAGGATTTCCTCCGATCCATAGCGACACACATCATTGGTGCCGACATGAGCGACCACCTGCAGATGGGTGCACCCTGTACCCTTCATGGTATCCGGAAGGACCCTTTCCACATCTGGAATGACTCCCCCCGGTATGCACACGGAGTGCACATTGGTTTTCTTCCCCTCTCTTGCTGCCATATCCCTAATGGGCCCCATTACGCGCCTGATGTTGGAACTCCCAACTACCAGTAAGCCCACCCTCTGCGACCGCCCGGATCTTGCAGACTGAGGGGCAACCTCTGGAACAGGACAAGCAGCCATGTCCGGCCGAAGATCAGTATCAGCCTGAGACAGAGCCTGAAACCTGTTCGTCAGACAAACTGGAGAGGCCTCCCGTTCAGCCCTCAAGAATGTCTTTCGCCCCCTGCCACACCTCGAGACGACCTCCCACTCTACCACAGGTGAGGGATCAGCCTCAATGTGGGCAGTATCCTGAGCAGCCACAGTCGTAGTCCGATAGGGGGATGCGTGGGACGAGCTGGCCGTCCCCGACAAACCCCCATCCGGACCCCCACAGTGATGCCCATTGGCAACAGCCTCAAGCTGTGTGACCAAAGTCAGCACTGCCTGAAGCTGGGAGCAAAGGGATGCCGAACACAGTAGTTGCAGTCCCTATCCATGCTAAAAACTGTTGTGCAAAGAACGTCTGAACTAATCTACAGAGAGC
Organism: Schistocerca serialis cubense; assembly: GCF_023864345.2. Classification (NCBI taxonomy): domain Eukaryota; kingdom Metazoa; phylum Arthropoda; class Insecta; order Orthoptera; family Acrididae; genus Schistocerca; species Schistocerca serialis. Next base: position 452,068,306 of record NC_064641.1, on the reverse strand, counting down.
GCAAACAAATCGACACAAAATTTAAACGGTTATTAAAATATAAGATTGCCTAGTAAATGCAGTAATGCTGCTACTTGCGCACTGCTGACACAGTGCTCGGCGGCGGAAGGAGACTACGCGATTTTACACTATTCAGGTATTAAAACGCGATGCTACAACTCTGAAATACTATAATACGCCCGAAATTTATGAATTAAACAATGCAAGTACCAAAAACATGCAAAGAAATTAAGAATTATACTATGTAACAAATGAGTGAGCTAGGAGTATACGACTTGCTGCTGCAGCTGCTTATCCAACGATGGCAGGGAGCACACTGACTGTGACCAACCGACACTGGCTGTTCAAAACAAAAACAGAAGACAAAAGACTACGCGAATTTACACTATTCAGGTACTAAAAACGCGATGCTACAACTCTCAAATACTATAATACGCCAGAAATTTATGAATTAGACAATGCAAGTACCAAAAACATGCAAAGAAATTAAGAATTAAACTATGTAACAAATGAGTGAGCTAGGAGTATACGACTTGCTGCTGCAGCTGCTTCTGCAACGGCGGCACGGAGCACACTGCAGCTGGACCAGCTCCTCAGCTGGGTACAGATTCTGTACAGATTGTAAGGCACTGAGGGAATCGTAACAGATCAGAAACCGTTTGCCTTGAATACAAAACATCTACTCCAGTGCCTTCAGGATCATGTGGAGTTCCTCTGAGAAACAGTACAGTCATCAGGAAGGTGAATCCTGGTGACATTGTCAGGGAACTGCCGTCTGCGTCACTTCTGCTGTGCAGCGAGCTACGTTAATTTAAGTATTAACTGTATTTTTCTTACTTGTCACTTCTTCTTCCGTGTATTTTTGCTTTTAGGAAGCTTTAATTGTCGAGTGCTAGTAATAGTGTTCCATAGATTTCCTGTTTGTTTTGAATACAGTCAGAGAGTCCCTTTAGTCAACCATAGTTCCAGTAGTGCTAGTGTTTGTTTTCAATACAGTCCAGAGACAGGTAGTGCTATTTTCATTGTTTTCTACAAGAAGTGTCTAGTAACCACAGTTTAGTCAACTATCAGCTGCCTCTAGTGAATTAGCAGTCCAGTTAAAAGTTGATTAACTCTCTACAGTAAATTGATCGATAGGATGTGTGACTGCTGTGTACGGACGCAGAAGGAGTTGGCCACTGTTTGCGAACAGCTGAACGTGTTGATGGCAGCGGTCGGCCGTCTACAGGCTGCTGCCTCGGAGTGTAGCGGCAGTGGGGAGTCTGGTGCGTCGCATGGTACACCCCAGGTGTTACATGCTTCACCCACTGTCCCTGCTGTCGAGACATCTTCGTGGGTACTGGACGCGGTTGGGCCAACCTCTCCCCAAGGGGATTGGTGGGCTCAGCAGCGTTCACGGCGCACGAGGCGGACGGTCAATGTGGAAGCTGGCCGTGTAGCATCACCAGCTCTGCCTGTGAGTGGACATGTGGCCGCTCCTTCAGCAAGGTCCAAGCAGGCATACGGGGGGAGGGGATTATTAGTTATTGGGAGCTCCAATGTTAGGCGGGTGATGGAGCCCCTTAGGGAAATAGCGGAAAGGTCGGGGAAGAAGGCCAGTGTTCACTGTCTGCTTGCCGGGGGGTCTCATCCAAGATGTGGAGGAGGCCCTGCCGGCGGCGATAGAGAGCACTGGGTGCACCCGAATGCAAATTTTTGCTCAGTCGGCACCAATGACTCCTGCCGTCTGGATTCAGAGGTCATGCTCAGTTCGTACAGGCAGCTGGCGGAGTTGGTGAAGGCGGAAAGTCTCGCTCGCGGGGTGGAATCTGAGCTAACTATTTCTAGTATGGTTCCCAGAACCGATCGTGGTCCTCTGGTTTGGAGCTGAGTGGAAGGCTTAAACCAGAGGCTCAGACGATTCTGCGGAGATCTGGGATGCAAATTTCTCGACCTCCGCTATCGGGTGGAGAAATGTAGGGTCCCCCCGAATAGGTCAGGCGTGCACTACAAGCAGGACGTGGCTACAAGGGTAGCGGAGTACGTGTGGAGTGCACATGTGAGTTTTTTAGGTTAGAGAATTCCCTCCCTAGGCCCAACAAGACGCCTCCTGAGACGCGGCAAGGTAGTAGGCAAAATGCAACATGGAATAACAATATTAACTGCAGGAGCGTCTACAGAAAGGTCCCAGAACTGCTCTCATTAATAAATGGTCACAATGCCCATAGTACTAGGAACAGAAAGTTGGCTGAAACCAGATGTAAACAGTAATGAAATTCTAAACTCAGATTGGAATGTACACCGCAGAGACAGGCTGGACAGTGAAAAGGGGGGGGGGCGTGTTTATAAAGATAAGAGGTGCAATAGTATTGAAGGAAATTGACAGAGATCTGAAATGTGAAATAATTTGGGTGAAGGTCACAGTTAAATCAGGCTCAGACGCGGTAATTGGATGTCTCTATAGGGCGCCTGGCTCAGCAGCTGTTGTGGCTGAGCACCTGAAGGATAATTTGGAAAACATTCCGAGTAGATTTCCCCACCATGTTATAGTTCTGGGTGGAGATTTTAATTTGCCGGATCCAGTGAAATTTTTTAAAGTGCTTTATCTGAAAACTACCTCGAGCAGTTAAAGAGAGAACCGACTCGTGGCGATAACATATTAGACCTTCTGGTGACAAACAGACCCGAACTATTTGAAACAGTTAACGCAGAACAGGGAATCTGTGATAATAAAGCGGTTAATGCATCGATGATTTCAGCCGTAAATAGAAATAGTAAAAAAGGTAGGAAGATTTTTCTGTTTAGCAAAAGTGACAAAAAGCAGATTTCAGAGTACCTGACGGCTCAACACAAAAGTTTTGTCTCAAGTACAGATAGTGTTGAGGATCAGTGGACAAAATTCAAAACCATCGTACAATATGCATTAGATGAGTATGTGCCAAGCAAGATCGTAAGAGCTGGAAAAGAGCCGCCGTGGTACAAAAACCGAGTTAGAAAACTGCTGCGGAAGCAAAGGGAACTTCACAGCAAACATAAACATAGCCAAAGCCTTGCAGACAAACAAAAATTACGCGAAGTGAAATGTAGTGTGAGGAGGGCTATGCGAGAGACATTCAATGAATTCGAAAGTAAAGTTCTATGTACAGACTTGGCAGAAAATCCTAAGAAATTTTGGTCTTATGTCAAAGCAGTAGGTGGATCAAAACAAAATGTCCAGACACTCTGTGACCAAAATGGCACTGAAACAGAGGATGATAGACTAAAGTCCAAAATACTAAATGTCTTTTTCCAAAGCTGTTTCACAGAGGAAGACTGCACTGTAGTTCCTTCTCTAGATTATCGCACAGATGACAAAATGGTAGATATCGAAATAGATGACAGAGGGATAGAGAAACAATTAAAATCGCTCAAAAGAGGAAAGGCCACTGGACCTGATGGGATACCAGTTCGATTTTACACAGAGTACGCGAAGGAACTTGGCCCCCCTTCTTGCAGCGGTGTACCGTAGGTCTCTAGAAGAGCGTAGCATTCCAAAGGATTGGAAAGGGGCACAGGTCAACCCCATTTTCAAGAAGGGACGTTGAACAGATGTGCAAAACTATAGACCTATATCTCTAACGTCGATCAGTTGTAGAATTTTGGAACACGTATTATGTTCGAGTATAATGACTTTTCTGGAGACTAGAAATCTACTCTGTAGGAATCAGCATGGGTTTCGAAAAAGATGGTCATGTGAAACCCAGCTCGCGCTATTCGTCCACGAGACTCGGAGGGCCATAGACACGGGTTCACAGGTAGATGCCGAGTTTCTTGACTTCCACAAAGCGTTCGATACAGTTCCCCACAGTCGTTTAATGAACAAAGTAAGAGCATATGGACTATAAGACCAATTGTGTGATTGGATTGAAGAGTTCCTAGATAACAGAACGTAGCATGTCATTCTCAATGGAGAGAAGTCTTCCGAAGTAAGAGTGATTTCAGGTGTGCTGCAGGGGAGTGTCGTAGGACCGGTGCTATTCACAATATACATAAATGACCTTGTGGATGACATCGGAAGTTCCCTGAGGCTTTTTGCAGATGATGCTGTGGTATATCGAGAGGTTGTAAGAATGGAAAATTGTACTGAAATGCAGGAGGATCTGCAGCGAATTGACGCATGGTGCAGGGAATGGCAATTGAATCTCAATGTAGACAAGTATAATGTGCTGCGAATACATAGAAAGAAAGATCCCTTATCATTTAGCTACAATATAGCAGGTCAGCAACTGGAAGCAGTTAATGCCATTAATTATCTGGGAGTCAGACTGAGATTCATTGGAAGAATCCTAAGGAAATGCAATCCGAAAACAAAGGAAGTAGGTTACAGTACACTTGTTCGCCCGCTGCTTGAATACTGCTCAGCTGTGTGGAATTCGTACCAGATAGGGTTGATAGAAGAGCTAGAGAAGATCCAACAGAGAGCAGCGCACTTCGTTACAGGATCATTTAGTAATCGCGAAAGCGTTACAGAGTTGATAGATAAACTCCAGTGGAAGACTCTGCAGGAGAGACGCTCAGTAGCTCGGTACGGGCTTTTGTTGAAGTTTCGAGAACATACCTTCACCTACGTATATCTCGCAAAGAGAGCATGATGATAAAATCAGAGAGATTAGAGCCCACACAGAGGCATACAGACAATCTTTCTTTCCACAAACAATACGAGTCTGGAATGGAGGGGAGAACCGATAGAGGTACTCGAGGTACCCCCCGCCACACACCGTCAGGTGGCTTGTGGAGTATGGATGTAAATGTAGATGTAGAACATGACAGAGCAGCCAAAGGAGTTCCCTTGTATGGAGCCATCAGTGTACACTACTACACTACTGTGAAGCTGTGATGCATATCTAAAATGTTAAAAAACAGACACTGAAATATAAAATCTGAAGTACAATCTTTCTTCAAGTTGGTCAAGTCTAAAATAAGTCTGGGCCTCGGGAGAAGCCAAGGTGGAAATCTGCTCCAACCATGATGTAAAACATGAAGCCAGCCACACCAATCTCTAGAAGGCAATCCTGTGCACAAATCCGAAAGAGCCTCATTGCTAGTTGCCAGTTACGAAAAAGCCGTTCCAGTGGAGGCTGAGCAACAGTATGGTAGACGGGTGTGTATGGTGTAGACAGTGTTTTATACACCTGGCCTGATGTGAGATGGCAGATCACCTACCTCTGCACAGAGGCTTGGTATGGGACTTGTCCTGAATGCCCCAGTGGCCAGTCAAATCCTATCATAGTGCACCACATCCAACATCTTTAAATAAGATGGTCTCACAGACTCATACTGTGCATCCATAATCTACCAGAGATCACACAAATGCCCAGTAAAACCACAGCAAAAAAATCCTGTCTGCTCTCCACTTACTGTGGCTAAGACATTTTAAAATACATAGGGGCTTAAGGGATTGTTTTTTCAGGTCCTTAAGATGTGGCAACCTCATAAGTTTACAGTAAAATATGAGGCCCAGAAACCTCACTGTGTCTTTAAAAGTAAGAACAGTGTCCCTCATCCTCAACTCAGGAAAGTTTACAATGGAACAAGAATGGTTAAAAAGAACACACACGGAATCCTCAGTTGAAAACTTAAAACCACTCTTCTGCATCCATTCATCAAAATGTTGAAGAATTAGTTGCAGATCTGAAAGAAGAGCAAAAAACAGAGAAGTCATCCACAAACAAAGAACACTGGACAGGACTTTTCATTAATGGCGTAATACTATTAACAGTTATGGCAAAGACAGTCACACTTAAAACACCACCTTGAGGGACACTGTTGTTCTGCTCAAAGCAATCACACTGAGCGTCACCGACTCTGTATTGAAAATACAGTGACAAGAAAAAGGACTGGATAAAAATGGGAAGACATCCATGGAAACCCCAATTGTAAAGCTGCTTGAGGATAAGATACCTCCAAGTTGTGTTGTAGGCCTTCTCGATGTCAAAAAATACGCCTAGAAGGTGATGCCAGTGTAGGAAAGCCTATTGTATAGTCACCTCCAAGACAGCCAGGTTATCAAAGGTGGAGCGATAACTCCTGAACCCACACTGAAAGTGACTAAGGAGTTGCCTGGATTCTACGATCTAGACAAGGCAGTGGGTGACCATCTGCTCCAAGGTCTTTCCCATGCTGCTACTGAGAGAAACACTATGATAACTAATTGGGTATGTACAGTGTTTCCTAGGTTTTAAAAGAGGAATTAATACTGTCTCATGCCACAAGTCAGGAAAGTGACTTGATGCTCAAATGGCATTAAAAAGTGTGAGGAGGATCTCTTCATTTCACCTTATGGGGTGCTGCAGCATACTTAATGGATTTTGTCATGGCCAGGTGATGTGTCATAATCTGCAGACAATGCAGAATCCAGCTCCCACATGGAAAATGGGTAGTTGTAATCTTCATCAGAGGTGGACCGGAAGTCCAATCTACACCTCTCAGCAACTGCTCTATGGCTCTATAAACTTGGATCCTGACTGGAAGTTGTAGTAACTACAGCAAGAGAGGCCGCCATAGTCTGGGCAATGTCTCACGGATTGGTTTGGAGAACGCAGTTCCCCTTACAGCAGCCATGGAACACCTCCCACCTCTCCCAGAAATTCTCCTGATGGTATCCCATACAGCGGAACTCTTGGTGGAATGATTAATGGTGTTCAGGAACTGTTGCCAAGACCGCTTCTTCCTCTCTTGAATAATTCGGTGATACTTTGCCCTCACCACCTGAAAGGCTGCAGGTTTCTCTGCAGTTGGCCGACACTTGAATCTACACAGAGCCGAACACCTAGTTCTGGTTGCAGAGTGGCAGTCATCACTCCACCAAGGGATACGTTGCCTCACCTATGGTCCTGTGGACTGTGGAATGGATGCTGCAGTGGTGCGATGGACCATTTTGGTAATATGATCCACCCATGTCTTGACATTGGCACAATGTTCAAACTGGGCCAACTGGCTACAAGGTGTCGAGTTGGCTCTAATGAGCACCCACGTGCAAAAATGCATGCTCTGTTTCACATTCAGCAAGTATGCACATGATGACACAAAAAGACTCTCGACTGCTGTACCCCAGGGACAGGTAGCTGCATAGGCCCAAAGTACACTATGTGCATTAAAACCACCACAGAGGATGAAGCGGTGGGGGAGCTGTGTAATAAGGTCGGTTAGGGCCTCTTCATCGAGTGCATCATGTGGGAGCAAATAAAGGGAACATATTGTCAATGGATGATGCACATGCACTGATACGGCAACTGCTTGTAATGTCGTCCTAAGTGAGAGAGGTGAGGAGTGGTAGTCAGGACTGATGAAAACATCTATACCTCCTCTAGCTCTCTCTCCACTCAGGTCATCCATTTTGTGGAGAACATAGCCTCGTAGCTCAGGGGTGTACGATTAATGGAAATGAGTTTCCTGGAGATATAGACACAGTGGACTACCCATAGATAAGAGACAGAGTTCCTCCACATGTGTCCTGAACCCCTGAAAGTTTCACTGTAGTATGGGAGCCATTCTATCAATGTGCTTTCAATTTACCCCCATCTTTGCACCGCAGAGGTGAAGCACTTGTTGATCGAGGAGGAGTGGAGGTGCTGCCAGGATCCGAGGCATCTAACTCCATGATGCCCTCCTCATCAGTCAGATGTGAAAGAATGGCATCTGACGGTGCTCGGGACAGTTTTTGACCCGAATGTTGTGAACCTTTCCTTTCCTTTGAGCATAAGGGGGAAATGGGGTGCTGAGAGAGACTCTTCCTTGTCGTGTGCCTTCTTGACACTCGCTATAGAACTGCTGCTGGTCTTTTCTATCAGGGCTGCTTGGATTGCTTTATCCTTACTTGCTTTGCCTTCTTCAAAACTTAGAAGAAATCAAATCTGTATAGGTTACATGTGATACACAGAGACTGAAAGATATATATTTTATGAATAAAAGTATATCAACTGTCTGTATTTTGGTTTTTATTTCCTATACATATTTTGGAACAAAAGATATCAGTGCTTCCAGATGTCACTTAAGTTTTTCATCATGCTCTAGTGATCATGGAAAATAAAAAAAGTAAAAGAGGGTGCAAACAAATGAGATGAAGTTTTTGAGAAGCCTGGTGTGTATAACAAAAATGGAAATGATGATAAATTAAAGAAAGAAAACTGAGGAAAAAAAGATTAAAATGGTATGGGCATTTGAAAAGACTGGCGGAGGTAAGATGGCCTCAGACACCACCTGAGATGAACATGGCACCCAGGGGAAGGCCTTGGGCTAAAAGCTAAAAGTAAGGGAAAAAAGACTCCAAAAGGGAGATGGAGACTGGACCAGCATAGTGACACAGAGATGGAAGGAGGATAGATAAGACATCATACGAGAAAAACTGTTCACTGTTGTTGAAAAAACTATTGTGTCCATCGTGGTCAAAACTGAGTCTGACTGTGAAGTTATCTGGACACAATAGCAGGTCAAGGTGAATTATTGTTAATTATCAGATGTTTTTACTGGCCACCTGATTCTGCCTTACAGTAGAGTCGTTCAAAGAAAGCTCAATAGCAAAGAAATACCTAAATCATGCAACAGCAGTTGGAGGTGACTTTAATCTACCAAGTATAAAATGGGTCGTCTATGAATTCATTGCAGGTAGTATGGACAGACAGACTTTTGAACATGTTTTCTGAAAACTGTCTTGAACAGCTAATTAGACAACCCATTTGCAATGGAAACATTTTAGACTTTGAAGTTAAAAACGGGCCTGACCTTATTGACAGTATCAGTACAGAGCCAAGGATTAGTTATAATGATATCATAGTGACAACTGTCACTAAAGTTAAGAAATCCATCAAGAAGATTAGGAGAATATTTTTGCTAGAAAGAGCAGATAAGCAGATGTTAGCATCCTATTCAGAAAACAAATGGACATGGCTTAGATCCAGTATCGTGAACACAGAGGAATAATCGGTGAAGTTTAAGCTGATTGTGGATCACATCATGGATCAGTATGTGCCGAGTAAATGGATTAAGGACAGAAAAGATCCACCATGGTTTAAAAATAAAATTTGGAAAATGCTGAAGAAGCAGATACTGTTACACTCTTATTTCAAAAAAGAATGCACAAATGTCATCTTGGTTCAAAAAAGAACGTGCAAATGTCATCAAGAAAAAGTTAGTGGGCATTCTTTCGTCAATAATAAGATCAACGTGCGAAACATACAACTTCCACCTTCATACATTACTGAAAGATCTTGCCAAATACCTTAGAAAATTCTGCTCCTGCACAAAACTGCTGGGTGGGGCAAAGGCTTCTACCCAGTAGCTTATCGACTAGTCTGGTGTGGCAATAGAAGAGTGCGAAAGGAAAAGTGAAGTTTCAAATTCTGCATTTAAGAAATCATTCATGCAGGAGGACCATACAGACATATTGTCATTTGACTGTCAAACAGACTCCCTTATGGAGAACATAGTAACAAGAATTCCTGACAGAGAAGCAACTGAAAGTGTTGAAAACAAATAAGTCTCTAGGTCAGGATGGAACACCAGTTCGGTTTTATACAGAGTACACTGCAGCACCCTCTTACTTATCTTGAATTTTTAACCCAACACAAAGTCCCATGTGAGTGGAAAAAAGCGCAGGTGACTCCCATATATAAAAAAATGTAAAACAACAGTCTTGCAAAACTACAGAAAAATATCCTTAAGATCAGTTTGCTGCAGATTTCTTGAACGTATTCTGAGTTTGAGTATAATAAATTTCCTTGAGACAGAAAAGCTTCTGTTCACAAGTCAGCAAAGATTTAGAAAGCATCGCTCACGTAAAATTCAGCTTGCCCTTTTCTCACTTGATATCCTGCAAACCACAGATGAAGAACAACAGGCAGACTCCACATTCCTAGATTTCTGGAAAGCATTTAACATGGTGCCCCACCACAGACTGTTAACGAAGGTATAAGCAAATGGAATAGGTTCCTGGACACTGAGTGGCTCAAACACTTCTCAAAGAATAGATCAGAGACAAAGGTATTGTCAAGAGTGCCACAGGGAAGTGTGACAGGACTGCTCCTATTCCCTATACACATAAATGATGTGAATGGACAGTGGGTCCAGTGAATTGTGGCTGTTTGCTGACATTGCAGTGTATGGGAAGGTATCCTTGTTGAGTGACTTTGTCAAAATTTCTAGTTCATGTGATGAATGGCAGCTAGCTCTAAATGTATAGAAACTTAAGTTAATGTAGATAAGTAGGAAAAACAATCCCATAATGTTCGAATACAGTATTAGTAGTGTGCTGCTTAACACAGCTGCACTTATTAAAAAATATCTAGCCAAAATGCTGCAGAGTGATATGAAATGGAATGTAGGAAAGGTGTCGGGAAGGTGAATGGTCAACTTCTGTTTATTACAAGAATTTTAGGGAGGTTTAGCTTATCAATAAAGGAGACGGCATATAGAACACTGACGCAACCCATTCTTGAGTACTCCTCGAGCATGGGGTAAACCCACCAGGTCGGATTAAAAAAGACATTGAAGCAATTCGAAGGAGTGCTGCTAGATTTGTTGGCAGTAGGCTCGATCAACATGTGAGTATTACGGAGACCCTTCGTCAATTCAAATATGAAACCATGGGATGAAGAGGGTGTTCTCCGCATAAGCCAATACTGAGAAAATTTAGAAAACTGGCATTTGAGGCTGATGCAGTACAATCCTAATGCTGCCAATGTACATATCATTTAATGGACCATGAAGATGAGAGAAATTAGGACTCCTACAGAGGCTTATAGACTGTCATATTCCCTTGCTAGATTTGCAAGTGGAACAGGGAACGAAATGGCAAGCAGTGATACGAGGTACCCTCTAGGCTGCACCGTATGGTGGCTTAGGGAATATGTTTGTAGATGTACATGTAGGAGGGAATATCAGAGAAGATGGCAATGCTTGTGTCCCAAGCAGACCATGCCAGTGACGGGGTACTCTACAAGATGATGAATGGAAAAGACATACGAGCACTAATGAAAACTGAAGTACAGAACTATACAATACCCACATACTGCCATTATCTGCTTTTCTGGTAGTCCTTGGTGAAATTCCTCTATGTTGTTTTATTTTCACTATACATAGTTTATCAATAACCTCATGTATGAAATCATTTAAACTAAATATTCCATTTACAACATTACCAACAGTGTGTACAGTTCCAAGAAAATTGAAACTACTGTTGATTTATTTGGTTGTTGAAGACAAAATGCTACAAGCTGTTCAATAAATATGACTAAATTTCCTCTCAATTTGAAGAATAAAGAAATTGTTGCAATTTTGATAGTCGATTTTATACAATACTGAGTGTGCTGGTTTGTCCGTATTATTTGGATTATTTAATAATAGTTGTGCCCAGAATGCATTGAATGTGCGCACGCACGCACACGCACGCACGCACGCACGCACGCACACACACACACACACACACACACACACACACACACACACATTTCTAGATACAAAATACATGAAAAACACTAGTTTTTGTGCACTAAATTAATAAATAAATTTGAAAAGTTTAGTCAAGTGTTTTGTGATATATAACATTTCTAATCTTCCCATCTACTGTGGAAAAAAAAAAAAGCTTTTCGCATACAGTTTTGACTGCAAATGCATCTATTACATGTATGTTACACATAAACTATAACTATACTTCACATACATTTAAACCACAAAAACTTCAGGTAGGAATATCAACAATGGAGGAAAAGTCAGATTGTTATTTACCACAAAGGAGACATGTTAAGTTGCAGACAGGCACATCAAAGACACCAACCACGTCCTTCACCAACTCCCCACACCTTTACCTCCTGAATTCATACTCGTCACTGTTGACGCCACCTTACTATACACCATGGCGTTATCGCAACAGAACACTACCTTTTACAACGTCTTTCAGATCCAAACCCTCTACCTCATTACTGATACACTTTATTAACTTTATCCTAACCCACAACTGCTTCTCCTTTGATGGGAACTTAAATAAACAAATACACAACACTGTCATGGGCACAGGCATGGAACCCTCCTATGCCAACCTTTTTATGGGCCATCAAGAAGAGACCTTCCTAGCCACCCAAAACACCAAACCCCAATCTGGTTCAGGTTCATTGATGATATCTTAATGATCTGGACTCAGGGCCGAGATATCCTATCTTTATTCTTTCACAACCCCAACATCTTCTCTCGCATCTGCTTCACATGGGCCTCCTCACAACCGCGCATGCCACCTTCCTAGATGTTGACCTCCTCCTCTCTGATGGCTCCGTCTGTAATTCTGTCCACATTAAACCCACCAACAACCAATTGTACCTGAGTTTTGACAGCTGTCATCCTTTTCACACCCAAAAAATCCCTCCCATACAGTCTGGCCTTCCGAGGATGGCGTATCTGCAGTGACAAAAACTTCCTTGCTCTGTATGCTGAAGCCTCACCAAGGGCTTCACAGAAAGGCACTAGCCCCCACACCAAGTCTGCAAACGTTCTACCCGAGATACTTCCCATCCCTTCTAAAACTATGTTCTGTTGCCCATCCAACTTCCACAACTACCTAGTCCAGCCCCAAGCCATTCTCAATCCCAACCCCTTGCCCCAAGGATCATATTACTGTGAAGACCCAGGTGCAAAACCCGCCCAGTCCACCCATCCAGCACTTCCTATTACAGTCCTGTGCCAGGTTTATCCTACCCCTATCAGGGCTTGGGCTACCTGTGAAAGCAACCCTGTCATTTACCAACTCTGCTGCAAACACTGCACAGCTTTTTATATTGGTATGACTACCACCCAGCTGTCCACCACGATAAATGTCACCAAGAGAAAGGTAGACCACCTTTGGTACAACATGCCACTGAACGTAACACACTTAATTTTAATGGCTGGTTCACTATCTGAGACATCTAGATCCTTCCCTCCACCACCAGCTTTTCTGAACTGTACAGATGGGAGTTATCCTTACAACACTTTCTCTGCCAGGCCTCAACCTACAGTAACATACTGTTCCCACAACCGCCCCATTCTCATCTACCACCTGGTTTATTTGCTGCCCTCTGCCAGTGCATCTGCCCATCTTATCCCGCTCCTCTCCTTTTTTTCCCAACCTCCCTGCCCCACAAACTCTTCTCACTGCTCCTGTTGCATTATAGTCCCTACACACTCCACCAGACAGCGTCTCTCTCTCCCCCCCCCCCCCCCCCCTACCCATATGTTACTGTCCCTTCCCATTCCCCGCCCCCTCTAGCATCCCACATGATAGACGCATTCTGGCCTGAGGTGCTGGAGTTGGTGGTCATGAGTGCCTGAGATGTGCTTACTTGTGTGCATGAATGGTGTGTCTCTCTCTTTTACTGATGACGGCTGTGGCTGAAAGCTTTTGGAAGTGTCTTTTTAATTGTGCCTGACTGCAACTTAATGTTTCTTCTTTATGGCAAGTAGTAATCTGTCTTTTCCTACATTGTTCACATACATTTAACATATTCAAAACATTTCCTGTGTATCTCTAGTGAATTTTTCCCTGCAATTTCATCTGAATTCTGAGGAAACTTGTAATTCTCTAAGTAAATGATCATCTTTTCGAGAGAGAGAGAGAGAAATGTCTAAGCCTCTGCTATTTTACACTAAGACTCTAGAGACAATGTTAAATGTATCTGTGGTATTGAGCAATGTGGTGGCATGCTCTTGGGCACCAAACACATTGGCAAAATTATTGGCTCGTTGCAGTGCTCATTCTCATGATGTAGTTCAAGCACAGAACAAAGCAAATAAAGAGACAGTTGAATGTCATGCTTTTAAAGTATTCCCAGTCAACTATTTACAGGAAAGAAATAGCAACAGGCTACTCTCAAACGTTTCTACTTGTCATTCTTCATTGTCAGCACCAACCCTAGTGGTGGCAAGAATAGTTTACTCCCATAGCATTGTTGTATGAATAATGAGTCATGTATATAACAAATTTGGGTGAAATTGCTCCAGGCATTCCAAGTTATGCTCATATGTTACACTTTTTTTTTTTTACCCTGAACCCTCAGCCAAACGGGCAGGGGGTGTGAGGGGTGGGAGGGGGTGTCTCATTGTCGTAGTTAAATTTTTTCAGACAGCAAGCGATGTGTGTGCCACTTTTGGTAGAAATTCCTTCAGGCATTACAGAGATATTCCGATGCATCATTGTCTTTGCAACCCTTGCATCCACACCAACTCTAAAGGTGAAATGTGTCAGCAGTAAGTGTAGTGACATTAAAAACTATGGATTTGATACTGATATCAGTTGTTATCAAATATTTTTACATGTCATGACTAATTACCCTTATACCCACCTGTAGGAGTGGTTGGGATGTATTACTTTCAAAGTATTTTCATACAAGTGATGACTGATGTGTGTGGTATTATCTACTGATACCATGCCACTGGCATTCTACAGTTGGTAATAGAATTGTGAGTTTCCTTCTGATGCCAATAGTGGTTGCATGGGATCCAGTGGACCCAATAGTGTGTGTCGCTGAGCCACACCTCTAGTATCTCAGTACTATGAGTGCCCTCTGCTGCTGCAATATACATGGGTTATCTGGAAACTAAGGTTACAAGGCATGTAACTTTAGCATGAAATGTCTGTGGGGGAAAGTAGTACCACTGCCATGTAGTGAGAAGCCAGAGGAGGGAACGAGCATTCCCAACAATCAGCAGCTCATTGATTAGTGTTGTGGTGACTGTTAGAAATGAGCGTTCTCATTCTGGCTCCTGCCAAGAGCGAAATGTGCACTGTAATTCACTATTTAAATGCTTAGGCTATGAACACTGCTGTGATTCGTCACAAAATTGTTTCAGCTTATAGAGAGGACATAATTTCAAGGTGGCATGTGACAAAATGGGTACAGAATTTCAATTTTGGAAGGACGGAAATTCAAGATGAAGAAAGAAGTGGAAGATCATCTGTTGTGAGTGATGATTTGGTGCAGAAAATTGAAGAATATATTCTCTTTCATTGCTGTTTGAAAACTGACGACCCGAATGCAGTTTGCACAAACATTTCACGAATTGTTGTTCATGAAATTGTAACTGACTGAAAAAATTATTGCAAGTTATGTGCACGATGGGTGCCCAAGATGCTCACCGAAGCAGCCCAAGATGCTCACCGAAGCACACAAAATAAACAGAATCAGTACCGCTTGCGAATTTCTCAACCATTTTGAGACTGAAGGCGAGGCTTTTCTCAACTCTATAGTGACAAGAGACGAAACCCGGACTTATCGCCATACTCCACAGAGCACACGACAATCAATGCAGTGGCTGCACCCATTTTTACTTTCTGTATGCTTATTTGTCTTGTTATTTTGCACATTGCTTAGTTACTATGGCTGCCAAGCCACAATCATCTGCTGTGCTGCCTGCACTTCATCTAACTCAGTTTATTCAGTTTCAGCGTCAACAAATGGTGCAACTGCTTGAAGTGATAAATCACTTCATGACAGTGCAGATGACTACACTCAGGACACTGGATCCAGCAGCAGCACCGCTACCTGCACTGCCTGCATATGTGATGCCATTCTGTAAGTTTGACAATGTGAAGGAAGACTGGACAGAGTCCCTCTCACAATTCAATGTACACATCACAGCCCTAGGTACTGACAAACATTTTTATTTCTTGGCCATGGCAGAACTGACTGCAACTGCCTGTTACAAGTTCCTTAGGTTGTGTGAACAACAAGGACACACCTAAAATCAGTGGGTGGCTGAATTTCAAAGGCCTTAGTACACAGTATAGATTCAAATGTGACTGCGGCAAATACTGCAGTAATACAGTGGCTCATGATGCCATCATAAACAATGTAGCTGACTATCAAAATTGGAAACAGATTCTTAAACACCTTGTCCCTTCTTTGCAACAGGTTCTGCAAATTCTTGACTATCAGGATTCCAGTGAAAGTACAGCAGAAGTTGTAAGACAGTAAGATAGTGCCTGTTTGTTCAGTGGGCACCTGTGACAAACAGACTTTTCCACTGGCATGCAAACATTGGCCCGGCCGATCAAAGTCACAATGCTCACATCAACTCGTAATGCATTCGGCACAAGGTGTTAAGTCACGCTCTCGCTATAATATGGCATGTGCTCATTGGTCTTGCCCCTTGTGTGAAGTTATTTGCCCCCCCCCCCCCCTTTTAAAATACCAAATGGGGACATATACAGTCTGTGTGCTTACAGAAACTTAAGGCACCCCCCTTGTGTTACTCCTTCACACAAATCTAAGTCAGAACAGTGTGTAGTGTGTGTTCAAAGCCCCACAGAGTCCTTAGTGCAAAACAACAGTGTAATAGCCATTGAGGAAAGGTTCCCAACTAATTTGTAGTGAAATGAGAAGACATCAAACTTTTTGTTCCTTTTAATACTGTTGGACAATCAGTCCATTTACAACTTGACACAGCAGCTTCAGTGATTTTGCTCAACCATAGCACTTACAAATTGCTTGGCAAACCTCAGTTATGCACATCGCGACATACACTGGTGGTTTATAATGGTCAAGACATTCTCGTTTTAGGCACTTATAGGTTTCCTGCAACTTTCTGAAATTTGATGAAGACAGTGATATTTATAGTGCTTCCCTCCTGAGATAGTACTAATATTTCTGGTCTCGACTCTTTTGATTTGTCTGGGTTAAGCATTCAGGACAGTATACTTTTGTTTCTCCTTTTGATTCTCAGGAGAGTGTTGCTCACTTATGTGCAGGAGTTCGGGATTTGTTTTCTGAGTGTTTAATCAAAGCCAATTATTTTGTTGCCCACATCACAATGAAGGACAATGCACAGCCACATTTTGTTAGAGCCCATTTTTTTTCCTCAGGCTCTTCAAGAACAAGTGGCTCATGAACTTCCTGCTCTGTAAGACAGTGAGGTTGTAGCAACCTTTACTGTTAGTCGGTGGGCATCACCTCTTGTTATTCTAAAGAAGCCATCCAGCAGACTCCAGTTGTGGGTCGATTTTAAGAAATTGTGAATCCTCAGACAGTCACTGACAATTATCCCTTGCTGTGCCTGGAAGAATTGATGGGTAAATTGGGTGCCAGTGTTACCTTTCCAAATCTGGTTTGCACAACGCTTACTTGCAACTCTCTCCGGATGAGCAGTGGCAACAATTCTTTGTCATTAACACTCATCTGGGCCTCTTCAAATTTTCGAGATTACTTTTTGACAGTGGTTCTGCACCTACCATATCTCAGTACTTTCTGGAGCAGCTGACTGCAAAAGTTCATTTTTCCTCGAATTATTTAGATGGCACTGCCACCAAGGTCGTGCTCCCGAAGAACACATTAACAAACTTCACACACTATTTCAAGTATTACCTGCAGCTGGTCTCAAATGGAGTGGAGACAAATTTGTTTTTTTTCACTCTGAAAATGAATACATAGGATATGTCATTAACAGACAGGGTGTTCATCCACTGAAATCACATTTGCCTGCTATCCATGACTTTCCACCCCCCCCCCCCCCCCCCCTAATTTGTGAGAATTGAAGTCTGTGTTAGGGAAACTCAAATATTACATCTTGTTTATTCCTAATGCCACTCAAATGTTGAAAGATGCTTTGCTTAGTGACCGATGCCTTCTCCACTTTGATCCAGCCAAATCTGTGCTCTTGACAGTGGATGCTTCCTCGTATGGCATTGGGGTAATTTTGTTGCAAGAAGTTAGTGCTGCTGACATGTGGATTGCCTTTGCTTCAAAATTTTTGAACAAATCTCAATGTAATTTTCTGCAAAGTGAAAAGGAGCCTCCCACCGTGGTCTCTCATGTCATTAAGTTTCACCAGTATCTCTTTGGCAGAAAATTTCATTTGGTGGCTGCCATACACCTCTACAATCTTTAACCTTTCTCGTTGTTGTTGCTGTTGTGGTCTTCAGTCCTGAGACTGGTTTGATGCAGCTCTCCATGCTACTCTATCCTGTGCAAGCTTCTTCATCTCCCAATACGTACTGCAGCCTACATCCTTCTGAGTCTGTTTAGTGTATTCATCTCTTGGTCTCCCTCTACGATTTTTACCCTCCACGCTGCCCTCCAATACTAAATTGGTGATCCCTTGATGCCTCAGAACATGTCCTACCAACCGATCCCTTCTTCTAGTCAACTTGTGCCACAAACTCCTCTTCTCCCCAATCCTATCCAATACTTCCTCATTAGTTACGTGATCTACCCATCTAATCTTCAGCATTCTTCTGTAGCACCACATTTCAAAGGCTTTTATTTTCTTCTTGTCCAAACTATTTATCGTCCACGTTTCACTTCCATACATGGCTACACTCCATACAAATACTTTCAGAAACGACTTCCTAACACTTAAATCTATACTCGATGTTAACAAATTTCTCTTCTTCAGAAACGCTTTCCTTGCCATTGCCAGTCTACATTTTATATCCTCTCTACTTCGACCATCACCAGTTATTTTGCTCCCCAAATAGCAATACTCCTTTACTACTTTAATTATCTCATTACCTAATCTAATTCCCTCAGCATCGCCCGACTTAATTCGACTACATTCCATTATCCTCGTTTTGCTTTTGTTGATGTTCATCTTATATCCTCCCTTCAAGACACTGTCCATTCCGTTCAACTGCTCTTCCAAGTCCTTTGCTCTCTCTAACAGAATTGCAACTCAGTCAGTCCCAAATTGCACAGTGTAGGAGCTGCAACGGTAGGCTCTTCTTTTGTTACATCAGTATGAGATTGTGTATTTGCCCACTTCTAAGCATGCCAATGCAGATGCTCTTTTTCACCTCCCTGTTGGTCCAGATTCCACATTCAATGAGTCCGCTGCTTCTTATTATTACACTGATGCACAAGGCACAAATGCTTTGCACAGCTTTCTACTTAATCACCAGAAAATTTTCCAGGCCGCAGCAGTGGATCTTGATTTGAAGATTCTGTTTCACTACATCCCCACTGGTTGGCCATGTTTGGACAAACAGATTTGTAGCTCAGTGGTTCACTGATATTTTGCCCGGCAACATGCCCTTGCAGTTCACCAAGGTGTCATTTTGCTTCATGCCAATAATCACCAGTCACATGGTGTGGTTCCTCAGGTTCTCCAGTCTGATGTGCTTCATTTGCTACATCAATGCCACTTGGGGGGGGGGGGGGGGTGTTCACACCACACAGTTAGCACGATTTCATTGCAATTGGCATGGACTGGATGCACAAACTGAACAGTTGATTTCTCACTGCCAAGCCTGTGCTAAACATTAGTCAGTTCTGCGTCAGGAGTTCTTTGAATGGCCCGAACCTCAAGCATCTTGGCAATGTTTGCACATGGATATCATGGGTCCTCACTGAATACATACACTGGCTCATCATTGTTGACACTTTCAGCAAATTTCCCTTCATGGTTCCTATGCAATTTACTATGGCTAGTTCCACAATCCAGGCCTTGTCGTCGATCTTTTGCTGTGAGGGTTTGCCTGAAGTCATTGTGACTAGCAACTGACCTCAATTTGTTGCCACAGAGTTTGAACAATTTTGCACCGCTTCCAGTATCAACCACATTTTGAATGCACCATTGCAATTGCAATCCAACTGCGAAGCTGAACGTTTTGTACTAACATTTAAGCAACAGATGGACAAACTTTATGCCTCACACACATGGGATCAAGCTCTGCTGCCATTCTTGGCTTCTTACTGCTCCCAGGCACATGATGGACCATTACCAGAGGAGTTGTTACACACATGGTGCGATTGAACCTTGCTTCAGTTGCTGCACACGCCACAGTGGGCGAAGTATCGCAGTACTGGTCCAGCCTTTTACAGACTGTATGGTACACAGAGGTTCCGGGAGCGAGACACCATTGTATGATGTGTTGGACATTCTATGATTCTCCAGCTGGGACCAAGACCATTGCATAGATGCCACAAGAATCAAATTCATCCATGTGAATTGCGTGATCCTGCCGCAGGCTTTTTGCTTGCGGATTCCTTGCTGCCTGGATGCAGCAGCCCTAGTTGCATCTTGCTCCTGCAGGCCCCACACAGTTGGTGCTGGTCCAGAACCAATGGAAGTCAATGCCCTTCCATGGTCATCACCATCTTGACAGCCTGTGTCATCTTGTGATGGGCCCCTCTTCCAGGCGGCTGTCCCACTTGCTGCCTTAGGTCCCTCTGCAGTCATTGAGATGCGTCCATCTTCATTTGCTGCTCTGCCTCTGGATGTGGGAGCTTGCCCTCTGCCCAGTTTTGCGGTCGGTGTTCCCTGGTAGGCTTGGGTTGTACTCCGGGACACGGACGGGACTTCGCCACTGGCCTCAGTTTCAGCTTCCATCTCCATATTTCCACCTGCATACCGCCCTCCCCATCATCACACAACATGACAACAGAGACTTGGAGAGAGGAGGCGGGGGTGGTTGTCGAGGTATGTGGTATCACATACCGAGACCACCCCACTGGCATTCTACAGTTGGCAACAAAACTGCACGTTTCGGTGGGATCTGGTGGACCCAATGGTATGTGCCCACTGAGCCATGCCTCCGGCAGCTCGGTATTACGAGTGCCCTCTGCTGCTGCAATATAGGATGGCAGTGACAGCCGCTCACACCACTTGCACTTGGAGCCTCATCACTACAATGCCATCACTTGTGCTTATATAGTACAGTGAGCCTCATCCTACCTGCTATTCTATGAGCTGAATTCTAGTTCCTGCTGCATTATTTGTAATGAGTTTTACTATGATAGTGGAAAAAGACAAGTTAAGTAAATCTTCTGTATACTGTGTAAACTTGTTCGCTAATCATTTCTGCTCCTGTAGACCTTTCCTAGGACAACAGTTGCCTCACCACTCTGTAGCCCATCCTTCCTTACTGTAGAATACGAAATCATACACGAAATTTGATTGAAATTGCTCCAGACCTTCATGAGATAATCTTCTATGTCACCCCCTTTTCATCTCCCACTACTGTGTGTAGTGGATAGTTCTTACCTCCACAGAAGCCTTCATAGGGGTGCATACAAGACCATACAAAAGTTTCATCTTAATAGGATGAATGGTGTAGGAATGAAGAGAAGATGAACAAACAAATATTCTGGTTTATATATTAAACCTTGAATGACAGTTGATGTTTTGCACAAAAATTATTGTTTGTATTGCATTATTTGATAATGTTAGCAACTCTGTAAGTTACAGTACCAACAAATTCAAGACAGTGGTATTTTTTTTCTCATTACTTTTAGAGACATGTGATGATGTAAGAACTCTGTCTGTCATCCTTTCATAAAAGAGAATCTATTTTCTAAACACTTCTGGAGTAAAGGAGACCACTCATTGAATAAGCAGAAGTGCTGAATCGCTGGCAGGTATGCGCGCGTGTTTGCGTAACCCCCCCCCCCCCCCCACACACACACACACGCAAAAGAGAAAGAAGGAAAACTTACTAACTCTCTGAGTAATCAGTTTTCAAGCTACAGTACAAATACATTCACGTGCATGTTCATCTTCAGCACCATATCCAAGTTTAGCCATACTGGACTTGGCAAAGACTTGCTCTCCTTCTCCCGATCCCTACAGTCGAAACATTTCTTTGCCACCGATCTCTCCAGTCAAAATCAACCTAATCCCAATACTGAATGTTGCCTGCCCCAGGTCATACCATCATCTAACCATTATCCTCCCCACTTCCAACTAACCATCCCCTGGTCACCTTCCAGGAACACCTTATCTCCAACTTGGCCTCTTGGTCCTTCCTTAGCTCCCTTCCTAAATACAGTAACCTTTCAGCCGAAGAAAGGACAGCCATACAAAACCTTTAAACAAATCCTGGCCTAATCATCCTCCCTGCAGACAAAGGCTTCACAACTGTTATGATGTCATAGTGACTACCTGGCAGAAGGCCTCCACCACCTTTCTGAATTCTCCACCTATAAGCTATGCCACAGTAATTCCATCCCAGAAGTCCAAAGTAACCTCCATTCCCTACTGAAATCCTTAGGCACCTCTGATAATCTCTCTCCCAAATCAATTTACTGACGACACCCTGCACACCCATCTTCAACATGCTCCCCAAAATACACAAACCCGACAATCATGGATACCCCATCATAGCTGGCTATTGTGCTCCCATTGAAAGAATTTCTGTTCTTGTTGACCAACAATAATTTTAGCCCTCACTGACCAACAACTCCAAACAAATGTACGATACCTAGCCTCCCTCAACAAAGATACCACTGCCTTCCTTTGCTGACTCTCCACCATCCTCACCCCTTTACCTCCTGGATCCCTAATTATCACTATTGATGCCAACTATATATACATAAACATCCCTCAAGCCAAAGGCCTTGCCGCTATCGAACACTGTCTCTCTTATGACCTTCAGGTCCCTAACCCACTACACCACTCCTTATACACCTTACCAACAATATATTGACATACAACTACTATTCCTTTGGAGGGAAGAAATGCAAATAGAGCCATGGCACATTCATGAGCTCCCACTTGGCACCCTCCTGTCCCAAACTGTTTATAGGCCATCTAAGACTCAGGGACAAGACACTGTACCCTCATTCCTTCACAACCTCAACACCTTGACTCCCATCCGCTTCACCTGGTCTTCCTCAACCCAATGTGCTACCTTCTTGGATGTTGACTTCCTCTCTGATGGCTAGATCCTTCCTGATGGCTTTATCCACACCTCTGTCCACATTAAACCCACTAACTATCAACAGTACCTGCATTTCAACAACTGCAGTCCCTTCCACACCAAAAAATCCCTCCCATACAGCCTGGCCAACTGTGGATATTGTATCTGCAGTGACAAGAACTCCTTTGCCCAGTATGCTGCAGGTCTCAGGAGGGCTTTCACAGACAGGCTCTATACCACAAACCTAGTCCACAAACAGATTACCGGTGCCATATCCTCACACCCCCCAATCCTTCTACCACCCCCAAGAATCCGCTACAAGAGAGTGCTGCCTCTCTTCCCCCTCCCTCCCACACACACCTCATCACCCAATATCACCCTGGACTTGAACAACTGAACCATGTCCTCTGTCAGGGCTTTGAGTATCTCTCATCATGTCCTAAAATGAGAGACATCCTACTCAATATCCTTCCCACCCCCTCCTAAAGTGGTTTTCTGTCACCCACCAAACCTACAGAACATCCTAGTTCATCCCTATGCCACTCCCACATCTACTGCCTTGCCACAAGGATTATATCCTGTGGAAGACCAAGGTACAAGCAAGACCTGACCAATCCACCCATCCTCCCAGCATTTCCTATTCCAGTGTCCTCGCATGCTTACCCTACCTTATCAGAGGCCAAGACACATGTGAAAGTGACCATGTCATACACCGACTCTGCTGCAAACACTGCACTACTTTTTATGTAGGTGTGAGTGCGAACCTGCTGTCTACCAGGATGAATGGTCAGCACCAAAATGTTTCCAAGATCAAAATTGACCACCGAGTGGCACAACATGCAGCTGAGCATTAAATATTCAACCTCAAGGACTGCTTCACAACCCAGGCCAGCTGGATCCTTCCTCCCCACCATCAGCTTCCCTCAACTACTCAGATGTGTGTTATCCTTGCAACACTTCCTTCATTCCTGTAACTGTCCTGGCCTCAATCTCCAGTAACCCACAAGCCCCACACCTTCTACCAAACAGTTTCTCCTCCCACTGCCCTGTCACCCCCTCCCAATTCATGTCACCACGTCAGCTTCAGCATGTGCCGCTCCTTACCAGCTCCCACAACTATGCATCACATACTTGGCCTAGGCACCTGCCACCCCTTCCTCCCACATTCCTAGCTGGCTGAGCTGCAAGCTACCCACCCCAATCCCTCTCCATGCCTCCGACCCCTCTCTCCCTCTACCCACTCACCCATCATAATCCCCACCCTACCTGCCGAAATGTAGCAGTGGCACTGTGTGTACTGCTGGCACCTTGCAGGGCATAGGTGTGTGTGTGTGTGTGTGTGTGTGTGTGTGTGTGTGTGTGTACTCTAGCTTGGAAAAGAATCACTCCCAAAGTTAGAAAGTTTTCCTCGTCTTCTCTTCTCTCTCTTTCTCTCTCTCTCTCTCTCTCTCTCTCTCTCTCTCTCTCTCTCACTCTCTCTTTTGCCTGTCAATGACTCAGTACTTATGCTTTTCAGTGAGTTGTCTCCTTTACTCCTAAAGTATTTACATACATTCTACCAGCACCTTCCTACAACAGAATCTATTTCATATGGAATGCAGCCATTCTTCTGGGCAATTAGACAGAGTTTATTACTTTCCTAAATCTGCTTGAGATAACTGTAACTGGACCAATCTGTGTATCATTACAGTTATAGTCCACATATTTAGAAAAAGAGCTCCGTACACACGTTCTGACACGTGGAAACAGCAATTAGACTGAATCAACTCATTTACTACTCTCACACAACATTCATTTGTATGTTTTGGAAGAAATGCAAGTTGATGTGGAAAGTCAGTCAGCATGGAGTAAAGAGTTGAATTCCTAGAGTTCAGCAATGTGCCTGATTGTCAAAGAAACTGTAACTGTGTACCAGCAGCTACAAGTGGCTCACTAATGATAGCATTAAATTTACAATATAAAAAAGCTGTATTACCGAAAATGAAGATCAATTGTTGTAAATGTACATATGAATGTTGATCAGAGTAAAGTTGTATTATAGCCGACACATGCTACTGCTGTATACTTTTTACATGCTCTGATAAGCTTTGACAGGCTCTGATAAGCTAATAGACAGATGAATATCTATACAAGAGGACACTTCCTATTTTATGTAAAAGAATTAACAAGACAGAATCTCATACCGCTTATTATTGAATTAGAAGAAGAAAGTAGCTGATTAAGAACGGTAGAATATCTTATTAATGTACAGATTTATTTAACTTAATCAATGGGAAATACAGCACAGACAAGAAAAACTTGATTTATGCGTAGTCAATATAAATTAAACAAAAGTGATCATTTCCTAAGATCCGTTTCATGTATTGGCATAATAATGACTGTATAATGAAACTAACCTAACAAAACACTAGAAATAATCTTCTTATGAAACAGTTAATCTTGAATATGCATTTTTATAACTACACTAATCTGTCTTTAAGGAGGAGGGTACTATAGAACAAAACCAGATGACAAGGTTAATCAGGGCAGCTCAAAGTACCTAAGTTATTATGTTTTCATGCAAAAATTTGTAGCCAGAGGTAGAAATTAATTAAATCTCATGTGACTGAATAGTAATTATGTTTAATTAAACATCTTGATAGCTGATATGGAGCACACTCTCAAACATTTTTATAGTTGACAAAATAGTAGAACTGACATCTATAATTAAGATTTGAGCCTGTACATACCACCATCTGCTTCATTAACAGAAGACTGGCTTGATGTGTAATAACCACTCACACGGTGTGTAAGCAGATCCCCATGGACTATACCATTCATCACAAATATCTGGAAAATAAGAGACAATACATGTTCACCAAAGAAAAACCAAGAAAGGTTTCAGGTACATGCATGCACAACAAATGAAATAAAGTTTTCAATAAATTGTTATCAATGACAGAACATCCAAATTACATTAACAGAAATTAACAAAGATGCTGAGTTGCAGAAAGGCACAATAAAAAGATCCTCACAATTAAAGCTTTTGGCCATTAAGGCCTTCATCTACAATAGACAACAGACACACTGAATGTAGTAGTTTCAGTTGCCTGATACTGCAGTCATGTGTGCGAGTTGCATTTGTGTGTGTGTGTGTGTGTGTGTGTGTGTGTGTGTGTGTGTGTGTGTGCGTGTGATCTACTGTTGACGAAGGCCTTAATGGCCGAGAGCTTTCATTGTGAGAGTCATTTTGTTGTGCCTATTTGCAACTCAGCATCTTCGCTATATGGTGAGTAGCAACTTTCCTTTTCATAATATTGTTACATTTCATCCTGGATTTTCCATTGTTGGAAATTAACAAACTTATTCACCAACAGCAGTAACAGAGTTAAGAAAGTAAATGGAAGAACTTGAGAAAATGATGATTGACTTATCAGAAGCCAGTGAAGAAAACCAAAATAGCAGACAAAGACAATATGTATAGAAGGGAGAGTTATCAAGAATGATTGATCAAGAGAAACACAATTATCACAGAAAAGGGTCATTGTAACAATGAAATGAAGCATCTGCGATTCAGATGCTGAGCATATTAATAGTTACAGGTAGCCTATGTACAATGGAAACTGGATGAAGCCAAAAAGGCATGACAGAATCATTTGCAGATGAGTGCATCTCGATAATGTGACCTTCTGTAACTATATTCAATCCAGCCTGCAGAAGAAATCTAAGAGAACATGGTGCTCTCACTGTACTCCATACGGGGCACATTTTCAGATATTTACACCGATGCTCTACATGCTATATGAGTAGTGCTTTCTTACTGTCAGTAAAATTTGTAGAAGTTTTAGTGAGTTCTGCTGCCATAGCTTTGAACAGTTTTGGACATTTCATTAAGTGCTAACAACATATGATTTGCGCCTATCATCTACAATGTTATGAATGTCACATGGAAGTTATGGGGGCCTCACAAGTTCTATATTACTGTCAATCATCGATATAACATTCATCTTAGGACAAGTATTGTCGCATTGCCAACAGTAGAATTACTGACAAACAGTACTGATGCTGACTAAAATATTCTTGGTATTACAAACACGCACTGAGTGATTGAGCATGACTATTATCTGCCTGACAATTTGCCATTCTGTTGTCCATCTTTTTCTGGTTTGCTTAATACAGCCGATAAATGCTAAGTTCATGCGTAGACTTTCAAACTTTTTAAAGTGACCAAAAAATTGATGGCTTAATTTATTTAGTGTTACAGAAACAATCCTTGCCTATGTGATCAGTCAGCGAAAGTAATTCTGCATAAATATTTAAAAAATGCTTGCTAACTGTGTTTGTGGATGAAACTTCCTGGCAGATTAAAACTGTGTGCCCGACCGAGACTCGAACTCGGGACCTTTGCCTTTCGCGGGCAAGTGCTCTACCAACTGAGCTACCGAAGCACGACTCACGCCCGGTACTCACAGCCTTACTTCTGCCAGTACCTCGTCTCCTACCTTCCAAACTTTACAGAAGCTCTCCTGCGAAACTTGCAGAACTAGCACTCCTGAAAGAAAGGATATTGCGGAGACATGGCTTAGCCACAGCCTGGGGGATGTTTCCAGAATGAGATTTTCACTCTGCAGCGGAGTGTGCGCTGATATGAAACTTCCTGGCAGATTAAAACTGTGTGCCCGACCGAGACTCGAACTCGGGACCTTTGCCTTTCGCGGGCAAGTGCTCTACCAACTGAGCTACCGAAGCACGATTCACGCCCGGTACTCACAGCCTTACTTCTGCCAGTACCTCGTCTCCTACCTTCCAAACTTTACAGAAGCTCTCCTGCGAAACTTGCAGAACTAGCAATCCTGAAAGAAAGGATATTGCGGAGACATGGCTTAGCCACAGCCTGGGGGATGTTTCCAGAATGAGATTTTCACTCCGCAGCGGGGTGTGCGCTGATATGAAACTTCCTGGCAGATTAAAACTGTGTGCCCGACTGAGACTCGGTAGCTCAGTTGGTAGAGCACTTGCCCGCGAAAGGCAAAGGTCCCGAGTTCGAGTCTCGGTCGGGCACACAGTTTTAATCTGCCAGGAAGTTTCATATCAGCGCACACTCCGCTGCAGAGTGAAAATCTCATTCTGTGTTTGTGGATGTTAACAGACTACAATTTAAACACTTGAATAACTACCCTGTGCCCAAACAATGCAAATTTACTTATATTTAGTTGTTGACTGGGACTGCCTATCTCAATGCCATATTTTGTTTTACTATTCTTTCTCGTATTAATATTAGTGAATAATTCTTGTTCATTGTGGACTTATTAGAACATTGCAACTCTTGAAATTGATGGTAATTTATAATAAATTAGCTGCAAGCAATTGCCTTTATAGTCATTTATTTTGGCATGGTGACATTTCCAGATGCCTGGGCATCCCATTTCAGACATTTACATTTACATCTATTAGTGTCTCATTAACATTATTTGTTTTGCTAATGATGCTGCAGAATTTTGGGGTTAGAGTTTTTAAGACAGCTACTGTAAAATGTCGTAAGTAAACAAACAATGCTCATGATTAATGTACTCTGGACAATGCTTGTTTTGAGGCTTAATTTGTTGGTATGGCATGTCAGGAAAGAGGTGCCATTCATATTGATTTGTTACCTTATAAACATTTAACATCACAGATGCTTTAGTTCTGATTATATGCACTAGCAGCCCTGCATTCACGTCATGTGATGTGACTAGGTTGCTCGTCAGTGTAAATATGAGAGTCAAACCAACGGGTTACCAAAGGTTGCCCATGCCTGCTGTAAATTGAAATTCACTTGATTTATTCAAGTGTTTCTTATTACATGCAAACAAATCACATACATTGCTTAGCCTCAGTGTCTTTATTTGCTTTAATTGTGCATATTTTTCTGCATCTCATTCCACATCCCCTTTGATCTATTCTTATTTTAATTTTAATAATACTAGGAAAAGGAAAGATTGCTGCTCACCATAAAGATGACATGCTGAGTTACAGATAGGCACAGCAAAAAGATTTTGGCCAAACCCTTATTTGGATAAGAAGACAAGTTCACATAAGGAAGGGCACCTCACACACATGACTGCTATCTCCAGCAGCTCGGACCAGAATGATTCTACCAGAGATGCCTGTCATGGGTGTGTGAGGTGTGCTTGTTTATGCAAATGTATTTTCTTTTCTGAAAAAGGCTTTGGCCAAAAGCTAAATGTGTAGCACTCTTTTTGTTATGCCTGTCTGCAACTCAACCTGTCATCTTCATGTTGAGTAGAAAATTTCCTTTGTATTATTTTATTTTTTAGTTCAACTTTGTTTTCGTATGTTCTCTTACTCTATATCTGCATCCCCCCCCCCCCAAAAAAAAAAGAAGACCTGTGTTTGATTCCATTAGCCCTCATTTCTTTGCAGTTTTACTCCTTCTATTTGATCTACCCCTATTAGCACCCTGGAAATGTCGTTTTTTAAGCTTACAGTTAAGACTGCATTCCTGGATTTTGTGTATTTGTAACTAGATGGGATACTAACTAACTATGATTCACTTGCCCACCTGTACTGCTTTTCATATAAATACAAACTGCAGGGGGTTAGAGGCCATAGATATTCCAGATGAAGTTGGAAGATGAGTTAAATAACATTAAATGGGATATTGTAGGATTACATGAAGTATGGGAAAAAATAAACAATGGTCATTTGTTTTATTACAGAAGAACATAGCAGGAAGGAAATATGGGCAAAGGCTTTGTTGTAAACAAGAAATTGAAAACATTATTACAGATATTGAGGGAATCTCAAACAGAACAGCAAGTGTTGTTTTGAAATCAATCAAATCTATTCACCAACGTGCTCATACTCTGATGAAAGGCTGAAGACTTCTACAAAATGTTACAGAAACTGATACTACCATAAGCACTACAACAAGATAATAATGATGAATTTTAATGCAAAAATAGGCGGAAACTAAAGAAAAACTATTCACTGAGAAATTTAAGATATTATAACAGAAATACTAATAACGCAAATTCCTTGATAGAAAAATAAGTAAAATAATGGAAAGGCTGCAGCTTACCTATGGAGGATTGGTGTGTGTGACGCAGAGAAAACACATATCAGATAACAGTTAACACTAGCTTTTGCGCTCTTGCTCTTTTTCGAGCAGAAGTACACACATTGATGTACACAATCACACATACATGCTCATGTACATGCGATACCCACTGCTACTGAAAGCATATATATATATATATATATATATATATATATATATATATATATATATATATATATATATATGTGTGTGTGTGTGTGTGTGTGTGTGCGTGTGTGTGTACTCTTACTAGAAAAAGAGCAAGAGCTCAAAAGCTAGTTTTAAATGTTTTACTAATATGTGTTTTTGTATGCCACAAACTGATCCTCAGTAGGTAAGTGGTTGCTTTTCCCTTATTCTACATGACAGACATATTCATATTTTTATCAGCAGATGGCACAACTGTTATTGTGGAAGTCAGGTACTGTAATGTAAATGAGTTAACACACACGATACAGGGAGGTGAATAATGATAAAAAAAATTAATTATAAATATACATTTTGACATTTGTTTTATGGTATGTGTGAAAATAACATCCGCTACTAAGAAGAATTTGTACTGGAAAATGGTCTGACCCAAACAAGTTAAGTAACTAAAAATAAATTATACAGCAGCTCTATGTATTACCGTAAGTCATTTCTACAAATCACCATGGTCTGCACTAAAATGTGAAGAGATGTTTACTTTGTATACTTTCACTCTATTACATCTGATGGTTTTATATTTTGAGGTAACTTTGCGCATTCACAAATACTTTTCTTAGCTTAAAAAAGGACAGTCAGAATAACCTGAAGTCTCAGTTCATGAACTTCAACCAGACAGTTATTCAACAGACTTGGAATTCTAATTCTGCCATTCCTGTAGATGTACTCCACCTTCCACTCTCCCCTTTTAAGAGACTGGTGGGTAATAACACAGTGAAAAACATCGCAAGGCAAAAAATTTGGTACAATCCTCTCAAAATAAAGCATACTTAATTTTTTTCTTTCATGATGAAGCAACAATTATTTACCATTAAATGGTTTCAGTTCGCAGTTGAACAAATGTACCTGGCTTTCTGTAGGTTTATTGGCTTAGTTTCTTCCTTATCTCCATCTTCTCCCCACCAATTAAGCTGAACAAAATAAACAATGGTCGCTACTGTTGCTATGTTACCACTTGTCCTTGGATGGTGCTGCTGCTGTTAGAACACCGAAGTGAGTTTTCAGATTTGGTGATGAGTATGTTGAAGTCGGCAGTTTAGTCAAAATTGTTTTATTTTTTTGTTTTTAAATACAGGCACTACAATATTATTTCTTTACACACAACACCGGAGAAATTAGAACAAAAATAACCCCGCTATCTTGCTTAAAATGGAGATGGAGACACTTACGCCAGATGATGAAAGGTGGGTGTCAAAAATGGGAAATCTGTACAGAGTTTGCCATTGCTAACTCTAAATTGCCACCAATAATTAAAAAACAGAGCTCAAATAGTAGCTATGTTTGAGTGTAATATGTTGAAGCTAGAGAGAAAATGTATAACAATGACCTAACACAACTATGTAGGAGCTGCATTTCTTGTTTTGTTCCAAAAAGCTAGGTCTCAGAATGCTTCTTTATCAGAACCTTTATCGCTAAAAAGAGCTGATGAACTATCAAAACAAACTGATAGTAAATTTTCCACAAGGCGGTGGTGGTGGAAACATTTCGGTGAAAAACAATAGGAAAAAAATATTTTCGGCAAAGCAGATCAAGTTTTACTGATTACTAGCATACATTGGATGTAGTCAGCTTTTGGTCAATATGACATGCAAGATAACTTCAGCATTGATATAAAAGAAATGGTTTTGCCATTACTTACCCAGTCAATCATATTCAGGGGAGAAATTCTACTGAGAAAGAATTACGGTGGTATGATGCACTTAGATGTATCTGTAAAACTATCCTTACTGGAACTCGGAAAAGTTAAAACCACTGTGTTTCAAAATTGTAATAATGTTAACAATCAGACGTATGCTGAACAAAAAAGTGTTGATTCTGAACACTTCAATTCCCAACTGGATCCTCAATTTGGATAAGCGGCATTTATGAGAGAAGCATAAATTCACAATTATTGTAGATCATCGTCAGGTACACCTCAAAATTAAATTAATAGCTATATAGCTTATATTTTTATCTCCAAACACACTAACAAGGAAACATAACCTACCTGACATCACATTTTAAGGCGAAAAAAGCATGCTAGCAAGATATCAACCTCATCAATTGATCCCGCACGAAAATTTGGGGCACAATTCTGATAATACAGAGTTATGACCTCCTGAATCTACAGCTTCTAAACTTCACATGCACCAGTTGTTTCTCACTCACTCCACCCTAATGCAGCTGCCTAATGCCTGAATACGATGTCCTGTACACCTGAGTGACAACCAGAGCCCTCCTATTTGCTAGAAAGTGAAGTTAATAACTATGTAATGCTACACTAATTCTTTATTGACACACTTACTCATTTCATTAATTTGCACTGTATTTTGTATAGCTACATAAAAATGTTTAAAGTAAAGTTATCTCTGGCATCAGCTACAGATCACAAACCTTGCACTTTGACACAATGAGCAAATCATGTTACCAATATCAAAACAGTATGTCACTGGATGTTCAAAGTGTTCTGACCAGTCACTGGTGTAGCCTCTTTGATACCAAGTGTACTGGAAGACCGTCTGAAATATTAGTGTTCAAAGTGTTCTGACCAGTCACTGGTGTAGCCTTTTGATACCAAGTGTACTGGAAGACCGTCTGAAATATTAGTGCATATAACTGCCCATACAGAAGAGATTGCACATTGTTAAGCTTGCCGAAGCTCACATCGATTTGCTGGAGTCATGCCAAATTGTTAAACCTGTTGACAAAAAACCCTTGAATACTTGGAAGCCAAATACATACAGAGGTTGACAGTATCTTGTTCCACTTGGTGGTATTGGCTACAGTTAATAATCTTATAGATGTTCAGCAAGTGACCATATTTACAAATTAATTTGCAATGTTAATGTACAATGACTCGTTCCACATCATTATGATTTATCATGCAAAATGAACCAAGGAATATGAAACTAACTAACTAATTTCATTTTACATTTATCAAGTTGTTCCAAGAATGTGACTGTGGCAAAAACAGTCTCATTGCAGTATCATCAGTATCCTCAGGTACAAAATTATCGAACATTAGTCCACTATTTTGCTCCATGTATAGTATGTCTTCATTTGTGAAACTGTCTACAATTGCTACAACAAAACAAAAAGGTATAAATAATAGCACAAAACAAGCTCCATATGCTTTCATTTGCCTTGTATAAAAGTTCGTCGAATAACCGCATGTAATGATGCTGACAAGTAATGGCTTTCAGCTCTCATTCTTTGACATTTAAACATTGCAATTTGACTGTCATTCTGTACTGCTCTTGCAGGTATTGTACTATTGCTTATTGGTTCACTGACATTATGAACATGAATGTCTTACTTAAGCCATAGTACAGTACTTTGTTCTCAGGCATTAAGCAACTTCATTCAGGTGGAGCGAGTGACGAACATCCAGTGCAGGCGAACTTTAGAAGCTGTACATTCAGATCATAACTATATACTATCACAATTACGGCCCACATTTGTGCATGAGATCGATTGCTGTGGCTGATATCTTGCAAGTGTACTTTTTTCTCCTTAAAATATGAGGTCAAGTTGGTGACATTTCCTTGTAATGTGCTTTAGAATCATCCAATCAGGCACTATATATTAATTTTACTATTAAAAGCAATTGATCCAGAAAATATTTAATTGCAGTCAAAGCAAAAATAGGTTTCTCTGCCAGTTTATTAGAACTGTTACATTGTAGCAGTCTCCATGCAATCTGGTAGTGCAAAGATGGTTGAGAAATGTCTGGGGAATATTCTACCTTACTATCTTGCAGTATTAATGGGTCAGTTTGTTCCAAATGGTGGTGGTGGTGGTGGTGGAGGGAGGGGGGCAGTGGTGCATTGAATCATTTGAAATTTATCTCCCTGTGTAACAAATGGTACAGTTGCAGGGTGCAACAAGCACTTCATGTTGCCCTGGGCCATATATCAGAGAATCATATAGGTGGTGTATTACTATTGTCCCAGTGTGAACCAGTTAAGTTGCTTTACCTATGTTTCTCCACATTCCACCAAATGCGGGTTGCCTCTGTACTGCGAGATGCATACTGCCATACTGCCTCAGTGAGAACTGCACCTTAGGCCCATTCCGTCTGCTCAGAAAGCAATACGACGAGTGGTCTGTAATCATGGGACATGTGATCAGCGTGTCGCCAAGCCCTCCAGCCATCACTGCCCATAGATGAATCCTGATGCTGTTGTAGCTTCTCCTCCTTCTTCTTCTTTATTCAAAGACCTGCTCATTAGTCTCCTGAGGCTGTGGGGGGCCCTGATCCAGAATTCCCCACCTCAAAAAACTAAAATATACTGTATGTAGACCATCTATGTAGAGTATTGACCTACGAGAGCAAATTTTAGGAGGAAATCAAGCTACTATTCTGTAATAAAATTTGACATGGTTGCAAATACAGTAAAGCAACTGAAGACGATGACTTCATAGGCAGAAAAATAATGAAAATAAAGAGTACAAATAGTCTAGAGAACTTTTACAAACTAAATATGGTTTTCAAAACGAAGATTCCAATACATATGGCTGTGTGTTGCATGTACACACATGTAACAGAATACAGTATAACTAGCTTTCAAGACATGGCTTTTCTTTTGGCAGCTTGCAACCTGTGTGTGTTGCCATTTTTTACTTATTGCAGTGAGATGTACTTTTAATGCAAAGACCATTCACGAGGGCTGCTCATTGAATGGAAAAATCAATGCAGGGAATTATTAGGAGTGAAAAAAATGTCAGACAACAGACTGAAAGGAAAGATGACGGGTTTGCTGTCCCAATCGACAACGAGGTCATTATAGATGAAGAACAAGGTCGGATTTGTGAAGGAAATCAGCTGCGCTTTTTCAAAGAATCCGTTCAGGCATTCACCTCAGACTGTTTAGTGAAAACATGAACATACTGGAGTGGAATAAGTGATTATGACTGTAAACAAAACAAACTGAAGGGCTTGGGTCATGTAAACAGACAAATGGATGAAAACTGGCACAAGAAAGTTCTTTGCTGGGTTTCACGAGATACATAATAATGAAAGCTATGCCCTAACAAAAAGTGGACAGGTGAAATCGGAAAAAAGGAGGAACTGAATGGACATTTCTTATTTAAGACCATAATAAGTGTGAAACTTTAGAGTGGCCTTTATCCAGCATTGGATGTTAAAGGGCTGAAGGCAGTGATAATATGATAGGTGGCGGTGGCAACTGTGGTGATGAAGTGGTGCTAATGCCACAGTTACAAGATCTAAAAGCCTGAGAACTTGGGGCTAATTCAGAATGATTTTCTATCAGCCTTGTTTAAAAGCTTCTATTTGGATTCAGCAGAATATTACTTTGTTCCACATGGTAGTATATTTTAATGTAGTATACTTTAATTTTGACTACATATTATAAAGGAAAGGCAACCACTCACCTTTAGCAGACTTGAGTGTGGCACATAGACACATGTAATAAAACACAATATGAACTAGCTTTTCTGCACTGACTCTTCTTCTGCTAGGAAGTACACACATTCACACACATGAAGATAAAAGACACCCAAACACATTAGTGTGTGTGAGTATCTTTTTGGTTGTGTGTATGAATGTGTCTACTTTCTGAAAGAAGAAGGGCCAGACTTCAAAAGCTAGTTAATACTGTCTTCTGTTTTGTGTGTCTGCCCCAGACGAGTGCTTGCCTTTCCTTTATTTTACATATTGTTCCATCCAGGAATTTCCATAATTGTTATTAATTTCGGCTTTCAAACTTTAAGTATAGAAAGTGGGGAATGATAAGCTTTCACACAAATAAAATTACCCTTGCAAGATAATTATACTCAAATAATGAGAGGAAAAACACTTTCTTCTCTCTCTAATTCTTATTGTTCCACTCCACATTTATTTACTTTCATTTCCATATCTCACATATTTTGCCAATTCTTTTTTTTTCTTTCACACAATTCTTATTGTCCTCTTTGAAATGGCATTAACATTTTGTTACCTAGTAATAATCAATCATGCTGTAATAAAAGTAACTATTTCTCATTTGTACTTTCCTTCCTGCCAATTTAGCATGCAAAGTGTTTAGAATACTGACTTCTTATTTTTGTTTTCTCAATATCCAGTCCAAGCTGCAGTCCATATTACCAATCTGGCCAAAGACATTGGGTATACCTCTATACTGGGTTTCTTCACTTCATCAGATATCTCACGACTAATCTTCTTTACTGTTTCCACTAATGATTTTTTTACTCTTGTAGCTTCTTAAATGTATGATGAATTGTAAAGCAATTGTTTGCTGTTACCTTTCTTTCTTTCTTTCTTTGTTTAAAATTGGTCCATAGAGGCACAGAACATTATCCTCTTACCAGCTAACTTTATGGACGTGCTTTCTTACCAGTTAATGAAAAATGTTTCACATGTACTTTGTCTCTACCTCTGCTGTAATTCAGAAAGTGAGGCTATATTTATGAAGTGCTGGGCATGAATTAGACACGACTTCATCCATGAGGTTTTGGCTTGCTCCAGATGACATTACCACAATATTTTGGCTGACAGGTTGTCAGTGGAATATCATGGAAAAATGTTACTTTTATCCGGCTGGAAGCCCAAAATCTCTTGGAATATTCATTATGTTGGGGTAACTTCAAGAGTCACATGATTTCATCATCACAAAGATTATGCTGGCAGTACACATTTGAAAGTGTCTTTTTTATTTATTTTTGCTGTGGTACCTAACCATTGATACTTTGCTGTCCTGAAGTTACCAACCCATTGTTGGGATCCTTACTAAAAACAGTATTCAATTTTTGTGAGGGGCCAAAGTGGAGTGGTCATGTTGCTTGGGATTATAACAGTCACAAAACAAATTTTATCGCATGACCTCCAGTATCAATCAACAATAAATAATTACTGGTGGTGGTGGTGGTGGTGGTTAGTGTTTAACGTCCCGTCGACAACGAGGTCATTAGAGACGGAGCGCAAGCTCGGGTTAGGAAAGGATTGGGAAGGAAATCGGCCGTGCACTTTCAAAGGAACCATCCCGGCATTTGCCTGAAACGATTTAGTGAAAACCTAAATCAGGATGGGCGGAGACGGGATTGAACCGTCGTCCTCCCGAATGCGAGTCCAGTGTGCTAACCACTGCGCCACCTCGCTCGGTAAATAATTACTTTTTTAGTGATTGTTTTATGTATGTTTGTGTTTAATGTTACAGATAAGTAAGAGAAAAAGGAACTGGCACCAATGTAGATGCAAAGTGGAAAATACTTGGTCGCTTGTTATCACCAGACGCTGAGAAGCTGGTCACAAGGAGCAGCTACAACAGCCGTCTCCAAAAGCCAAAGGTATGTTGAAAAGAGGGTAAAAAGATTCACTTCTTTGGCTGTTTATGAATAGTTTCATTTTCCTTTTGGATTGACAGAGTTGGTATAGATTTGAAGAACAGGAACATGTTTGTATTTTTGATAGTGAGTCTGATCTGAAAGAAGATTCTGATACCTGAAGTGTGAGTCACTATTATGAGATTCTTTTAGTCAGACAAGACCAGTGGTAAAAATTCTGGTCTGTGGGAGACTATGGTTTCTGGTAACGTAGTCCCAACCTGGTGAAATAAGAAGTGTAATTCTGGAAGAGTAAAGCAAGCACTCATATTAAATAGTTGACTAGATGGCAGAAATTCTTTCCATAGACGTTAGTGACTTGAAAATATCTAACTTACGAAGATACAGAATCACTGTACAGCCGAGAGACACAATTTAGTCCTTTTGGTATCCAACTGAAATCACGTTTTCCAGAATATTCATATCTGAAAGTTAGTGGGAGAAATTGTATTAGTAGAAGCCAATGCCTGAAGAGGGATAGTTTGGATAAAAATATTCAACAGACAGGGGCAGAGTGGCAGTGGTGAGTAGGGATATATTTTTTTATTTCCTTAGTAACATAGGTCTAGTGATAGAATCAAAGGAGACACCATGGAAGCCGATTTTAGTAGTTTAGAATGTACATCTTGATGGGAGAAAAGAAGGAAAAGAAATTAAAAATCACCAAAATCTGTATCTACCAGGAAAAAAAATTGGCGTTATGGTAAAGAATGGCCATACGATGTCTCACATGTGACTACTGAGCTGCGTGCATCTAACAAGTGAATGAATAATATTAAAACTGGTAAAGTTTTCTATGTAAATAAACTGATAAAATATCAAGTACATCTCTTGACATATGATGGTGAGAGGTAAAGGCATAAGGATTGCATCCCAAAAGAAAATGCAGGACAAATTCATGTAATCACAGACATAACTGTTCTTAAATAAGAAACATCACAGAATCTTTCTGCAGTGAAACGTTACATTGAAATTTAATCAAGTCTAAAGCTCACAGCCAAACTGTCAAAGACACAGAACACTCTTAAAAATTAAAATTTGTCATTGAAGTAAAGTAACTGTAGACTAGCGAGTCAGTAACTCTAGGTGAGTGTGTGACATGGAAAAATTTGCAACTGACCTTTCTAATACTTAATATTATGTGCACAGGATTTAAAGAGGGTGTTAAACACTGTAACTTTAAGAGCAGAAATAAAGAAAGAGTCAAACTGACCCATCCCACTATTATGTTAACTTTTAATATTGCAAAATATCATTGTAACGAGAAAAAAAAACTGGGTAAAGAAACAGAACATGATTTAAATATTTAACAATCAGAACAGATTATAACAAAAACATGATGCATAATGGTGATTTCGAGCATTTACACTGCGTAAACTTGAAATAATCTGCAGATTTTCATTGACTGATGCCCCTATAGCAAAATATTTTACAATACCTTATCATTTACATAAAAAATATTAATTGTCTGAAAGAAAATAATATTAATCATGGTTAGACAAAATCAAACAATGCATACTACTGGATCGAATAACGACAATATTATGAAAAGG
Organism: Schistocerca serialis cubense; assembly: GCF_023864345.2. Classification (NCBI taxonomy): domain Eukaryota; kingdom Metazoa; phylum Arthropoda; class Insecta; order Orthoptera; family Acrididae; genus Schistocerca; species Schistocerca serialis. The sequence continues at coordinate 452,029,539 of NC_064641.1, read as the reverse complement.
ACAGATTGCTACTCATCGTATTGTGGAGATGTTAAGTTGTAGACAGGCACAGCAAAAAGACTGCTAAAGGTTGGGTTGTTTTGGGGAAGGAGACCAGACAGCGAGGTCATCAGTCTCATTGGATTTGGGAAGGATCAGTCTCATTGGATTTGGGAAGGACGGGGAAGGAAGTTTGCCGTGCCCTTTCAAAGAAATAATCCCAGCATTTGCCTGGAGCGATTTAGGGAAATCACGGAAAACCTAAATCAGGATGGCCGGACATGGGATTGAACCGTCGTCCTCCTGAATGCGAGTCCAGTATCTAACCACTGCGCCACCTCGCTTGGTGAGACTGCTAAACAAGTAAGCTTTTGGCTAAAACACCTTCCTCTGACCTCTGAATTAGACAACACCCAACCCACCCGCGTGCACACACGCAGGCAGGCACGCACGTGTGTACACCCCCCCCCCCCCCCCCCCCCCCCCCGCGCCCCCCACACACACACACACATAGGCCAAGCCTCAGGAAGCAACAGCACATGATGGAAGAACCAGTCTGCTGGGTGGTCGGGTAAGGAGGAGGCTGAGGCAAGGAGGAAGGGAGGGGGATAGCAGGATTGGAGAGAGAGTAAAGTGCTGCTTGTGGGAGCATACAGGGACATAGAAGGGAGATGGTAGAGCACCTGGGTGCAGTCAGGAGGCTGGACGAAGGGTGGGGGCAGAAAAGGAGAGAAGTAAAAAGACTGGGTGCGCTGGTGGAATAGAAGGCTGTGTCATGCTGGAGTTGGGACAACATAGGGGACAGGTGGCTGAAGAACAGTGACTAATGAAGGTTGTGGCCAGGCCAGCCCTGAGACAATGGTCATGTTTGTGCGAGTTACGTTTGCATGAATATGTGTGTGTGTGTGTGTGTGTGTGTGTGTGTGTGTGTGTTTTCTATGTTAGAAGAAGGTCTTTTGGGCCGAAAGCATACTTGTTTAGTAGTCTTTTGGTTGTGCCTGTCTGTGACTCAACATCTCCCCTATTTGGTGAGCAGCAACCTGTACTTTTCATAATACTGTCACTAAATTATGGTTAGGCTACAGATATGCACTGTGTCGGCTAAGTATGTGTTTACGCAATTGGGAATCTACACTTTCAATGCAAATTTATTGCCCAATAAAAGTTATTTTCAATATTCCATATCAATTTGAGAGATAAGTAACATTCATAACCAGCAGAAGAAAAGAAAAAAAATATTAGCACTGACCTCTAACAAAAGAAGTGAAATACACAGCAAAGTACTTAGTTCATGTTCCATGAACATTTATAATTTTTTTTTAAAGTATACAAATGTTAGTAATTCCTACCCACCACCTTTTACACATTACAATAGAGATTCTTATACAGAATACGAAGACTTGTCAATGAGAAGCTTCTTCATTTTGTTTACAAATTTTACTAAAAAGTCTGGGTTCAAATTAATCATATAAATTAATAGGGAAACATTCCACGTGGGAAAAATATATCTAGAAACAAAGATGATGTGACTTACCAAACATAAATATGTATGTCAGCTTGTGTCTGTATATGTGTGTGGATGGATATGTGTGTGTGTGCGAGTGTATACCCGTCCTTTTTTCCCCCTAAGGTAAGTCTTTCCGCTCCCGAGATTCGAATGACTCCTTACCCTCTCCCTTAAAACCCATATCCTTTCGTCTTTCCCTCTCCTTCCCTCTTTCCTGATGAGGCAACAGTTTGTTGCGAAAGCTTGAATTTTGTGTGTATGTTTGTGTTTGTTTGTGTGTCTATCGACGTGCCAGCGCTTTCGTTTGGTAAGTCACATCATCTTTGTTTTTAGATATATTTACTAAAAAGTCTGATTAATATGAATAAGAAAATAGGAATAGGTGTGAATATGATGAACATTATAGTTAATGCATTTTCATAGCCAAGACAGACACAAAGTCAAGACCCACTACATTAGTACATGTGCCTACTAATTCAGCACCTGATGAAGAAATTGGAAAAAAAAAAAGGATGAGATAAAAGAAATTACCAAGTTTGGTAAGGGAGACAAAAATTTAATTGTGATGGCAGACTGGAATTCAATAACAGGAAAAGGAAGATGTAAAGCTCTGGTTATGTCTTTTCAGTTTATTTTTGAACTATTGGATTATCTGACTCAAGTATGGAGAAAATGTCTGTTTGAAATAATAAAAGTACATGTCAGGTTACTTTGTCTTATTGTCCCTTTAGCATGTAAAACACTACTTTCAAAATGTCTAAGCTCGTCCAGTCTCATGTTAACAATTCTGCTTGTTTCACATTTACACTGAAGTAACCACTGCTATTTTGTGTTTCCATACTAATTAAACAGGTAACCACTGATCACAGAAAGCCTTTCATTTACATTCAACTATCAATATGTTTCTCCTCGAAAATTACTCATTGACAAACATGATAATGTTTCAATCCTAAATTTCATTAAATTCCATGTGTCATTCTGTGAAATAAATGAATTATTCAAACACTTTTCTCCTATGAACTGGTGTAATACTTCCAACTATTAATTATACTTTCTAGCAAATTCTTCATACCTATTTATTTTCTATGTGGCTCCGCACAACCATGTGTTCTGAAACATAATGACTCCTCTTGCAAACAGCAAGACAGAACAGCAAGAAACTTGCTCAGAAAAAAAGGCATGCTCAACTTTGAAAGTTCCAGAAATCAGTGATAAGTAAGGAGTGCATTACTGGTATTTCACAACACAAAATATGGCAGTGCTCCTTACAAAGAGAAGCAAAAGTAGGTGAGGAAGGTTTCAGACCGGTTATGTGATGGTAAGATAGGTATTTAGAATCCAGATTTCAAACTGCAAAAGATTTACAGGAATAGAAGTTGAACCCGATCATAACTTATTCGTTATAAACTGCAGATTAAAATGGAACAGTATTAACACACATCTGCAGTCTCAGGCAACTGAAACCACATTGCGAGCACCAGTGCATGATGGGAGTGGCAACTGGGTGGGGGTAAGGAGGAGAGGCTGGAGTGGGAGTGGCAGATAGTGAAGTGCTGCAGTTTAGATGGAGGGTAGGAGAAGGTGAGGAGGGGGGAGGGGGGAAGTAGTCGAAAGGAGAGAAAAAAGAAGAAATTAAAAGACTGGGTGTGGCCATGAAATGACAGCTGTGTAGTGCTGGAATCGGAACAGGGAGAGGGCTGAAAGGTTGAGGACAGTGACTAATGAAGGTTGAGGCCAGGAGGGTTACGGGAATGTAGGATGTACTGCAGGTAAAAGTTCCCATCTGCACAATTCACAATAGCTTGTGTTGGTGGGAAGGATCCATATGGCACAGGCTGTGAAGCAGTCACTGAAATGCAAGATATCATGTTTGGATGTTTGGCAGTGTGTTCAACAACAGGGTGGTCCACTTGTTTCTTGGTCACAGTTTGTCGGTGGCCATTCATGTGGACAGACAGCTTCTTGTCTGTCATGCCTACATAGAATGCAGAACAGTGGTTGGAGCTTTACTTGTAAATCACATGACTGGTTTCATAGGTAGCCCTGCCTTTGTAGGATAGGTGGTGTTAGTGACTGGACTGGAGTAGGTGGTGATGGTGGGAGGATGTATAGCACATGTCTTGCACCTAGGTCTATTACAAGGGTATGAGCCATGAGGTAAGGGATTGGGAGCAGGGGTTGTGTAAGGATGGACAAGTATATTGTGTAGGTTTGGTGGACGGCGGAATACCACTATGGGAGGTGTGGGAAAGATAGAGGGTAGGACATTTCATTTCAGGGCAAGATGAGAGGTAATTGAAACCATGGTGGAGAATTTAATTCAGTTGCTCCAGTCCTGGATGGTACTGATTTACGAGGGGAATGCTCTGTGGCCAGACTGTGGGACTTTGGGAGGTGGTGGGAGACTGGAAAGATAAGGCACGGCATATTTGTTTTGGTACAAGGTTGGGAGGATAATTGTGGTCAGTGAAGGCTTCAGTGAGACCCTCGGTATATTCCAAGAGGGACTGCTCATCACTGCATATGTGATGACCACGGATGGCTAGGCTGTACGGAAGGAACTTCTTGGTATGGAATGGGTGGCAGCTGTCGAAGTGGAGGTATTGCTGGTATTTAGTAGGTTTGATATGGACGGAAGTACTGATGTAGCCATCAGGTAATGCCTTCAAAGGAGAAGTAATTGTGGATGAGGATATAGTTTATCATGGCGACTAGGAAGGAGGTTGTTGGTTTGGAATCCATAGGGCATTTGGAGAGATAGTGTTCAATAGCAGTAAGGCCATGGGCATTAGGAATGTTAGTGCACAGGGTGGTGGCATCAATACTGACGAGCAGGGCACCGTGTGGTAAGGGGACGGGAACTGGGGAGAGTCGGTGGAGGAAATGGTATTTTTTATATAGGAGGGTAGATTCTGGGTTATGGGTTGAAGGTGTTGGTTTACGAGAGCAAAGATTCTCTCAGTGGGGGCACAGTAACCGGCCACAATGGGGCATCCTGGGTGGTTGGATTTATGGACTTTAGGAATACTGTAGAAGGTAGGAGTGCAGGGAGTGGTAGGCCTAAGTAGAGAGGTCGACTCTGGGGAGAGGTACTGGGATGGGCCTAAGGATTTGAGTAGTGACTGGAGATCCTGCTGGATTACTGGAATGGGGTCACTGTGGCAAGGTTTGTAGGTGGAAGTATCTGACAGCTGACAGAGTCCTTCTGCCAAGTAATCCTTGTGGTTCAAAACAACGGTGGTGGTGACTTTGTCTGCAGGTAAGATTATAAAGTCAGGATCAGTTTTCAAATGGTGGACTACAGTTCTTTCTGCAGATGTAAGGTTAGTTTGCATGTTGAGTGATTTCTGGAATGATGGTGCTGCAAGGTTTGAGGTTAAGAAATTCTGGACAGTTAACAGGAGGTGGTTAGGAGGCAGTGGGAGTGACTCACGGTTGGACAGAAGAGTGAAATGAGTTAGGCATGGTTAAATATTGGTTTTTGGTTGAGTCTGATTGCTTGGGTTGGTGGCGAAAAAGTGTTTCCATTGCAGGGTCCAGGAGAAGGAGAGAAGATCTTTAACAAGTCCTTCATGATTGAATTTGGGAGTGGGGCAAAAGGCGAGGCCTTTGGAAAGGACTGATATTTCTGTGGGACTAAGGCTTCTGGAGAAAAGGTTCCTGACTGTGTTGCGGATCTGTTTAGGTTCTGGATTCTGTGTGGTGGTAGGAGGGAGTTTTGGAGGGTGGGGTAAGTGTAATAGGTCTGCGAGACAGGGTTTGGCAGCTATGAAGGGATGTGGGGTAGGTTTGGAGGTTGTTGTAGAGGTGGTGGACAGTGATACTCTGAGGTGGGAGTAGGAAGTGAGCAGGATGGAGAGCTCTTTGAGGTGGCATTGTGCATGTTGCTCAAGTTCCTGTAGGACAAGAGTTTCAATGTGTGTTACTGGTTCCAGGATTGGGATTACATAGCAGAAGAATTTTGTGGATGGAGAGAAGGTACTGCGAGGAAGTTTGGGCTTGGTTGATATGGTTTTGTAGGACTATGATGGTGAGGGCTAAGGATTGGTGGAATCTGAACAGGTGGAGGTCATTGTATAAGGAGGGGTGGCAATCAGAGAGAGGTAATTTGATGGTAAAGCCTTTCATGAGCCAAGCAACAATGTAGGAACAGTATGAGGGGCTGGGATATGACTAGAGACAAGGAAACTTTTCTGTATTGATGCAGATGGAAGGGGAAAGAATCCACGGTGGTGGTGGGGGGGAAAAAAAGCGAAAAATTACGTAAAAAAGTAGAATTACGTCTGAAAAATTACGCAAAAATACACCCAAATATGTGTGAAAAATCATGAAAAGGGCGAAATGGATGCAAAGGGGGGGGGGGGGGGAGAAACGAGACAAAATTTGAGGAAGATGACGATAGTGGAAGGTGAAAACTCGCTAAAATAGAGAGAAGTCACAAGGATCAAAGAAGTGAATAACTAATAATTAATACACACACACACACACACACACACACACACACACACACACACACACACACACACACACACACACACACACACACACACAGAGTCGGTAACAGGTCTGAGGGTAGATAAGCATGAAGAAGGGGGATGCAGATGTGACTGGATGAGGTGGAATTAGTGGGTGGAAACTGGGATAGAACGGAGAAAGTGTGGGAGGTGTTCGTAGGTAGAGTTACAAGGTCGAGTGGCACCGGAAAGGTGCTGCAGATAACACGCAAAAATACGAGAAATGACGCAGGGAGAGTGACCAGTTTGAAAGTATGGGATTAATTATATTGGCGGGAGTAATGTGGGACATAAGATGCTGCAACAACAATCAATGTGGTCTTGAGACCATCTGTTGCGTGTGGCCGGGACAGTTGATATGGTGTGGCTCGTAAGCAGAGTGTGCAGTGAGGTTTCTAAGGTGACAAGAAACACATAGGAAAGAAGAGAAAGAAGAGAAAGAAGGGCAGACATTCAGTATAGTGACGCAAAAGAAAATAGTAACAAAGGAAAACAGCATAGGGTTAGGATTGAAGAAAAGCCATCAGTCAAAAATCAGTCAATGGAAAATCCAGGATGGAATGCAACAATATTAGAGAAGGAAAGTTGCAACTCACCATACAGCGGAGATGCTGAGTTGCGATAGGCACAACAAAAAGATTCACACAATTATAGCTTTCGGCCACTAATGCTTTTGTCAACAGCAGACACACATACACACCCACACACACGCACTAACAAAAAAGTAACTTGAACACACATCTGCAGTCTCAGGCAACTGAAACCACACTGCGAGCAGCAGCACGAGTGCATGATGGGAGTGGCAAATGGGTGAGGGTAAGGAGGAGGCTGGGGTGGGGAAGGGGAGGGATAGTGTGGTGGGGTGGCAGACAGTAAAGTGCTGCAGTTTAGACGGAGGGTAGGAGAGAAGAGGGAAGGGGGAGGGGGAAGTAGTGGAAAGGAGAGAAATAAGAACAAATTAAAAGACTGGGTGTGGCGGTGAAATGATTAAGATACCAACCAATTCCTCCATCGACTCTCCACAGTTACTGTCCCTTTACCACACGGTGCCCTGCTCATCATTACTGATACCATCTCCCTGCACACTAACATTCCTAATGCCCATAGCCTTACTGCTACTGAACACTATCTTTCCAAATACCCTGTGGATTCCAGACCAACACCCTCCTTCCTAGTGGCCATGACCAACTATGTCCTCAGCCACAATTACTTCTCCTTTGAATGCATTACCTACAAACAAATCCGGGGAACAGCTACGGGAACTCGCATGGCACCATCCTATGCCAATCTATTCATGGGCCATCTAGAGGAATCCTTCCTAAATACGCAGAATCCTAAACCCATCACCTGGTTTGGATTCATTGATGACATCTTGACACCTTTGCTACCTGGATCGTAGCTGAGGACATCCTATCCACAATCCTCCAGAAGCTCAACTTCCCCCCCCCCCCCCTCCTCCATTTGCTTCACCTGGTCCCACTCAATCCAACAAGCCACAAGCCACCTTCCTGTATGTTGACCTCCACCTCAGAGATGGCTACATCAGTACCTCCGTCCATATCAAACCTACTAAATAGCAGCAATACCTTCACTTCGACAACTGCCATCCATTCCATACCAAGAAGTTCCTTCCGTACAGCCTAACCATCCGTGGTCGTCACATATGCAGTGATGAGCGGTCCCTCTTGGGATATACCGAGGGTCTCACTGAAGCCTTCACTGACTGCACTTATCCTCCCAACCTTGTAGAAAAACAAATCTGCCGTGTCTTATCTTTCCAGTCTCCCACCACCTCCCAAAGTCCCACAGTCTTGCCACAGAGCATTCCCCTCGTAAATCAATACCATCCAGGACTGGAACAACTGAATTAAATTCTACACCATGGTTTCAATTACCTCTCATCTTGCCCTGAAATGAAATGTCCTGTCCTCTATCTTTCCCACACCTCCCATAGGGGTATTCCGTCGTCCACCTAACCGACACAATATACTCGTCCATCCTTACACAAGCCCTGCTCCCAACCCCTTGCCTCATGGCTCACACCCCTGTAATACACTTAGATGCAAGACCTGTCCCATACATCCTCCTACCACCACCTACTCCAGTACGGTCACGAACACCACCTATCCCACAAAGGCAGGGCTACCTGTGAAACCAGCCATACGATTTACAAGCTAAGCTGCAACCACTGTGCTGCATTCTATGTAGGCATGACAAGCAAGAAGCTGTCTGTCCACATGAAGGGCCACTGACAAACTGTGACCAAGAAAAAAGTGGACCACCCTGTTGCTGAACACACTGCCAAACATGATATCCTGCATTTCAGTGTCTGCTTTACAGCCTGTGCCATATGGGTCATTCCCACCAACACCAGCTTTTCTGCACAGGTGGGAACTTTATCTGCAGTACATCCTACGTTCCCGTAACCCTCCTGGCCTCAACCTTTGTTAGCCACTGTCCTCACCCACCTAGCCTCCTCCCTGTTCCCTTTCCAGCACTTCACAGCCGTCATTTCACCGCCACACTCAGTCCTTTAATTTCTTCTTACTTTCCATTACTTGCTCCCCCCTCCCCCCCCCCTCCCCACACCTCCTTTCCTGCTCTCCATCTAAACTGCAGCACTTTACTGTCTGCCACCTTGACCATACTATCCCTCCCTGTCCACACCCCAGCCTCCTCCTCCTTACCCCCACCCAGTTGCCACTCCCACCATGCACTGGCTGCTGCTCGCGGTGTTGTTTTGGTTGCCTGAGACTGCTGACATGTGTGTGAGTTGCATTTGCGTGAGTGTGAGTGTGCAGGTGTGTATGTATGTCTTCTGCTGACAAAGGCCTTAATGGCCGAAAGCTATAATTGTGTGAACCTTTTTGTTGTGCCTATCACAACTCAGCATTTCCGCTATATGGTGATATGTAGGCCCTGAGGCGGGAAATCTAGTGTGCTTATGGTGAATTTCTACTTACAAAATTAAGGAAAATCTCGTACCCTTACACAAGGTTGTGAGTGGTGTGTAGCAACAATCTGACTACAGACTCCACACTTCTGTTCAGGAATCCTGCTGTTGCGCAATTGTGGACCTAGTGTATGCTTTATGCCACGTGTAGTGTCACAAAAGTGCTCCGACAGGGAGTGCTGACATAGTTTGTGTCATGCATGTGTGATATCTTTGCTGGTATTGATTCTATTCACATGTCACCAGAACATATGCATGTGCAGTCATGGATTGCATATATTCTGGAGCTTGACTTGTTACGGGAGAAGTGACTGGCTCACCAGCATTGGTAGTTGGTGGTCAGTTTTGACTGAGGACATGTGAGCACTCTTCGTTTGCCAAACACTGCTAGAATGCAGTGGCCTCTGCTGTGGAGAGATGTTGGCGCCATTATGCCAGTTGGGAACTCGACTGTCATTCATCTGACCATTGAAGGAAGGAAGCCGGCTTGGGGAACTGTTGCGTGCCCATTTGTGGACTATGGTTATCTCTTTCGTAATGGGCATTAATTCTGTGTTCTGTTGTGACATCCTGTTACCTTCCACACCTAGTAGGTAATTCTGTCATTACTCTGGTCTGCTGTTGTGAGATAAAGGCAGTCATCGGTGTTATTCATGCTTCAGATATTTGCAAATGTATATCAAGTTTGTTGTGTACTTGCCTCATTACTGAACAGCATGAGTGACTGTAGTGTCTTCGAGGCGCATTTCCTATGACCTATTGCCTGTTGCCTTGAGTTATAATACAAATAGTGTTTGTTAAATTAGTCAGTATCCACTCAGATTTCTACATCTATGTAATTACCCTGCTATTCACAAAGTGCCCTGCAGAGTGTTCAACGAACCACCTTCAAGCTGTATCTGTACCGTTCCACTATCAAACAGTGCGTGGGAAAAACAAGCACTTAAATTTTTCTGTGCGAGCCCCAACTTCTTTTATTTTACCGTGATGATGATTTCTCCCTATGTAGGTGGGTGCCAACAGAATGTTTTCACAGTTGGAAGAGAAAACTGGCGATTGAAATTTCATGAGAAGATCCCGTCACAACAAAAAACACCTTTGTTATAATGACTGCCACTCCAATTCATGTATCACGTCTGTGGCACTATCTCCCCTATTTCACAATACAAAATGAGCTGCTCTTCTTTGAACTTTTCCGATGTCATCTGTCAGTCCCACCTGATTCAGATCGCACACCGCACAGCAACACTCCAAAATAGGGCAGACAAGTGTGGTGTAAGCAGTCTCTTTAATAGACCTGTTGCACCTTCTAAGTGTTCTACCAATGAATCACAGTCTTGGTTTGCTCTACCCACAACATTATCTATGTGATTGTTCCAATTTGGGTTATTTGTAATTGTAGTCACAAAGCATTTAGTTGAATTTACAGGCTTCAGATATGTGTGACATATCACATAATCGAAATTTACCGGATTTCTTTTAATACTTATGTGAATAACTTCACACTTTTCTTTACTCAGTGTCAATTGCCACTTTTCGCACCATACAGATATCTTATCTAAATCATTTGGCAATTCGTTTTGGTCATCTGATGACTTTACAAGACGGTAAATGACAGCATCATCTGCAAACAATCTAAGACGGCTACTCAAATTATCTCCTATGTCGTCAATGCAGATCAGGAACAATAGAGGACCTATAACACTTCCTTGGGGAACGTTGGATGTTACTTCTGTTTAACTCGATAACTTTCCATCTATTACTATGAACTGTAACCGTACTGACAGGAAATCAAATCCAGTCACAGAATTGAGGTGATATTCCATAGGCATACCGTAGGCACGCAGTTTGTTTAGAAGACACTTGTGAGGACCAGTGTCAAAAGCCGTCTGGAAATCTAAAAATATGGAATCAATTTGACGTCCCCTGTTGATATCACTCATTACTTCATGAGTATAAAGAGCTAGTTGTGTTGCACAAGAACGATATTTTCCGAATCCATGCTGACCGTGTCAATAAATCGTTTTCTTCGTGGTACTTCACAACGTTCGAACACAGTATATGTTCCAAAATCCTACTGCAAATCGACGTTAATGATATGACCCTGTAATTCAGCGGATTACTCCTACTTCCCTTTTTGGGTATTGGTGTGACTTGAGCAATTTTCCAGTCTTTAGGTACGGATCTTTCTGTAAGTGAGCAGTTGTATAAAACTGTTAAATATGGAGCTATTGTATCAGCATACTCTGAAAGGAACCTGACTGGTATACAATTTGGATCAGCAACCTTGCCTTTATTAGGTGATTTAAGCTGCTTTGCTACACTGAGGATATCTACTTCTATGTTTCTCATCTTGGCAGTTGTTCTTGATTGGAATTCAGCAATATTTACTTCATATTCTTTGGTTACGGAGTTTCGGAAAACCGTGTTTAATAACTTTGCTTTAGTGGCACTGTAGTCTTGCCATTGGTGTGCTTTACGTATGACCAGAATCTCTTCGGGTTTTTGCCAGATTCTGAGACAAGAGTTTCGTTGTTTTAAATTTAGGCCTCATAGCTGGTCCAATTGATTTCATGTTGTGGCCTACAGAAGCTTGTATATTGGCTTACATCTAAGTTGAGCTACGTTTAACACTATTTATGTGTATGTGTTGCAGTATTACCCATTGTTTAATGAATTGTTTGTCAGTAGCTTCACTGTTAAATTCACTACAGAATGTCCACCCCGATAGCTGAGTGGCCTGCTGTCCTAAGGGCCCGGCTGGGTCGGGGATTTTCTCCGCCCAGGGACTAGGTGTTGTGTTGTCTTCATCATCATTTCATCCCCATCTGGCGCGCAGGTCGCCCAATGTGGTGTAGAATGTAATAAGACCTGCACATAGACGACCGGACCTGCCCCATAATGGGCCTCCCGGCCAATGACGCCCAACGCTCATTTCCATTTACTACAGAGTTTTGCAATATGACTGATGAAAGGTACCTATTTTGGTATGGCAGCTGGCCAACTTTTTTAACTAGCCCTCTATCTGTTAATTGTTTTCAGTTTATTTTTCTTTTAGCATGCTGCCCTCTGGGCTTTGCTCACTTGGTCTGTGTAACTGAGTGGCTACTGCAATTGTGTAATGTCTTGAAGTTAAGCATTGGTTTCGCCTAAAGGGTTATTTAAAATAAACTTAGCCTACAACTGTGCTTCACCACTCGGCTGTAAGGACTAGTTGTATAATTATTTATGAACTTATTGTGTTTTCATCAAATTTCAGGGCACCTCTGCTAACTGTAAAGTTTGTGTATGTGTATGTCTTTCTGAAATTCTCCTGAAACACAATAAATCCATTAGTAATTACAGTATTACAGTAAGATTCACAGCACAGTGTAAGTCTTTCTTTTAAAGCACCGTTAAAATGCTTTGTAAATCTTAATGGGCTGGTGTGTAAGTTCATGGTGTTTTCCCATAAGTTTAATAAACACAACAGAAACATAAAACAGATACTTAAGTCATCAATAATATATAGAAACTTCTTGGCAGATTAAAACTGTGTGCCAGACCGAGACTCGAACTCAGGAACTTTGCCTTACGCGGGCAAGTGCTCTACCAACTGAGCTACCAAAGCACAACTCACGACCCATCCTCACAGCTTCAATTCTGCCAGTTCCTCATCTCCTACCTTCCAAACTTCACAGAAGCTCTTTTGAGAACCTTGCAGAACTAGCACTCCTGGAAGAAAGGACATTGTGGAGACATGGCTTAGCCACAGGCTGGGGGACATTTCCAGAGTGTAATTTTCACTCTTCAGCGGAGTGTGCGCCGATATGAAACCTCCTGGCAGATTAAAACTGTGTGTCGGACTGAGACTCGAACTCGGATCCTTTGCCTTTCACGGGCAATTGCTCTACCAACGGAGCTACCCAAGCATGATTCAAGGCAAAGGTCCCAAGTTTGAGTCTCGGTCCAGCGCACAGTTTTAATCTGCCAGGAAGTTTCATATCAGTGCACACTCTGCTGCAGAGTGCAAATCTCATTCTGGAATAATATATTAGCTTCCACTATTTACAACAGTCTGCCAATGCTGGGGTAACTTTTCCATTCAGTAGCAGTTTAAATCACGTGGGCTCATTGAGCCATGTTTGTAGTGCATTCTTGTCTAGAAAGGAAGTTCTTGAAGGTTGTTTGACAGAGAAAGAAAAAAGGTGAGAATCTGAGGGTGCAAGATCAGGTGAATAAGGTGGAACCAGAATGATTTCCCAGTCCAACTACTGTATGACATTTTTTTGTCAGTCTAGCAGAATGCGGATGGACATTCTCGTGGAGTAGCATCCCTTCACGCAGTCTTCCTTGTTGTTGCACTCGGAGCACATCTGCAGAATGTCTCAGTTGTTGACAATAAATGTGGGTATTGATGGTTACACTACAGGGAAGGAATTTGTAGTATACCCCATTGTTGCTGTTCCACCAGATCCATAACATTATCCATTGTGGAAGGGCAGGTTTTTGTAAGGGAAGTTGCTGCTTTGTTTGGGCTCAACAATTCTTTTCTTTATGTTAGCATAAACACACCATTTCTCATCACTGATAATGATACAGTATAGGAATGGTGGTGCTGTTCAGAGACAATTGATGATGAACAAGCACAGATGCAGATATGGCCACCCGCTGATTTTTGTGACTTTGGTTTACAACATGTGGTACTCATACACCCGATTTTTGAATCTTTCCCACTGCATGCAAATGTTGCACGATGGTGGAATGACCACGGTTCTTCACATTTGCCAGTTCTCGAGTACAAATGACATGGATCATTGTGGATTAATGGATTTAAATGATCTTCATCAAACCTCAGAGAGCAAATGTTTCTGGCTGTCTTCGTTGCTGTCACCCCTCTATTGAACTCGAAATAGAAGAACGTGTTGGAAATGTTATAATTTTTCCACTTGGTACTCCATTTTCTACCATCCACAGCCCCACTCACTATGTCCCAGTGACAAAATGAAAATATGTAAACTCAAATACCGAAAGGTGAGCTACAAATAAAAAATGACAATTGATAAATAAAAACATAACAGCCGGAATACCAACATTCAAAACAAAAATGCTATCAACTTATGCACGAACCTAATAAAATTTGTTTCTGGCTACAATTTTAGTTTTTAGCGTTTACGTGTTTAATCTGTAACTATTGTTGCTACTCTAACTGCAACAGCCCACCTCACTTGAATTTTTCAATTACCGAAATAGAAAGATTTCTGGCAGAGCTTAATGCACCTCCACCAATTGTAACCTTGTTTCTGTGGCCCCCTGTCATTAACTCATTTAACCTCTACATGTTCTGACTTACTTTAATACTACTGGAGCTCAGGGACTGTAAGATCTTTAGTCCCTTAAAATTTGGTGTTGCCTTCATTGCACTTCGTAAGTTTATTGGTCCATGTGCCCTTTGATGAAATTATCTGATGTAGATCACTTGCTGCAGTTGAAAGGTAAATGGACAGGCACGACACAGGTGTTCCAGTTGGTTATTGTACACATTCACCCTTGCTATCCTCCGAAATGAAACCCCATAGCTTAAGAGAGGTTTATGTCTTACCGACACCAGTCCTAAGCAATTATGGACATGCAAGCACCCCGCCTCACTTGTTGTGGCTGACGCAAACACTATTGCAGTTTCATCCAGTCTTGCTTTGCAAAAGTTCTGCTTTTTGTTACCACTGCAAGGCAAGTGCTCTAGTACTAATACATATTGAAAATTCACGTCGCTCTCACTACGTGTGTGCGCATATATGCATGCGTCGACATACCCCCGCACCCCCTCTCTGCCCACCAGTCAACCCAGCCAGCCAGCCACCCACCCACCAACCCCCCCCCCCCCCCCTCTCTCCCTCCCTCCCCCTCTTGTGTTCATAAATAAGTTTGTCAAAAACCATGGGATTAATGTTTTCGTGATAATTCTATGATGAAATAATTCACCATATACACATATGAATAAAACCCGTGGGAGAACAATTGAAATGACACTAGGCACACAGCAGCATGGCAGTTGGGTGAAACAGATTAAAATGAAATTTGAAGAAAAGAGTAGGTGTAACTGAGTCACACATAATTCAAACCACACAATAATCACAAAAAATTTTTTGGTCTGTGACAAAACGTATGGGAGAAGAAGGAAATGCATTGATAGTGTGCAAGCATAAGCATACATTATTCTAAGTCTTTGCATTTTGCGGAGCGTCTTACTGTAACCAAATCAAAAGAAATGAAAGATGGCAGAGAACATTATGTGCAAAGTCTGTGGACAAACATGACACATGCATGAGATTTCAGATGTTAAGTAAACAAAAATACTCCTCACACCAAATTCTAGGGTTTTTACCTGTTGTTGAATACTACTGCGACGGCTGTTGCTACGAATTCCAGAATCTTTGCGGCTGTTAACAGATGCACACATGCTTAGCTGATCACTGCTTGAGACTGGAACCCCGAGAGTGCTAACTGGCCTCAGTTGCTCTGTTTCAGCATGAGGTTCTACCTGTTATCAGAACTGTGTGTCTAGATTAGAACATACTTGCTTAGTTTTTCTTACACAATCCTTTCCTTTCCAACTCTCATATCATTACATACCTTTGTAACACTCTTATCAGTATATCAGGAAGCTACAAAAATAACAAACTAAATTCAACAGGAAGTCTAAAATTATGTAGGTGTTAACATCCAGAAGAAGATATCATCAGTACTTCAAGTTACACACATATGGGCATTTAATACCAAAGATTAAAGGTAATTACCATTAACTCTGAAATTTTCACCTATGTTAGATGAACTTTTTTTGTATTTAAACTTTAGTTTTAGGTCAGAGCAATAAATTATATTTCACTGCTATGCATTCAAAATCTGGATTGTTGCAATCAAATACTTTATTACTTTTCATGTAATGCTGTAACTGAGTTTCACCACATATCTTTTACATAACTTGCTGAAGTGTATCAAAACTTTTACCTTGTATAGTTAGGAGTTACAAGAAAAAGTGATTCACATAGTAAAAAATATTCAAGTAATATTATGAAACTGGGTATTCCAGGATGGAAACAACTAACAAAGGAGTAAAAGTAACATTTCAACTGCAACACTACTTCTGGAAAAACAAGAAGTAACTATTGTAATAATTGTAAAACTGATGTGTGGACAATCAGGGATTGTATCGATCTTCAGAAGATCAAATTCAATGCTGAATGTAATAATTCCTACATCACTTAAACTGTATGACAACATGAATAATGTTGTTATGTATGACTCACAGTACACCATTCATCAAATGCTATAAAAACATTCACTACCCACCTACACTGGTGTATGGCTATTTTGAGATATATTTACCATTAAATTAATTAAAATATAAGTTGTCTTGTAGACTGATGCTTACAGAGAAGATAACAGCAACCAGCTACTTTTTATAATGATATTTATTTATTTAAATAGTGCTGGGTTCATCATCTAATGGCTTGTTCACATTAAGATACATTTTACATTAGCTTTCATCTTTTACTCCCTCATATGAGGAAATTTCCTTGGGATGGTGGTGCCCTACAATCGAAACATGGTGTGAGACAGTGTCTGTTTACATACAATTGTGCCTCACGATGATTCTTAATGGTGTATACAAATTGTTAAAATGAAGATGTTTTGGTTATTTGTGTTGACGTAATGACATGTATTTTTCAATGTAAATAACCACAACATCATCACTTTAATCATTTGTTTACATCATTTAAAATCATTGTGAGGCACAATTACAGTTAAATAGACATTGTCTCACATCATGTTTTGGTTGTGAGGTACCCCCCCCCCCCCCCCCTTTTCCAAAGAAATTTCAGCATATGGGGAAATAAAAAGTGAAAGTTAATATAAAATGTATCTTGACATGAACAAGTCACATAATGATAAACCTGTGAGTTTTAAACCAGTAACAGTGATATTTAAATAAATAAACAGCATTATAAAAAGTAGCTGGTTACTGATATCTTCTCTGTAAGAATCAACCTGTATTTTGCACAAAGTCATGGGCTCAGAATGTCAGTTATCAACAAAACAGCACAAATTGTTTTAACATAGTAATGTAATGAAAACTTACAATTTTCCTTAAGACGATATAATAATTATGGAAGTATAAAATTTATGTCAACAATATTAAATTTGACTGTAAGAAACTCAGGGCTTAATTTCTTTTAGCTGAAACTTGAAATTTCAACATCTAAAACTTCAGATTCTTTCTTTGTCTTTTCTACACTCATTCTTTTTTTTATCCTTGAACTCTTATTTCTTGATCAGTTCTCTTTTTAAAATTGGCCACTTAATTTTCATCAGAATTTTTCTGTTCTAAAGCTTGTATTCTCTGCGATGATGCAGTCTTCACAGCTAGTATAACTGATTTTGTAATGTCCATAGTTCTTTCTCACTATCAAGTAACCACCAAACAAATGCACTGCGTTGTAAACACTTCTTTCCGCAACAACTGTGTCTTCTTCTAAGTTTTCAACTAAAACTTCTTAAACAGACAAGCCTCTTTCAACTGCAGCATTTCTATGAAACATGTATAACAGCTTCTGTACAAACTTAGTGAAATCATGGTTCGCACTTTGTAATAAATTTATCAGAAAGTGACCAAGTTTGTCCTCCTTAGGAATGAATTGTTTCAGCTGTTTCTCAGAATATTCACAAAATTTAAAATATTCTCCTTTCAGTACATCAGCTGTTGATGGGGTCAAATGTTTTTTGTCACTAGTTCTTCCATTGCAGTTGTCACCTGAGGACTTCTCAAAATGAAGTTCTGCAATAACTTCAGGTTGTAAACATGAACCTCCTTTGACAATCCTTAATTTTGAAGGACTCTTCTCAACAATTTTTAAATACACGCTTTGCAAAATATCTGTGCACCCATTTATGAAACTAGGGATATCCTTTTCTGTGTAGTTCTTGTTAGCACCTGTGGCAGCTAATCCAGTATCTACATAACGACTTATTTATGATTACAATGTTTTGGTAACATCTGTAGCAAGTAATCTGCTAGAATTTGTCGTCATTTCCATAACAGTTTTCTTTATGAAACTGAGAAGTAAATCTATACATTAAACTGAACAGATCTATGTACAAACAGATAGAAGATGGACTCATTTGATTGATATTTTGTTAAAAAGCGCTAAAGTTTGATTGATAATGATATAAGAAACAAGTTTTACACAAAGGAATTTGTCTTCTAAATAATGTTCAATTTTTCAAAGTTTCTGTTGGTTTTTTTATGTACTTCGGCAACATACTTCTTCAAATGCAGAACAAGTTCCAGGGCTCTTTTCAAGATTTCAGTATTTGCACCCCATAGGTGCAAAATTTGAGAGGGAAATTGGAAAACATAGTAATGTTTGAGAAAGTTGCCCCCATCGAGGGAAAATCCTTCATAAAGTACCATATCAACTTAAGAAATTTATGAAAATTTCATCCACTTTTATTATGAACAGTTTTCGAAGCTCCGTTCACTAGATGAAGTGAACAGCGCCACAATAAAACACTTGTGATAGATTATTTTCTTCACTGATTAGAAATGTAGCAAATTGTGCAACTTCTAGTTCACATACAACATGGTCACAAATCATCTTCAAATAATTCTTTTGGAGTAGTCACTTTGACAAAACACAGAAGTCTGGTAATGGTGTCAGTCTTTCCATGGACAAGGCCAACACATTTCTCAACTGCAGTGATTATGTGGTTGAGCAACTCTGCCAGCTTCTTAATGCTTCCACATACAAGCCTTATAAAAATGGTCCCACATCAAAAGAATGACACATACTCCAACAGATTCTCAAAAATTTAGACCCATCACTAAAATGTCACCTGCAATCAACTTCCCTGTCACATCTAAGAGGCTTGCAAAGGAGGACCGCTATAAAATATGGTTTTATCAAGTGCAGTTTGTTGTCAGTTACCACAAGCACTCTTCATCTGATGGATCTGTGACTGACACCTTCTCCACAATATTACAGTATGGAGAAGGGTAGCATAAAAGTCACATTGCATAGCCCAGATACCTACTTAGATGTTGCATTTATTGCTTGTCTCTTGTGGATACTAATGAGCCTCTGACACACCCTATTTTTGAATTTGAGAAATATATCCTGGATATTCTGGTCTGTTTTACCTGCTGGGTGTGACTGATGGATTGCCTGCAGAGTATCTGGAAATTAGAACAGTTTAGAGATTTCAAAGCCTGATTACAGCTCATTGGTTTCATAGCTGTCACTTGCACAGAATTCAGCATTTGACACACATAACTGATTGCAAAGACACATTCAGAAGACAGTTGGGGGAAACAGTGAATAGCTGAATATTCCCCTCTCCCCCCTCCCCTCCAGTTAATACTGATTAAATCTTGGCCTCATCAAGAACCATAGTGTAGTCTGGTTTCATTCTGAGGGGCTTTGTTATGTACAGGTAATTTCTCTATAATCATTGTAAGCTTGAACTGATGTTAACAGTTGCAAAATGCCAATGATTATGGCAACAATTAAAGCATATAAGGTTCTCAGGTCATTAGAAGCCTATCTAAATAAGTGACAGCAGCTTTCCTGCCTCTGTACACAGGCTTCTCTTGGGTTTGTCCCACAATCCATTTTACCAATCAGACACCTATGTATTGCAGTAAATCCAGAATTTTTAAACATGATG
This sequence comes from Schistocerca serialis cubense, assembly GCF_023864345.2. Classification (NCBI taxonomy): domain Eukaryota; kingdom Metazoa; phylum Arthropoda; class Insecta; order Orthoptera; family Acrididae; genus Schistocerca; species Schistocerca serialis. The sequence continues at coordinate 452,009,882 of NC_064641.1, read as the reverse complement.
GACATCCTGATCCCTATGAATGCTTCATTATAGCATCATTACAGTATTCCCAAAAGCCACTCCAAAATTTATTTTTTACTGGTCGCATGTTAGGAGCTGCACCCAACAAGGGACGGGGGGGTGGGGTGGGGGGTGGGGGGGGGGGTGAAGTGAAGAATCCAGTGGGGTCATCGAGAAAGCTTTAGAAGAAAGGGGTCATGCCAACCTCCTCTCATTTTAGAGTTAAGTGAAAATTACAATAATTTTCCTTCATGGACTGCTCAACATAGTTACTCAACGTGCAACCTTCCGCAAACTACAATTCGTGTGGATCGCATGTCCACTGCAGCAATTTGTCATGGAAGGACATTTCTTCTAATTTTTGGGATACCACTATACTTGACATCTCTTGCAGGGAATCTCACTGTCACTGTGAAATGTCAAGTTTGGCAATAATTATGTTTTAAGGTGCACATTAGGAGAGAACATTGACTTTGAGCTATTGTTACGGAATACTTTCCGGTAAACACTGATTATAAAAATTATTATGAAAGATAAATGCAAATGCTATTTTGGAAAACAAAATAATGACTACATCTCAGGAATGTTGTATGAAACAACGTATCAGCAATATAGGCAGCATTATAAGTGCCCAGGCATTATTTGTGGAACATTAAAGCTTCTTGTGAACTGCATGTGGATGTCAACTGCTACACTATTGACGTGGACATAGTAATTGTCAAAGTGCAGGTGGCACATTTCACAGAACTGAGTGGAGTTATTGGAGAAAAGAGGTGGCAGGGGGCTGGCTGACAAATCATTCTGGCATGCACGGCTTCAACCCAGCGGTAAGAGAGGCATCCACAGTGGACGGTGCGAGTGCTGTAAGTGCAGGAATTGGCAGAGGCAAAATACCGGCAGTTGGTTGAGGTCTGGCAGGTTAGACAACTAGATGTACATGGCTTCAATCTCATGGTAACTCCATAGCAGCTAATATAAGTGATACAATATTGTTCAAGAGAGACTTTCAATATAATTTTGTGAGAATTAACATTACCATTTTAGGATTTGTGATTTATGTATTTTGTGGATTGCTGCTACAATAAATATGGCAAGATGAGTGCTAATACTCAGAATATAAGTGATGAGACTGCCACTCAAGGAAGTGTTGATAATAATGAGGAAAATATTAACGCTTTAGATAGCAATAAGAATGACACTTTACTTCCGTTGCATAAAGCTTATAATGAAGGGTACCATGATAAATAGGGAACAAGATGTTAATAAGATGTTGAATCATCAGGGTTGTCTGGTAGTGATGATGAGATTAGAGCTGAGACTCCCAAGGAAACTGATTTTAGGGACTTACTATATACAATGAGACAGAGAGGATGATGCTCTCTCATGGTGGATGAGAATGGGAACCTCTTGTAAAACATATGACGAAATTATTAAAGAATCTTTGAGTCAGTACTGGTCAAACACCAGAAGAAGTTTTTCTGATAATGAGTGTCACAGTTAAAAAGATTTCTTTCAGAGCTACTGAGAAAGGAATTCATATTAGATGATCCATTGAAGAAGAGGGATCTAATTTCTATCATATTAATCAAACAGCCTGTAAGTTTTTAAGATAAGTTAACAGGAAGTCCAGAAGACAACAATGGCATTATTTTGCACGTTCTTGGATATGCTGCATTCTCTGTCTGGCATCGATCAACATACAGAAGGATGGAGAGGTAATGGATGAAGACAAGGTAGCAGGGAAGAAAGAGAAAGGTATGAACATAAGAGTCAATTTTAGAGAACTAACTGAAAGATGTAGGGGTGGATGGAGATGCGGTGGCTATCATAATAATTATGGCTGTAACCAAAGAGAAGTAAGGAATGGAGAAGAAAAAAATGGAGCTAAATGAATGAAATGAAATGTACAGCCCAAATAAGGAAAGCTAGTTAGGGTTCTGATACGGTATACTTGAGAACTAAATTAGAATAAGTCAATTTACTTACTTAGCATATGATAAATGTGATGCTATAATATAGATTTTAATACTTGAGGAAGTCTACTAGGCCACACTGAAGGTAGAAATATGTAGCATAGAAACTCTACTGATTTTGGATTCAGGAAGTGACACTGTATCAGTAATGAAGACGTTTATATGAAAGTAACAATGGATCAGAATATTCCATTGTTGCCAGTACAATGGTTAAGAGTCAAGGGAGCTATTAGTGTAAAAAGTAAGATGATAAAAAAGCAAGCAATGTTGAAAGTGGAGACTGAAGGTAGAAGATTTAGCGTCAATGCAATGACAATTCCAGGATTATGCATGCAGTAAATATTGGGAGTGAACTGGGTAATGGAAACCTCTGCTGTTGCTGATTTTGTGAAAGGTGTTGCAAGGACAAATACCGGCAAAGACAAAATTGGATTAACGTTTGTAGGATGTGTGATCCCAAAGAACAAACAGAATAGGATCCTATTAAAATATTGTGAAATAAAGTTAATTATTACCCTAATGAAAATGGTGCTGGAACAATGGAACACACATATAATATAATTGCAGCTTGTAGGAATGAATCAAATTATACCACGTACGATCAAGAAAATAATTCTTGTGATTACATGGAGGAGAATTGTGGGCTTGAGGTGTGCAGATAAATTTAAATTTTACAGCATCCCAGGAAGATGCTGATGAAGTAATTAAAGATAGGGTGTGTTCAAATACAAGGTGCCACACATAGCGAGAAAAACAACTAAGAAGCTTGTTGTGGAGATATGTAAAAGTATTCTCTGCAAGACCTGGTCTTAGGAAGGACTACATCTATCAGTTTGAGGTAGAAGAACATAGCCCTTTCGCACTGTGGCCTTATGACATACATGGCAAAACAGGAGGCTGTGGACAAGGAAATAAAGAGAATATTGGAATGGAATATTATTGAGAGATCACAAAGCAAGTACTGTAGTCAATGTTCTGGCAATGCAAAAGGCTGGATTGGTGTGGAAAATGTTACAAGCAAGTGCAATAAATAAAATTAAAAATCCACGAATGGACAGACTAGCAATATTAGAGTAATTCATTCAAAAATGTAATAATGTACAAATTATGACTAGTATTAATTTGATAGGTAGTTTTTGGCAAGTGCCACTAGCAGAAGAATGCAGAAAATACACCCATATTCATTACAAGGGTTGATGTAACTATTTCAAAGTGTGACCTCTTGGTTTAAGTTTCTCTGTATCAGCATTTTTATATTGTTAGATAGTGCATTATGAGAGTAACTCTGTCAAAGAGTTATGTTATATAGATGATGTGTTAATTCCAACTAATACCTGGAAAGAATATAACGAATTGTTAGATAAAGTATTAAGTGCATTCTCTGACAATGATGTCAACATTAATATTAAGAAGTCCAAACTTGCATGAAAAAAATTTAAATTTTTGGGACACATCATTTTGGCAGATGTTATTATGCCAAACCTATAGGAAATTTGTAAATAATCAGGCTCTGACTGTCCAGGTAGATTTTAGGCTTGACTAGAAAAAATAACAATGTATGCAGGATTCCATAAAACAAAATAAACATTATGTAAGACAATAGTGCTAGCTCACCTAGATTTGTGAAAGGAAATATGTACTACTTATAAAAACAAAAGCGCTGGCAGGTCGATAGACACACAAACAAACACAAACATACATACAAAATTCAAGCTTTCGCAACAAACTGTTGCCTCATCAGGAAAGAGGGAAGGAGAGGGGAAGACAAAAGGAAGTGGGTTTTAAGGGAGAAGGTAAGGAGTCATTCCAATCCCGGGAGCGGAAAGACTTACCTTAGGGGGAAAAAAGGACAGGTATACACTCGCACACACGCACATATCCATCCACACATACAGACACAAGCAGACATATTTAACCTCTCCTTCCCTCTTTCCTGATGAGGCAACAGTTTGTTGCGAAAGCTTGAATTTTGTGTGTATGTTTGTGTTTGTTTGTGTGTCTATCGACCTGCCAGCGCTTTCGTTCGGTAAGTCACCTCATCTTTGTTTTTATAAATAATTTTTCCCACGTGGAATGTTTCCCTCTATTATATAGAAATATGTACTACAACAGATAGTACAGAATATGCAGTAGTAGCATGGATGTTTCAAATAGTAGAGCCACAAATAGTAGTGAACAGCAGATAACAGGTTTCACCAGCTGGACATTAAATAAATGCGAATGACAGCACTAAGTGATGAAAAAGGAGACTTAAGCCATTATTTAGGCTTTCGAAAAAACTGGAATTACTTAATTGGTAGAAGAACCATAAGGGCTTCATTCCTACAGGATTGCCAATGGACTGATGGTAGACTAATCAGGTGGGCACTGACATTACAGGAATGTAATTTTGAAGCGTAAAAACAGCCAGGAAAAGAAAATATCACAGCAGATGCATTCTCTAGATTGCCAGTAGGTATCAACGCGACCGTGTTTATGGACAACAGTGGTAAAAAGCCAAGATATTAGTTACAAAAAATACTCCAATTGAAAATTACATGAAAAGGACTCTAGAGGCTATGTGGAGAGAACAATATGATGATACCATTTTAAAGATGATCAGTGTGGACTGCCTTAACAAATATGACTTAATAATTATCTAACAACCTTTAGTATTTTATTTGAAAAGGGCATAAAGCTGGAGTCTGCATAGAACAAAAGATAAATATAGTAAATAGTACACAATCAAATGGCAGTTCATTCTTTTAAAAAGTAATGCTTGATTGTGGCTCCATGCCATCAAAAATCATCATACAGTACGTACATCTTCAATATTGTCACTGTGGTCCATAGAAATATATCTCTATATTCAATAACACGTAAAAAAAAGGGTCAGAAAGGTGTTGGAAAATATGAATTACGCAAAAAGTCTAAAGGATCAAATCTAATGACAAAAGGGCTTATGCACAGTATTACTCCTAGCCCAGTCTTACAAATAGTTGCAGTAGACCTATATGGGCCACTGCCCACAGTAAAAGGGTGGTTAATGTATGTGTTAGTGGCATTGGATGTCATGTCAAAATATGTAAAACTATATCCTCTAAGTACAAGTAAAGACGCAGAGATTGTTATGAGGAAGTATAACTTAAAAAATATTTGGAAGCTACTAAGGGTCTTTAGTGATATTTGACCATTGTGTGTGTCAAAGGTGTGGCAAGAAATAATAAGGCAAGAGTCATAACACCAATACATATTTCTAAGTATCATCCATTGTCAGATCCTGCAGGAAGGGTAATGAGAGAGAAATACAGGTTGTTTAGTGCTTACTGTGCAAAAAACACTCACGCTGGAGAAAATACATCAAATAATTTGAACAAATAAAGAATGAATTACAGCATTCAATGACAGCATTCCCAACTCATGAAAAAATGTTTGGTGAGAAGCTGTCAAACATTTTCGGACAAACTATTATGTTCCTCTTTAGGACACAGACGTCACTAGATGATATCAGGAAACTGGAACTTGAAAAAGTTAAAAGAAAAGACTGAGAAGAGGCAAGAGATAAAAATAATTGTCAGAGAATGACATGGGTATTTCAGATAGGAGAACTAAGTGCTGAAGAAAGGAAGTGTGAATTCATCAAAAATAAATAGTGGAATTACTTAATTTTATGAAATATGTGAGCATCCATTTAAAATTTTATGTGTAGCATATGCTAATGCAATGGAACTTGCGACACCTGTAACAAAGGTGTTGAAAGGAGTCTACGACACTGTAGATATTAAACATTACTGTGTATAAAGAACCAAAATTGTTGTCATCACACTGAGAAGTTAGGCATTTTTGTCAAAGGAAAAGTTGAGACACAATTAGATATTAAAATACTGATATGATGTTTATTATAAAATTAATGTACATTAAGTAATGTTTTGTTAATACTGTGTGGCATTGTCCAAGCACGTCTTACTGATTGAGTTAAGTCAAGACAGAATGCATTGTGTTAAGCCAAAAAACAAGAAATGTCAAAACTGCTGAGTGCTTCCCAGCACTCACTGTGGTGAGAGTTAATGGCCTGTGACACTGGGAGCCATCAGCTGTTGCAGTCAAGGATGAACTAGTGACCACCAAAAGTAAAACAGGTGACTTATCGCCAATTGGCATCTGACAGAGTGTTGTAGGGTTCAATGTTTGATTTATCAATAAGAAAAGTGACTATTCACTTACTGATTAACAAAGTAAATAATGTATGACATATCAGAACTGATTTGTTTGGATGATTAGAGCATTATTATTGTCAGGAAGATAAAGCTGTTGTATATATCAAATGTGTGCCCTTGTTTCATTTATTATTGTATGAGGGAGGAAGAACGAGGGGATGCCACATCTGAATATGATGACCACCCTGTGGATCAATGACCAATTCTGCACCTAGAACAAAATATGCACAAATTGAAGTCGTATCATAGCTATTTTGTGAGTGACACAACATAGAATCATTGCCTTATGCAGATGCACCAAAATGTACAATGTAACTATGAAGTAATATTATTGTTTTAAAATCTTTTTTATTATAATCATCAAAGAAAAAATAGAAGAGCCACATCATCAAAATTCATAATAGCACATGTTGTTTCTAATTTTTCCTGACAGTAAGGAAAAGCACCTTAGTATTCCTAATAATAAATACATTTTGAAATTTCTTCAATCAAAATAGAACTTTCATTGTAACAGTATGGGAAAACCTCAGTAAGATTAGAGACTGAAAATTAAAAAGAAAGAAGCCATTTTTGTTAAAAACAGAAAATGTTTAAAAACATTTGGTTGGGGATACATGGTACTTATCCGTGGTCCATGTTTTATTATACTGTTTCTGAAAACTTATGCCACTGCAACTTTGCAAGAAAGTGGGAATGGGAGATTACTCACTCCACAAGTAACAAGTGGTCATGCTAAGTGGCCAGGGAGCATAAGAAGTGTACAAGAATAAGCTGTGTCATGCTGAATCATCCACAGATAGCAATGGATTATATGTTAGGTTTGGTGGCAAAATGAATAACATTTAGTAGTAATATTTATGTTTAAATGTTTATACACTATCCTAACAATACTGTAGACCTTATCCACACTGATACATACCTAATCACAATTTCAATCATTCAAAATTTACTTGCAGCAATTAATTAAAGAAATAGTTTAACATTACAATGACTGGTGGATTTGACCAACCAATCATGAAAGTGCCATAAGTGGGCAGATAAGACAGAATTATGATATTATTCAGTCTATGACAGATTGTCAGGCAGGCAAAATGTGTTCTGCAAGTGGATATTTCATTTAATTACAATTGAGTTAATTTTTAACTTTACTTTAGAAAATATTTATATGTAGTCCTGTACTGTCATTAAGATTATGTGGAAACAGATATTGTGTGCTGGATTGTATCATGGTGCTCAATTAAGTTATTATTACACCTGTGAATGTTACTGCAATTAATGCATTCAGATTGGTTCTCAGGTGGGATCCATTGTGAAAACACATTTGCCTCATTTTGGTTTGAATTAATAAACTGTGTGGCATTCCAAAGCTTGAAACTTTATTGTAGCATATTCCCAAAAGCCATTCCAAAATCCTCTCTACTGATCGCGCATTAGGAGCCATCCCTGATACAGAAGAGGGACATTGAGGCAGCTTTAGAATAAAAAAGGTAAGGAATTTTGCTCCTGATGATCTAGGGAACAATCAGGTGAAAATTGCTAAAATTTCCCTTGCAGATTGTTCAACATAGCCCTTCACATGCAACTTTCCACAAATTACAACTTACACGATTAGCATGTCCAACACAGCTATGAGCTATGGCATGAATATTTCTTCTTGCTTCAGTTCTAGTTAGAAGGGATAACTGCTACAAACTCAAACCCAGAACCTTGCTTTCATGGACAATGCTTGTATCAACCAGGCTACCCAAGAAGGACTCATAACTTGCCCTCACAGCTTTACTTCTGCCAGTACCTCTCTCCTGGAAGAAGTGTCAGCAGAAGTAAAGATGGGTCATGAGTTGTGACTCAATCACTCTTAAGAGTATTTTTCACGATAGGTAAGATTGCGAATTTGTATACCGCTGTTCCAGCAGTTTTAATCTGGTAAAAAATTTCGAAACAGTCCATGCTCCATTATAGAGTAAAAAGTTTCATTATGGGAAATAAAACTTGTTTTGAAGCCACTTCTTCTAGCACTTGAGCATGGGATGTAGTTAATACAACAACAATGTGATGCTGGCAGTAGAACAGAAAGTGAAGTGGTCTACAAACAGGCAATAGTTCAAAGACTATAATGTTGAATGGAATGCCATTCTTATTATTGCAAATAAAGCTGCACTTTAAACATTCCCTGTGTAACACCTTTAACTTCATAGAATTTATCTGACAGTATACTTCTGACCATGTAGATATAATAGTGCTCTACATTACCAAGAAAATAAAAAGTTACCATGGAATCATCATTTATATAACAGCTATTTTGGGTCTCCAGACATTGTCATATGCACTTTATATACTGCAAGAGCTATGCTGCTTATGTGGTTGCCTCTACCAGGGCTAGATTATGTAGGATAGAATGGCAACTTTCAAACTGGAAGTGTTTTAAGATTTCTTGACTGTAGAGGCTGAATTAGGTGGAGTTAATCATCCAATCTAAAGTCTTTTTTACAAAACTGGGAAAGGCACTGCTAACACACTTACTTAAAAGGATGAGTGGAATCCTAATTCCTTCCACAAGTTAGGATATAGGTCCTTGCTTCACAGTTTAATAAAAATACACAATTCTTTGGGTTTATGGTTAAGTTGTTGCAACAAGCTATCATAGATCAGACCCTGCCACACAACCAGTAACATGTGCACAGGTAGTGTGGTAATAGGCTTCACAATGAGGAGTTCATAGACTTCTTCACCACCAGAACAGAAATCATTCTCCATTCCGGCTTCTCAGTTGGTATTAAATGGTTTTGTTATGAAAATACAGTGATCTTCATATTCTAGTGAAAGTTGTCAGATGCCAGGCAGTTGAATCATGATTCATTCTTAATCTAGTACAGAGGTTCCCAAACTCTTTTGACTTGAAGATAACAAGCCAACTTTTTCTGTTTTTCCTATATTGAATTTTTACTAATTAACCAACTTAAAACATGTTTTTGTCAGGAGATGAAGAACTCCTCACTTCGATAGGTTTAACTGTAAAAGTGTAGTGTGAAAATCTTTTAAAGAAACATATTAAGTTTTATACACTTATTACTTTAAAGTACACAAAATGCCACTCTTGTAAAATCAATACAGAAGTACTCTTAATGGGAGAGATGAGCCAATGCTTTATTAGCAAATTTTCAGCATTTGGTTTGAATTTAGTTAGTTTTAATATTAAATCTCCTTGCCAGAGATTTTCTATCCCCCCCCCCCCCCCCCTTTCACAGTCCCTTAAATAAATAAAATAAAATTTGGCAACCATACTGAGACTTCTTTCCATTAAGTGTGAAGATGGAATAGCTTTCTTGTGACAGTCCTTAGTATTGCATAACAGGTAATTTCTATGAAGCCAGAATTGCTGATCCCCTTTCGAAAGTGTACCTTAAGTTCTCTGTTAGCAATTATTCTGGTCAGTTCTTCTCGTAATGTGAGATCCATGTCTTCAATACCACTATATGAACTGATCATTCACTGTCTTATATTTCCACAGTCAAAGCATCCTCAAATCTATTTTTAAAGTCCATGTGAAGGAAGTTTAAATACTGAACTTATGTTGAAATGTCGTCTTCCCGGCAGTTTTGTGACACATTAGGAAACTGGGCAAATTCACACTGTCCATTGTTTTCCTTCATTAGTTTAATTCTGGCAAGAAAAGTTGAAACAATGGACTTTATTTTTATCAAATTTAGATTGCCACCATGTAACTGCAAGTAAACCTCATTAAATATAGCAAACAAATCTAGATTTCATCCACATCTATACGCTGCACAAACCACTATGAAGAGCATAGCAGAGGGTACATCCCATTGATCTGCAAATGAGCTCTAATGTCATTCAAGTTTTCTTGTAGTATGTTATTTATATCCTAGTGAGATTTTTTCTGTTTCTTTTTGCACTTTGACGGGGACTACAAGGCTATGGGAAGTGGATTAGAAGGATGTAGTGGTTCTTTTGGGATTACGACACATGATAGAGTTTGTGTCCTTGATACTTTACACACTCCAATGCAGTTTGCTTGATTCTTCCACCACAGCTTCTCCATGTTGTGGAGGAGTAGAAGATGTCCTGGAATAAACGGACTAATGACTCCATGGAAGTCCTTGCTTTCAGGAGGCAGCCATAACAATAGTAAAAAAAGGAAGTCGTCACAATTGTTTCCCTGACAGTGCAAGGCAAACTGGAGAGCACAGTTTGGTACATACAATAATAAAAGCAAGTGATAGTTAATGTATTTTCTGATGTTGATTTACTGAATCTTCAGTTTCAGCACTGCAAAGCTAATGTAAACACTACAAATAATAAAGACTGCATGGTTTTAAGTAATATTGGACACAGAATACAGCACATATTTTGCATCTTTAATTTATTCTATTTTCTTTCATTTGGCACAGACTTGACACACATTACTTCAAAATATATGTCTGACAATACAGTTAAAACTTGATAATGGGAAATTGCAATCTAAGCCTGACTTATGAGCTGCCTGGTCGTTATTTTCTGCAGGCAGCACCACTATTATATGCAAGTGTAATGTCACCGTATTTTGGCACTTGTAGAAATTGAAGCTACTATAACTGAATAAAGTCAGCCTTAAAGAGTTTCATTTGGATGTAGGCTTGGCTTGTTACACATACCTGACAGCTCTCCTTTGTGATCAGATTTAAAGAATTAAATGTGTGAATGAATTAAATGTCAACCTACAGGGGTTTGTTTTATTGAAGTTGCTGTTTACTTTCCTCACTGAGTTCAGCATTTCAGTAATACCTTCATTCACTCATTCTTTTTGTAGCTTAACCAGATACTTAATCAGCATGTCTTTACATGATTTGGCCTCATGGTTAGAATTAATTTATAATACCCTCTAGTTGTCTAAGGATGTATATGGGTATACTTTACCGAAGATCCCCAATTCACAATTACAAATACATACTGAAGCAATCATGACCAATTACTTTGATGAAAGTGTATTCAGGATGCATAGCCTTCCCATGTTCTCTCATTCAATTAGGTTCTGTTACCCACTAGCCATACATACCTCCTACTGGGAGTGGTGTGGTTAAAGATTTAGAATTATCTGTTTTGGCCCAATATTATGTTAAGGAAAGTCACCATAAAGAGGAGACACTGAGTCGCAGACAGGATCAACAAAAAGACTGTTATACACTTAAGCTTTCAGCAAAAAGGTCTTCCTCTGAAGTAGAAAACACTGGCCAGACTGTGGTCATTGTTGTCCTTCGGAAATATCTGTATTGTATGTAGCAGTAATTTCTCCCATTAATTTGTGGACTATTTGTGTCTCCAGCAGTCTTCCTTGTGATACAATAAAGGCTCTTTATAGTAACTGTCATTATAGTTTATTGAGCATCTGTGTAACATATTGAAGCCAACTAAGCAAACACATAATATAATAAATGATAAAATTACAAAGATTATGCCTTGTTTCATCTTCACAAGCAATTTGTATACAGCAACTTATCAGGTGGAATTCACTAGTTCTAGGACAAGAGTAGTCATTAGAAATGAAAGCAACATTCAGGCAGGAGTCATGATACGTTACTGCTACTTTCCAAACATAACTGACTTGATTGTTAATGCCAGAAGCTCTCAGTGGTTGCCTCTGGCGAACACAGTTTGCAGAGAGGTGATTTCTCACAAGTACTTATATGTTACTGAACTCACCAGTATCATCTATTTCCGTTGATCCATTACATCATCAACATGCCAACACACAGCTAATCCAAATTCGGCAGACGTAAACAGATCATCAAAATTCAGTATGATGACCGTGATGACGGAAATATATTAACATAATAAACATGTGAGAAAAAATATCTGTTACTAATAACAAAATTATTCAACAGTAGGAAAAAATATATCAAATGAGACTGCTGCGTGAACTTGAGTTTTGTAGGAGGGGGCTAAGTAAATAAAGCCATCTGCGAAAATCAAACAAAAATGAAAAAATGACACGTTCCCTTGATCTGGATAGCAAAACTGAACTAAACGACACCCCACAGAAACAGATCAGTCAACACCACAAAAACAAAAAGTACCACTAACATGTCGCGTGAATTGGTATAATATTTTTTGGTATAATATTTTTAATTACTCTACATAGCCAAACTGAACTAAGGAATAAAATGAGTAATCCAGCCTCAACATTGAATCAAAACCAAAACTTATCTGAGATAAACTGCCACCATTTAAAAAGTCAAAACTGTATATATTTATAAGTTTTATATTTAAAACATTACAAAAACTGTATATATTTACAGAAAAGATTTACAATGACAATCACAGAACAATGATAATTAAGCCTCTATAAAAAAGATGCCGTGTCAAAAAAACAATATCATGTCTCGATTTCTCAAATCACATTCTGCTACAAATGGACTGTCACATAAATTCATCTGTTGCACAAGACAGGACTACCACCATACTACTGGGCAACACAATGACTGCAAGTCACCTAGCACACCATATGTTTCCAAAAATGAAATTGTACACCAACTATTCAGCTTGACAAAATGATTCATTGTAAATTGAAAACAAAACAGAAAATATATCAACACAACCTCTAAGCCCAAATTAATCACATTCCCTACAATTTTTCTGAACATAGGGGCTTATCGGCAGATAGTGTTACTCCAAATAATATGCCCTATTCCAACATCATCTATCAACTACAATATCCTTTTCAGAATCCACAACAATTTTGATCTGCATACTATGACACCACATGCCACAAACCCATTGTGTCTAGTGTCAAAGCTTATGTATAGTATCAACAGGTTCAACCAACTCCTTTTATCATATACAAATGTGATCCAACACGCAAGGAAACAAGCATCCTCTTCATTGTTCGAGAGTAGCACCAAACAAGTCATTAGCTTAACTTTCTGGATATAACAATCAAAAAACAAAACAATAAACATATGTTTGAAATTTACTGTAAACCCACAGCAATGGACATTATCATTCCTCAAACCATCCACACTCACAAAAGCAAGCAGCACTTTGACACATGCTCCACAGACTCAGCACAGTGCCACTCCACAAAGAAAACTACGAAAAAGAACTGGACATAACAATGCAGATAGCACAAAACAATGGCTACAACAGTAACATATTCACACAGCTAAACAAGAAAATTAAAAGTAAAATAAAAGCAGAAAGCACCGAAATACAGACAACAACACAACAGAACCAAACACAAACACACAGTTTCATAACAACTACACAGAATAATCAGAAAAAGATGAAAGAAAACACAAGATGGTACACATTTTCAAAAGACAGGGAATAAACACAGCACTTGCAACAGACAATTCTATACAAAAATACACCCAAAAACTGACAAAAACGGGGACATATACCATAAGGCAGGTATATATCAACTACAGTGTAATGCTTGTGAAGGCAGATACATAGGACAAACAGGTAGAACATTTGATGTCAGATACAAAGATCACATGAAATCCTGGAAATATGGGACAAACTATTCCAGATTTGCAGAACACCTAAGAGAACATAACCACATACCAACCACGAGAGAAGACATGAAAATAATTAGAATCAACAATAAAAACCACCTCCTAACCTTGCATGAAAATTATCACATGGAGAAGACCCTGTTGAATGATCAAGTACACATGCCAAACAATTCATTGTTTACACTAATAGATACAGCAACAGAATAACACTCCCAAAGAGGATTAATATAATAATACCACAGAACATCTTTACACTCAATTATCCGTCAACCCCTCCATAGAACACTGAAATTAAAAGTCAAATCCCCTGTCACCAAAGCTTTCAACCACTTTCTAACATTCATATTCAACACTCTACAACTCAACGCCCCCCCCCCCAAAAAAAAAAAAAAAAAAAAAAAAAAAAAAAAAAAAAAAAAAAAAAAAAAAAAAAACCCACCCACACACACCGTAAACATCATGAATAAAAGTTGGTTTTGAACATATGCTTCGTTAGGTTGGCCACTCATATGTAAACAAACCAAAGTGGAGGAAACAGATAATGAAGTTACAATATTTACATTGTTTAAAGCACAGTGTCTGAAGAAAGAGCTATATTGAGTGGCAGAAGAATAATAGTACACCACAAAAAAGAAGAAGAAACATGGTGAACAGTGTGAAAAAGTTCGGAATATAAAATAGTGCTTATGTGTCTATAATAAAGTGGAAGAGCAACCTCCAGACCAGATGAGAGGAAACGCAGATCACAGCAAACCGTACGTAATTGCTTATTTACATAAAAAATTGTGACGTGTACTATTTGATAATCTAAAAATAACAAAACTGTATCGATATAGATCCCACTAATGATGCCTTAGAGCAAGAAAAGGCGAAACGTGTCTGGGTAAAATAAATTAAGTTGCAGTAAGAGAAGACTGTTTTATTTACAAAACAAGTATTTCTGTGCTTGCTGCAGAGGATGGCTATGCAAACAAACTTGTCATTAGATCCAATTCATCATTTTAATGTGTGGGATATTCTTCCCCTTGATTTGCAGCCTGATTGTATACAGGATACGTGGTACTCCTTGCTATATGTATAACATTAATGAGAAAAATTTTTGCTTGATACAGAGATGGGATTCATATAAGTAAAACTGAATTGTTTTGATCAGATGGCTTTTAAAAGTAATTTTTTTTATTTCTGACAAAATGCAAAACAAAAGCAAAATTAATTTCTTTGTATATAAAAAAGTATCCAACTGATTTTGTTTGCTAATTTGTTAAGGGTCTACCTTTTCACATGACAGATACAAAATAACAAAAGACTGGGTGGCAGGCAGTGACCACACATCGTACAAACTGAAGTCATTTTCATCTGTTAGATACTTTCTGGAATACAAAAGGAATTTTTCTTAATAGTCACTACCCGCAAAGGATAAAACAATAAAGGTCTTGATCTGCCTGCAGAACTTGTTTGCAGTGGCAAAACTGACTTTTGAAGTATAAATTGGTGAAACCTTGACATGCTTCAGTAGAGGTGGCACCCTCTGATTTTCGCTAATTTCCCCATATATGGAAATTTATGAGTGGAAAACTTTTTGAACCCAAGAAGAGGTTATCATAGCAATTTGTGGGGATTTTGGAAACTTCCAGAACAGAACTTTGAGGCTACAACACTCCCTGGAAAAACAATGAATGAAATTCACTGACCTAAAAGGGGACTTTTTTTTAGCAAAAAAATTATTACTTAAAAACAGTCTTTCATTACCAGGTAAAGAAATTCTATTCTTGTCCTCTTAAGATGACCACATTGCTTTAGAAAATGACTTTAAGAAAATGACTTTAAGAAAGTGTGCATAAAACTGTTCAGATTATATTTGATGTGTCACAATAAAATAGAGTGTGACATCTATCGATACAATCTTTTACGTGTTTTTGAAATATACAGTTTAGGAGTTTCTTCTTAAAAATAACTTTTAAATGCAATTCAGCACGCCTACAGCACTCATTTAAATGATGAACAAAACACTGGGATGGCTGCCACTTTGCTATGGATATTTACTTTCAATTGTTCCAGTGAAGTCTGATTATAGACACACACTAAAATATCCATGGGGCTCAAATGTGGTTTGCGTGGGGATAAATTTGCCAGGGAAAATTTCACAAACTCACAGTACAGATGCATTGGACATGTGTGCTGTGGCTGTCTAGCTGAAACCGTGTTCTTTGGTTATAACCAGGAAAGTTTTGCACTTCAGACACCAAGAATTCATTATTTAAAATTTCCACATAACATTTTGAATTCACTGTAATTACAAGACCACTCTCATCCTCAAAAAAGCATACGCCAATTATTCCTTGAGCCAACATCATAGCCTTTACAGTAACCTCACCTTTATGATTCAGATTCGTTGCATTCCACTTGAGACAATTTTCCTTACTGATGTGACTGTTCAGGTGGAAATTAGCCTCATCAGAAAACAAGATGATGTCAAATGAAGAGCACTCAGTCACATCATTAATGAACTGCAGCCTATGTCTGTTATCCTGAGGCTTTAATTCTTGCACCAATTGGATTTTGTACCGGTACAGTTTATGGTCTTTTTGCACAATTTAGTGCAGTTACAATCTACGCATGTCTAATAAATTTGCATGCTTAAGCATGGAGAGGTTAGGATTGTCACGAACAGACGAATTTATTCTCTCCACAAGTTCGCCCATTCTTGATGACCTTGGTTGCCTAGATTTCGGTTTTGCCAGTGTTGAACTGCTCTCCTCACACATTCTGATCCATTTCCAGATAAGGGGAAGACTTCAAGCGTCATCTACATTATGCAATCCACGATCACTGCAAAATTTCGTCCGTGCTACAGTCGCTGAATGACCATTTTTGTAAAATTCTCGCATACACAATGTGTGGTCCATTCCTGAGAAGCGCACCATATCGAATGAATTCCAAAAGGTCAAGCAAGCAATGAATGTAACCCCCCCCCCCGATGTCCTCCTACTTGCTGTGTATGCGCAGAAAGCTCTTCAAATATTAACTTTCTTTGAGACACCCTGTAGAAACACAGATACAGAAATAAAACAAACATCTTAATACATTTAATTTGATAGCTCTTTAAATTTACTTACAACTTGATGAACTCCATTTTCCTTATTTTCTGCTGCAGGTGCTCTAATCATTGGTGGAGAAGAACGGCTCACTCCTTGTAAACCAAGTGGCTCTGTTTCTTCTACACAAAATATAAATAAAAATATAAGTGCCACCAACAAAATATATGAAAAATAAGCTAGTCTGAAACAAGGTAATAAATTTTTATTGCTATCCAGAAATGAAAGCAATAGTTCCTAAGTGATTTTAATTATCATAATGTCAGTTACAATAATTACGGGAAAAAATGATTTTTCCCCAACCTACAGAAAAGAATGTAGATTATTATAATTATTGCTCACTTCTGAATTCAACAAGCTTTTCTTAAACAAGTAAACTTGCAGTATGGGTATCTCAAAGCAGAAAATTACATAAAAGTATCAAGAAACTCCAGGGCAAAGGGTTCAACAGAACACAGTGTGCAATGCAAAATTGAAACTGGCATAAAATGTTGGACGAAAAAAAGAAAAAGAATAGAGCCTGGGAGTATGGTCCTGATAAAAAGAATGGACAGAGACCCAAACCCAATAATGTAAAAAAGAAGATAAAAGACTGAAGCAAGGGCACCATAAACAGCTTCAATTATTTGTTGGATATATTCCCATAAGTTAGTGCTCCCTATTACTCCCTCTAGTACCATAGAAAATAGTCCTTTTTGTCTGGAAACATGTTCCATCATTCTGTCCCTTCTCATAATCCACATATTCTCCTCGTCACCAATTTGTGTAGAACTTAATTTAATATTCACTATGCTTCTATAAACCAATTAAGGCTAATTTTTAGACTAGTAGATTTATTTTGGTGAAAAGTGCTCTCTTTGCCTGTGCTAGTCTGCTTCTTATATCCTCTTTGCCTCCGTTTGCTGGTTCCATGAACATCAAACAAGAGTTGTTTGTGGAACACTCCAAAATATTGCTCGCTCCACTGCACATTAAATTAGGTATTATGTCCCAGTTTGTGTGTGTACTGATAAGTATGGTAATGGATTCAGATATCTGCACAACATTTACAATGGCGAGTTAGGAAGAGCTTGCAGTTGAAGTATTTACTGGATTGCAGATAAGAAAAGTTAATGTATGAGCCACAATTTGTGAATGCAATCACTCAAGATGAGAAACAAGCATGGACTTGTTTGACAAATATTACTGAAAACTTTCTGGGTAGGCACATGTGTCCCCTGTACAAAGATTGTTTCAGGAACTGCTAGAAAACTCGAAAATTCATGGATGCAACATGAATGTAAAATTGGAATTTTCACTTTCTCATACAGAATATTTCCCTCACAAGCTTGAAGTTTACAGCGAGGAACATGATGAACATTTTCACCAAAGGACAATGGAAAAAGATATTATGGAGTTTGGACCATTAATATGATGGCAGACTATTGTTGGTCTCTGAAAAGAGACAGCACATCTAGAGAAGGTTATGGTGAAATGGCTTGATGGAAAAAAAAAAGTTCTTCATTAAGCAGCTGAATCCTGACTGTGTCAATTATTGGTTTATTTTTCCATTGTTTCTTGTAAATTATTGACAGATCTGAACCAATTTGTAAGAAGCAATATGGCTGACAACATATGGATTAAAAATGTGTGTGAAAGCATAAATTATTGTCTTCATTTCAAAAAAAGTAATGTGATGGCAAGAAACTGATTAGCTTTCAGTGTCCACAAAGTATGACAAAATGTTATTCAAAACCAAAACATAATTTAAAAGATCTTAGAATGAAGAGCTGTTCAACTGATAAGTATGGTAATTACTTCTAAGTCACTTTTTATATTTATATTATGAGAAAAACGTTGATAAATTGTAGAAGGAAAGGCCCCTAAAACAAACACTTTACATCTATCCATTCACCCTTTGTTTTTAATTGTTGAATTCCGTTTGGATTCTTAATGTTGACTCAATTGTTTTTCATACTTACATGTGACAAAACTACAAGGCAGAAGAAAGAAGGTAAGGTCTAGGTCTTTTGATACGCCTAGCATGTTAGTCCACTAAGCGACATACTTCCCCTCACATCCCCTATGAGTTAACTCATTCAATATGGGATGCTTTTTACGGATTTTTTGCACAATTACATTGGGAATGTCAACTTGGTTTTACTATTTTCTCCCACTATTATGTAATATATTCCATACAGTCTCATGCTTTTTTAGAAAACTGTCTAAACAGCATTTTAACTGAAATACTTCAATGTAATGCAGTTATACAGAGGAGAGAGAAGCAAACTTTGTGTGTTACCAGTCATTCACAATTTGATTTCTGAAGACTGTGAAATGTCAAAGGAGAAAAGTGCGTGAAAAATAATTTGCTACAGCTGAACATGTAACTGAAAGAGTGTATCCTATTTTTAGAACTACTACTCATCCTTCTGCAGCATGTTTAGAGAGTCCATCAAAACATAGGGGAGGGAGGGGGTGAGATTAGGGGGGGGGTGAGGGAGGGAGGGAGGGAGGGAGAGAATAATAATGGAATGAGTAAAAGTAGCCACTTGCCCAAGAGCATGAATCTGAAGGTAATGCAGAGAGTATTTTACTGTGATTAGTTCAGCAATAGGTATTTTCTCATCAGAATCAACAGCATGCCACCACTGCCAACAATAGTTTAGGTACACGTGCCGGCATCACAAGCAGCAGACGAAGAGAGAGAGAAAGTATATGAAGATATTGAACAGGTAATTCAGTGTGTAAAAGTAGATGGTAATTAAATAATCATGGGGGATTGTAATGGGGTAGTAGGAGAAATAACAGAAGACAGAGTTATGAGAGGATAAGGGTCTGGTAGTAAGAATGACAGAGAAGAAAGACTGATTGAGTTCTGTAATACAGTGAAATCCCACTTTTTCACTTTTCAATGACTTCAAAAAAATGGTGTAAAATGAGGGAAAATGTAAAATGTGGGAAATAATGTTTTAAGCTGTAAAAGTTGTGTATAGGAGACCCCATTGCATTTTCGACCTTTTGTATGATATATGTAAATAACAGGCACAAAAGACTTCTCAGGGACTTGTTTATTATCTAATATTTATATTCTAATAAAACCCGCTCGTTTTGAAAAAAAAAAAAGTAACCAGTGCTATGTTTAAACTAAAAACATTTCAGCAACACAAAGTAAATGACTGTTTCAACTAGAGCTACATGTAGCCAAACGCCAAAACACGCTAAATATCGTTCAGTAAAGGTGTCACGATGGTCACAACAATCATGAAACTGTGTTTGTGCAGTAGAGGCAGTTTGGAAACGGTCGTGATTGGTCATGATATTTTTATTTGTACGAACCTAGTCACTCCCATCAACCACCATGGCCCATGCCACGTAGAGCTTGGCAGTGGCAGGAGATACGGCACGAATTGTTCCAATTCATACATGTTTACCAGTTCAAATCCGCTAAGTAGAGTGCCCTGGTGTCAAGAAACTTAACCACGTTATTTGTAAACACTACTGGACAGCCAGCGTCAATTTCTCTCCACAAAAATTTTTGCATAATGTGTAAATTGCAGGAAAAATAAAGATATGTTGACACAAAATCGGGTGCAAATTAACATTGTGGACATAGGAAATTTGATAGGAATGATAAAAAATGTTGTAAATGGCTGGAAAATGTTGATACCGGGAATGTAAAAGTGGGGTTATACTGTAAATAGCTGCTGGTTTTAATGAATACACTGTATAAAAATCACAAGAGGAGGGGATAAATTGGAAAACGCATGGAGATACAAGAAGATTCCAGCTGTATTACATCACGGTCAGACAGAGACTCCAAAAACATACAGTGGATTTTATGATGTAAACAGTAGCAGATGTTGACTCAGATCACAATTTAGATATGATGAAGAGTAGGCTGAAGTTCAAAGAGAGTCATAAGGAAGAATGAATGTGGAAAGAAGTGGGATACCGAAGTCCTGAGGAATGATGATGTACATTTGAAGTTCTCTACGGCTCTAGTACAGGAATAATGAATAACCCACACTAGGCAGTTCAGCTGAAGAGGAATTGACATGCCTGAAGAAGGCAATGACAGAAATAGAAGCTGAGCAGACAAATACTGATAGAAGATAGGTAGCAGTGAAGAAAACTTGGGCAACAGAAGAAATACTTCAACTGATCAATGAGAGAAAGTAGTTCAAAAATGTTCCGAAATAGATAGTAACACAGCAATATAAATCACTTAGAAATAAAATCAATAGTAAGTGCAGGGAAACTGAAGCAAAATCACTGCAGAGAAAATCTGAAGAAATCTAAAAGTAAATAGTCATCAGAAGAAGTGATCAGCATATACAGAGTCAAAACGGTCTTCAGTACCATTAAAAGTAAAGGCAACACAATAAACGGTACAAGAGAAGCCCATCATTAAGTGCACAGGAGAAAGCACATAGGAAGAAAGAGTACATCGAGGGCCCCTAAAAAGCAGAGGAACTGATTGACAATGTGATACAAGAAGAAACTGCTATTAATATGTAAGCTATAGGAAATCCAGTATTAGCATTGGAGTCAAACAGAGCTTTGGAATACTTGCAGTCAAATAACATAGTGGCACAGATAACATATCTTCTTAATTTCTACAATCATTGGGGGCAAGTGGTAACCAAATGTCTTTTGAAGTCGGTTTGTAGAACCTACAAATCTGGAGACGTATCATCAGACTTTCTGAAAAATATCAGCCATACATTCCCAAAGATAGCAAGGGCAGGTAAGTGCGAGAACTATCGCACAATCAGATTAATGGCTCATACATCCAAGTTGCTGACAATGAATGGAAAAGAAAATTCGTAATCTGTTAGATAATGATCAGTTTGGTTTTACAAAAGGTAAAAGCACCAGAGAGGCAGTTCTGATGTGCCATATTGTAGAAGCAAGAATTAAGAAAAATCAAGACACGTTCATAGGATCCGTCGATCTAGAAAAATTATTTGCCTTGGTAAAATGGTGGAAGATGTCCAAAATTCTTAGAAAAATAGGAGTAGACTGAAGGAAAAGATGGATAATATACAATATGTACAAGAAACAAGAATAAAAAATAAGAATGGA